>NC_138203.1:142192998-142792998 GCF_964194415.1 Vipera berus | reverse complement strand
CCAGAAGGAAGAAGGACCATCCATCATGATCAAAAGCAAAAATGATGTAAAAATTATAGGCCTCAATCCCAGGCATTGGATATTTGATCTTGCTGATCATCCTCAAGTCTTTCTCCAAAGCTAAGGACCAGGCATTTGTATGATGTTAGTTCTTAGGTTGGAATCATCTTGTCTTGTATGGCCCCATCTCACATTTAGAAGATGAAGATGAGCAATCTGTTCCCTTCCAGAATTTTAATACAATCTCAACAAGTTGTAGATTACCAAGACGATAGCCTACGCATCTAGAACAGGGGTCTTCAAACTTGGCCCTTTTATGACTTGTGGACTTCAACTCCCAGAATTCCTCAGCCAGGCACGCTGGCTAGAAGGTATCCATTTCTTGCTCTGGCTCTAAATGGAGCATAAGCAGATTTAGGATAGCAATCAAGGGCGAAGGCTTCCCCGCTGAGCTAAATTCTTAAACCCAAGTCCTGGCAGGCTTCTGAAAAAGCATAGAAGATATACATAATAGAGAAGGTGAATGCATCTGGGAAGATCTTAGTATGCCCATTCGTGTGGCAGGAGGGGAATTAATCTGAGTATTCCCAGGTTAGCATTGCATAAATGTTTGATCTATCCATAATTTTAAAAAAATAATTTGCGGTTGGTGCAAAAATAGACAAAACACAAGGGATAGAAAATAGGACTGTTTTGATAGAGCAAATCAGAGGATTTTTTTTTTTGAAATGTTGGTTATGTGGAATCAACAGAGGAGCAACAGAGTATCTCCACAGGCAAAAGAGCAGGAGCAGCTGGCTTCTTTCCACATGGCATTTTATTCTTACCCAGTGTTATCCTGTGCGCATGGATGGCTAGGTATTGTTGTCTCAACATTTCCATATCAAAATTGAGCCAGCAGGATGTTTTCCCTGAACGAAAGCAAAACAAACAAAAAAAGATAGTAAAGAGACAGAACCTGGATCAGCCCCGATGCCCACATGCAGCAACCTGCTTCTCAGGGCAACAGGATACAGTCCTATAAACAGGTAATCCTTGTCAAGTGACTACTCATTCAGTCACCGTTCGAAGTTACAACGGAGCCGAATGTGGCGGACTTACGATGGGTCCTCGTCACAACTGTCACATGATCATAATTTGGATGCATGGCAACCCGCTTGGCAGTTACAACAGTCACAGTATCCTTCAGTCATGTGATCACCCCCTGCAACCTTCCAGATGGCCTCTGACAAGCAAAGGCAATGGGGAAGCCAGCAGGAGGTTGCAAATATCATGTCACTATCGAATGCTGCAGCCCTCTAACCACAGCAACTGGGACTACTGCAACTGGCATGGTCGTGTGATATTGTGCTTTACGACTGCATTGCTTAGCAACAGAGTTGCCAGATCCAATTATTGTTAAGCGAGTACTACCTGTAATTGCCCTTTCAAAACATGTTCAAAATGAGCTCCTCTGGAGATCCCTTGTAGACTAACACGCGTATGCAGTCACGATGGCTGTTGTGTGTTAGCTCTGTCATTTATGAAAGGATTTTATATAGAACTATTTATTACTGTAGAGGTCTTAATGATTTAGTTGGTCTGTGGTGCTGTACACCATCGAGAGTCGATATGGATTGCAATGGGATAGAAAATAGGTAAACGAATAGTCATTTCAGCCGTCTGCTGAATCCAAGCACAAGAATTCCCAAGCCTCAGCTCTATCCAGTCTTAAATGGGCACCTACCAGAATTGATCTTGCGCGAAATGGCAGCTTCCTCAAATCCCGTGCAGCTCAGTTGCTCATCTAAATCCTCCAGGAGCTGAAAAGACAGGAAACATGCTCTCAACACCCTATTGGGAATAAAGTTGCTTGCTTTATTACAGCCAATATCTTTTCTCTTTCCCAATCAACTAGGTAAAGATGCAGAGCAGGTGGCTAAGAGCTGGTTTAATGGATAGATCTGTGGGATTAGCAATAATGGTCTGCTAAGTGTTTCAACATCATCAACAATAATATATTGCTTAAAACAGCTTGGGGCGGGAGGAGGAGGAGGAGGAGGAGGAGGAATTGGCAATGGATTTTATGATGGAAGAATGGTGGCCTTTATTTCATTCTACCAATCAAAACAGTTTTAGGCGTTATGTAATGTAAATCATAATACCCATTAAACCAAATATGAGAGAAAGAGAGAGGAGAGAGAAGGGAGGGAGGGAGGGAGGGAGGGAAGGAAGGAAGGAAGGAAAGAAGGAAAGAAGGAAGGAAGGAAGGAAGGAAGGAAGGAAGGAAGGAAGGAAGGAAGGAAGGAAGGAAGGAAGGAAATCTTGCAGTCCTGATGTGTCCCCAACTCTGCTTTAAACTATTCTTATCTCTGGCTTTGCTTGTTTCATCTCCTTCCCAAATAATGGTTTGGTCACTATTAGCTAGAAAGGGAGACAATCCCTACTGCTTGATTGGTACAGCAAATGAAGTTGATAATTTCCTTACCCCCTTTTTGGAATGACCATAGAAAGCCTGAAGTTATCTTACCCTGGGCTTTACCAGCAGTGTCCCTGTGACAGTGAACATCCGTGACAAACCGAAGGGTGTACACACTGTAAAGAATTGGAGACAGGAAAGTTGTGACTAGCCCCAGCAAATAACTCCCCAATGATCTTGCTTGCCAGAAGGTGGCACTGCTCTCCAGAATCTAAGGAGGTTGATAGGTTCTGCCAGGAAAGTAGATCCCTCTGCTTGTTCTGCCCTTCCACCATGCCAGAATGCCATTATTTCTTCTCAGAGTCCAGCACAAGAGCAGTTCTGGAAAACGGATGCCATTCTAGGAACCCAGCAGGTCAAATAAATAAACCAAAGTCACCTGTTTCTACAATGCAACCGATTATTGGGCTCTTCAAGATATTAATCTTCACATTCTAATATTTCTCCATTGCATTATTCAAAGAGGCGCTTTTTTCTTTCAAATGGTGAGATAGATGGTGGCAGCCAACCCAGCAACATTCTCCAACCCCTTCCAAATGCTTTAGAACCGCAACCCTCAGAATTCTGAGCTAGCATGGATGAATGTTGCGGTTCTGACCTATCAGGCAATGACTGTGCCAGCTAGCAATTCTGGAAGTTGTAGTCCACACGTATGCAGAGGGAGCTGGAAAAAGTTACTGCACTGGGTTGTCAACTGACCAGCTGAAGACCTTTGCTCTGGGAAACCATAATGCTTCTACAACAGAGCACGTGTAGTATATTGCAGAATCAATTACCAGTATTGACAATTCAAAGAACTATGCAGCAGATGATAAAAACATTCCTCCTCTGCTCCAAACTCTGAAGCAGCAGACATGACAGAACTGAAAACTTACACAGGAGCAGGAGGACACCGAACAAGGAGATGCAGGAGTAGAGGTAGGGAAGGTAATACTCCCAGAGATCTGTGGGGAAAAAAAAAAGAATACAGACAGGTTACAGTCCAGGAGAAAGGAAACAGGGGCCTCCAGGCCTAGAAATGTCAAGGATGTTGCTGAACTTCAAAGCTCAACAGTCTCCAATCATCAGAGCCCAGAACAAGGGGAAGCTGGGAACTGAATTCAGCCATATCTGAAGGCTCCCAGATTGCCCAGGACTGAGCTGAAGTTCCTATTAAATACAAAATAGACTCTCTCAGAAAACAGGAAACTATTGAGCAAGGGGCATCTGATCACATTTACTCTTAATTTATTAATTCTAAGATCTGTATCTTAGATCTTTTATTCAGGAGCTGATGATAGCACATAGAGCGTTCCCTCCTATTTTCCCCCCACAACAATCCTGTGAGGTAGATTGGGCTGAGAGAATGACAGGCCCAAACTAAGTCACCCGCTGAGCTTTTGTGGCTGAGGGAGAACTAGGATCTGACTCTCTCTTAATTCTAACAAAACTCCTTAACCACGCCACCACACTGGTTCTTGCTCTCAAATATTTCTGAATCGAGCAAAGAAAGAAAAAGGTCCTTTTCTGTCAGTCCACAAATTCTTTCCAATGCACTACAAATCATACGAAGAGTTGTTCTCAAATATTCTGCCCAGTGTATCGCTCTAACCTCCTGGCAAGAGGTTAAACATCAGTGCTAGGCAGAACTAGTCCTTCTGAATTTGCAGCTGACCAACCGTCCAGTCGTGTGTTTCATTTCCTGCTTGGTTTTCATGAGGTATGAACCAAGAGGAGCTAAGCTACTAAGAGCTGGTTTATTCACTGGAGAGTTTTGCCTACATGAAGAACCCTGGGTTGGAAGCACCCAGTTAATTTGTTTGTTTTGACTTGTATCTTGCCTTCGTTATTGTTTATAAATAACCCAAGGCAGCAAACATACTTAATACTCCTTCCTGTTTTCCCCACAACCACCTTGTGAGGTGGGTTGGGCTGAGAGTGAGTGACTGACCAAAGTCACCCAGCCAATTTCGGATGCTTAAGACAGGACTAAAATCACCGTATCCCGGTTCCTAGGCCAGCACCTTAGCCGCTAGACCAAACTGGCCTAACAAACTGGCCAAACAAAAATTGGACAAGCTGACCAAACAATTCCTTCACAACTCAGCTCCACTAATGAGATGATGAAGGATAAAAATAAAGATTATTTATGCTTGTTGGCTAAAGATCCATGTCGATTTCAAGGGCATCCGTCTTCAAGGGCCCTCCTCACAGCTCCCTGCTAGCAGAGGCTGTAATCTCCTCTTGCAGTGGGAGGTATATCCCTATAGGGCAGGGGTGTCAAACTCAATTTCACTGAGGGCCGCATCAGCATTGCGGCTGCCCTCAGGGGGCCGGGTGGGTATGGCCAGGGTGGGCGTGGCCTACTGGGTGGGCGTGGCTGGAGTGCGTATGGCCTACTGGGTGGGCGTGGCCAGCTCTACATCGTTCGCATCAAGGGTGCCTATGGGGGCCTGGGCAGGAGTGGGACAGATCTGAGGGTCTCTGGCAGAAGGAGGGTCTCTGGGCCAGGGCCAAGGCAGTGGGGGCCGTTCCCTCACTGTTTCCAGGATGGCTTCGCGGGCCACATGAAACCACTTCGCGGGCCGGATCCAGTCCCCCCGGGCCTTGTGTTTGACATGTCTGCTATAGGGGCAAAAAGCCTCCCCACCGTAACTCACCATAGAGGCTTTCTCTGCTCGCCCCGTCCTGGTCCAAAATAGCAGAGGCGACCCAGACCATCCCCAGCACCAGCAGGGTTAGCAACAGCAGGACTACAAAGGTCTCATATACCCGAGCCATGATCCCCTGGACAGACAGAGGAAAGGGGGATTGTTAATTTCCGCTCCAGAGCTGGGAGTGCTATAAGAAATCTTCAAGAGGCAGCTGGCACTATTTTGTTTCTAGGTGAAAACCGCTTTCGGGCTTTTTGCTTGCGACTGAAAGCAGCGAAATTTCAATTTGGGGATTTAACGATTCGAACTGTTTGCGATTATAGCCATACTGTGCACTGCTGAATTTTAGAGCAAAAAGGTTATTTTGTGTGTGTGTGTGTGTGTGTGTGTGTGTGTATTTGTAACTTTAGTGAAGAAAGTTGGAAGTTACTTTTATTCTAGTATTATTTTCTGTTGTTCCTTCCACTTTTCATACCCTACTTTTTTAAAATAAATAAATAAAAATTGGTTTTTAAATTTTATTTTGTGTAGAAATTCGTGTGTGTGTGTGTGTGTGTTCGTGTTCGTGTGTAAATAAAATAAAATAAAATGAAAAGGAGGAGCCAGTACCTTCTTCGATCCGGCAAAGCCTTCTGATTCCGTGAAGAAGTAGGCAAAGGGCATGAGGAAGACGAGGGAGAGGTTGGAAAAGAGGAAGACGAGATTCCAGAGTCCTAGGGGAATAGAAAAGAGGGAAAGGAAATTCCCTTAGGCCTCTGCTCCAGCTCCCCAAAGACATATCGCTGCTCCCTCCCCTGATGTTGGGTCCCTGCTAGCCTCCTTGATTTGGGCCATTCCTGGGATAATCCACAGAGGCCCATCTCTGGTGGGTCAAAGCTGGATCCTAGAGCCCTCTCAAAGCTGAAAATCCCAGCCACCTTCTACAGAGAACAGGAAGGGTGCACTGACATACACGCTTGATGCAGACTTCAAACAGATGTTCTTTCCCTAAGCAGCCCCTGCTCTGAAGTGGCTTCCTTCAGACCCAGCCAATTCTAGACAAGGAGAGTACTCATCCCGCAGGGTCTTTGTTCTACAACACAAATGTTGGCGATTGTGGGATTTTTTCAAAGGAGAGAAGCTAAGATTTGGGAGACACAGAGAACTCTGAAGAGGGAAAGCAGTTTTGGGTGCTAATTTTGCTTCCTTTCCACCACCCCCTTTTTTTTAAAGGAGAAAGACTCTCTTAAATTGAAACTGCCTCCACGTGACTGCAACGGGCAGCATTACACAAGAGGTTTCCCATCCTTATGTCCCCAGATGCTTTTCTGATGTCCCAAGTCCAGCTTATCATCCTTGGTCTCCCATGCAGGTACCAACTAGATCTGACCTTCTGATCAACCAAGGTCGACTTGGTGCTACCGTCTGCTAAGACTTGGTTTTAAAACTTGCCCGAGAGTTCCAATCCCTCTTGCTATTCGAGTTGTCTCCATTATGAAAGTACACAGGAGGTGGGAGGGGCCTTCCTTCCTTCTCCCCACAGAGGCAGATGCCCCTCCTCCATGCCTGCTGAGGAAGCATTGCAGGGAACTCACCATGGATGAGGGAGCCATTCAACCACTGGATGTAGTAATTCTGAGGGAAGGAAAGCAAGACTTCATTGCCGATGATGGAGAAGGGCAGCAGGAGCACTGCCCCCAGGGACACAGCCAGAGTAAAGGTGCACAGCCACAGCCTGAGTAAAAAGGCACAAAAGAAAGGATAAGATGCTTATCCACATCCATCTGACACTGCTTGCAGCACAGTGAAGCCACAGACGACGACTCCTCCTATTTACGACTTTCTTCCCAAAACAGACATTCTCTCTTTGGTCCATAGTCAAAGGATAAGAAGGGTAAGACACTTGAGCACGACAAGGAGAGAGAAGCTGTGTTCACCTCGTATTTTTGATGAGGGTCTCACACACACACACTCCTCCGTTGGGCCAGTTCTTTCAACTTGAGTCTTATCAAAATCCAGAGCGGTTCCAGTTAATGGAAGCCTGAAGTCATAAATAAGGCTCTCAAATTTTTAATTTATCCCAAGTGACAAGTCTTTTCAAGGCGGGTGGGCAGCTGAAACCTAACTTTCTGGATGAGAAGTAATCTCTAATGGGGAGGTAAGATAATGTGGTTTGCTTAATATGCCACGTGAATGCCTTATAAATGTTTATTTTTTTATTTTTATTTTAATTCCATTTATATCCCGCCCTTCTCCGAAGACTCAGAGCGGCTTACAAGCTTAGCAGTAGCCTTCATTCTATGTATATGCCTGCTTATTAGGGCTTTCACACACACCCCAAGCGGCATTATTACAAAGTCAGCTTATTGCCCCCAACAATCTGGGTCCTCATTTTACCTACCTCGGAAGGATGGAAGGCTGAGTCAACCTTGAGCCTGGTGGGACGCGAACCTGCACTAATTGCAGGCAGCTGGTGTTACTTAAGGAGGCATTAGCCCACTGCTCCACCAAGGCTCTTTTTAATGTGGATCTGAATAAGCAAGCACGGTTTATTTTTATATAAAGATATGCAAAAGCATGCCTTTTCTAAAAAAATTTATTTATTAAATTTATATGCTGCCCTGCTATCAAACAACTGAAGAATAATGTCTGAAGAGGACAGGGATTCTTGAAAGCCTTAATAAGGGCTGTTCATTTCCAGGACTGCCTATAAGAAATTCTCTACGCCCGGATCTAAGAGCAATAAAAAATTCCTCCTCCTACTTGTTTACCTGGGCCACATTCTGAAAATACCTTTGAATGGTGTCCCTAATTACACAAAAAGAGGGATAGGGAAATCTAGATTGGCTGCATTTTTATTGGACATTTCAATTTTTTTTAAAAAAATACTCCGTAAAATGATAAAAAGGAAAATACAGAAGTGGGGAGAAGGCAGGGGAAAGGCAAGTCATGAATATCTTAAAGAGGAAAAAAGAGGGAACTTACGCAATCCGATTGACTGCAGCATCTTCATCAACTAAGAATAGGAAAAAAATGTTATTTATACTGTTACTAAACTAAGTGCTCAAAGTTACTTTTCTGCCAAAGAACTCAAGATAACGTCTATGGCTTTCGTCTTTCCAGTCTAGCGAAGTAGACTAGTCATTACCACCCACTACCACGGGGGAGTAGAGATCTGAATTTGTGTCATCCAGTGACAAACTTTTAATTGCAGCATACATGGGATAGTCCTAACAGGAAGCGTAAGGATGGCATTTAGTTTTTGCAGTATTCCATGTTGGTCACAAGACATTTTATATTAGACCTGCTTGAATCCCAGTGAAACAAAGGCAATCTTTAAACCCACCTCAGGATACTTTGGGGCAAAGTGTCCCTGCTCACTGCAAAAACCATGACTTTTTATGCAAGGGTGAAATATAATATACAGTATAAATACAGGGGGAACACAGAAGAAAGTAGGCTAGGAGAGGAATTCCCCGGGATTAGCAGAAGTTACTTCTTGTGCACCATAATCAATTATAAAATATGCAGCTCGTTCAAACAATTTGAACAGGCTGGTTGACCAGGGATGACAGAATCTACTGTTCAAATCAGTTAGGTTAGGGCAGGGGTAGGCAACCGTGGCTCTTTTATGACTCGTGGACTTCAACTCCCAGAATTCCTGAGCCAGCCATGCTGAGGGGAAAGAGAGGCTTCCAAGCTGAGCCATGCTGGCTTAGGAATTCTGGGAGTTGAAGTCCACGAGTCATAAAAGAGCCAAGGTTGCCTACCCCTGGGTTAGGGGGAAAAAACCCTTATAGAGAAGTTTTTGTTACTCTCTGTTCACTATTTCAAAGAAATGGATATAGTCTGTTCTCTCCCCCACCCCATCTGCATATACATTCAACCCTCCTCAGAGAAGGTGGTTTCCTTGAAATATAAAGAATTATATAAAGTAGAATATACAGAAGTTGTGTTCTGTATACAGTTCTCTAAGGGAAGAGCGGTGAATGGTGCCTCTCTCCAGGCAGAGGACCACAGACTGGCTGGTTAGAATTGCACACATAAAAATGTCCTTATGAACCTGATACCCAGCTGTGTAGGGTACAGTAGCAGAAGGAAGATTTTGTGGGAATACTTATGCTGTAGTTATCTATCTAGGAGAAATGTAATGTTACAGTACAGGAGTAAAACCAAGTTGTCTTTGCAAATGGATTTTACAGGTGGCCACGTCTCACTATTTCCTCATACTCCTTCTGCCCAGTAAGTGTCAGCATCAAACTACAAGCCCAGCAATTGGAAAATTGCTAAGCTGGAAAAAGAACTATATTCCCTAGAGGCCAAGTGCTACCAAGGCAACTAAATTAGCAGCAGCATAAACAAACGTTAATTTAAAAGATGAAAAAGCCCTTCTACAGGGACTGGGTGCAGAGACCTCAATGCTGTTGCAAAGCAGAACTCTGGGGAAGAAATCTTTCCATTTGGGCCAGAGAGGGTGTATTGTCTCCAGAAGCTTCATTTGCAGGCATTCTGCGTAGAAGTTAGTTGAAGCCTGAGGGAGCTAACCAGAGGGAGCCAAGAGAGTCCACTCACCCATTGCTTTGTGAACAATTTACAGGCTCCAAGTGGCTGGAAAAGGAACATTTGTCAATCCTGCTAAAATCAGCTGGCTTAATCGCAAGTTTGAGATAGATGCTCTAAGACTCATAAAGGCAGTTGAGAAAAGTTATGGAAGATCATCGTTAATGGTCAAACAAATAAGTTCTTTGCTGGAAGGTAAATATTAATTTGGCTGTTACAGAAGCATCCAAGACTTTGTGACAGTACAATCTCCCTCAATCTGATGCCTTCCTGGATCTATCAGAATTACAGCTATGACAGTGCTGACCTGGGACTGGTTTTCCTTCTGGGAATTCTAGAAGTAATAATCCAGCCAATGACTTTCTGTTATTCATCTGGTGGAGAGAGTTTTGCCTGAAAAGGTCAAACCTTTGCCAATGCAAATGTTGTTGCAGCAGAGATGTTCACTTTGAACACATGCATACCAGAAGGCTGGATTCCCACGGTGTGCTAAGCCATCAAGCGATTTGCCCGATTTTGACATAATGTAATACTGTATGTGAACTCAGCCACTGTAGTTTTTAAACCTTGGTGAGTTTAAATTATGGGTCGTTCAGCAAAAGCAGGATTAAACAAGAGCATTTGGTGCAATGTGAACTCAGCTGATTTGTTATAATTGAGCAGGATGCATATTTTGGAAATCTTACTGTAAAACCAAGGGAAACTGCTAGTTTCATTTAATAATAAACCTTTATTGTCAAAGTACAACATCTGTACATTGAGATTAGCTGAGCCTCCCCCCCCTGTGCTCTCTCCCCCCAACACACAGTGACAACAAACCCTCCATCCCACCACACTATGTGAACCAACTACACCACACACTGGCCTCCCAAGTCAATTCTGCATAAGATTATGTCCCATTTACCCCTAAACTCTAAAAAGCCATGCCCTACATGGCTTCCACAGCTTCAGTGGTGGTGTAGTATAGTGGTTCAGGACTTGGAATGACAAAGGGAAGACTCAGATTCCAGTCTATCTTCAATCCCTGGGTGATTTTGGGCCAGTCCCTCTCCCTCAACCCAGCCCACAACAAAGGTTTGTTGCTCCTGGGGAAAATGGGGGGGGGGGAAACTTACACTCCTGAAGAAAAGGCATCTAACAAAATTGGGGATCTAGCAAATAAATAAATCTGCCTTCTGAAACCATGTACCTAGAACAGCTTTCCCAAACCTAGATATGTTCTGGACGGATGGCTTTCAGCTCCCAGCAGGTCTGGCCCTTGCTGAGAATTCTTGGCACTGAAAGTTACCCATTCAGGTAAGGGAGAAATGACCCTGATTTGCCTGTCTAGCCAGTTACCTGTAGTGAAATCTGTGTGCCTTTTGAAGTAGGTTAAGATGAAGTAGCACAGGATGTAGAGACTGCCAAAAAGAAGGGTGCAGATCTGTGGGAGGAGAAGGAAAAACTGGTTAGAGATGCTGGTCACAAGTCATCCTCACTTCATCCAGAGCAAATGGAACACAATTTGGGATACTGTAGGGCAGGGGTGTCAAACTGCCGGCCCAAGGGGCCGGATGCGTCACGCCAAAACCGTGCCCACCCCATTGTCGGTAATGGGGGAAAAGTCGCGATACGCCACAACACATCACATGACATTGCGAGTTTGACACCCCTGCTGTAGGGTCATCATCTTCTCTATCTTACCAGTAGTTACTGAGCAAATCGGTTCTATTCCCATCACGGTGTTCAATGTTTTCCTTTATCAACATCTCTTTATGAAATTTCTTCAGACAACAAGCAGCCAGGAGGTTTGAGATAAGCCACATTTCTTCCTCTAATTTTATTTGGGTTCCCTAACATTCTTTTTAACAATAGCTGGGAAGGGGCAGTGATTTAAGAGCTGGAGAGAACAAAACAAAACAAGGAAATATTAAAGCAGGAAACTATCGGCCTTTTCTTGCAAATGCAGCCTACATGCTTACATACACGATTTAGACTGGGTTCAAAGGTACATAAAGCAAAGGTGGTGGTAAGAGATGGCAGCAATAATGGCACAGGTTTGAAGAGCGCCAACATTGGAAAACCCAGGAAACCACATTTACGGCTGAGGGAAAGATACCTAGAGCAGCAACGTGGCTGACAAGAGAATTACAAAAGAGAAACCGTTTCAGGAAAGTGTTGAAAACATCAGTTTCTAAAGAAGGCTTAGAAGTCATCCCATCCCCCCAAGTCTAGCTTACAATTGAAAGAAAGAGTGGATGGAAAAGTGAAATGGGAGGAAAAGTGGATCAGCAAGTTTCATCCTTTCTTTTAGCCCAGGGGTAGGCAACCTTGGCTCTTTTATGACTCGTGGACTTCAACTCCCAGAATTCCTGAGCCACATGGCTCAGCATGGAAACCTCTCCCTTTCCCCTCAGCATGGCTGGCTCAGGAATTCTGGGAGTTGAAGTCCACGAGTCATAAAAGAGCCAAGGTTGCCAACCCCTGCTCTAGCCTGACTGCTATATCTTTATTTGACATCTTAGCTATTCTATTGCCAGCTCATCCTTAATATTTGGAATATTATAACAATGGGAAGAAAGTAATTTTTTTAACATCTTTAAAAGATTAAAAGATTTGAGAGTAAAAAGATGATGGTTTGCATCTGTTCAGACTTTCTTCCAGTTGAAGCCACAATTGCCTCCTCTAGTAACTTCACAGAAAATGGAAAATGTACCCTCCCAATACAGCCCATACATTTCTGAGAACAGGATTTAACAGAAGTTAAAACAACAAAACTAATACATAAAAAGAAGATCCCATCAGTGGAGCTATGTAAACAAGACAGGCCTAAATCTGAAAAAATCAAATGGTCAGAGTTCTAGGCAAATAAACATTGCAAAATAATCCTGTTATTTTTTTGTGTGGAATGAGCATTAAGTTGCTCTCCAGCCCCAACAACTACTAGTTACAAGTTTACTGGGCTGCCCAAGGATATTCAGGTGGTGCTCCTGAAACATACCAGGTTTAATTTAAGGACTCATCTTTTTGCATTCTTAGGTTCCAAAATCTTGTTCTTCAAGAAAGAAAGCAACCGTCTGTAAGACAATTAAATGCTGCAGCCTCCTAGCCCACCTTGCTTGCACTAGGGACCTATTTTAAAACATGACCAAGGTTGCACACTACCCTTTTTTCAATGTGGTGGTATCCAGATACGATGGATTTCCAAAATCCCTCCACCATAATAGCCAACAGAGCTAGATTCTCACAGAATCTATTCTAGAATATTCCCAATTAACCATATCAAAGAATTGAAGTTATATATAAAAAAGAGATTGCTACCAAAAAGTAACCAATTCTTTTTGAATCCCTTCAAATTCTGCCAGCTTGCTTAACTTTTTGCAACTACTTAGTAAAGGAAATAGCATTTGTTAGCAAAACTAAACACTCTGGCTTGCATCTGGACAACTCCTACTCCTCCCAGGAGCAGAGTAATAAGCACAGTTGAGACCCCCTTCGGGGAATTTCAGCCGTAAGAAAGATGACCACATATACGTGATATCTCAGCTTTACAACAGGAACAAGGTTCCAGTGTTTAGAAATACAGAAGTCTAGTGAAAATGATGAAGCTTACAGAGAAGGCCAAACTAATTTCCTTGATTAGGGAAAAGACAATATCTAAGTTTATTGCTCACCAGAAACCCCCTAAAGACATTTTGCATGAAACATAAAAAATGAACTGGAGTTTTATAGCTTTGATGATTAGAAAAAACAAACAAACAAAAAGCTTTTGTTTTTGTAACCACAGAGTAAGAGGTAATTTTGTAATTGTAGTTATATTTATAAGAGAATATTTGTAGCTCAGGATTGAACTGTGAGATCCTTGGTGGTCTCTGAGCTTGATTGTTTGTTGCAGATGTTTCATTGCCCAAACTAGGTAACATCATCATGTGTTTGTTGTTGTTGTTGTTGATGATGATGATGATACTCTTACCTAATTTGGGTAATGAAAGGTCTGTAAATTAACAATCAAGCTGAGACAGCACCAAGGACCCCATTGTAGTTATATCTGCTGCAAAAAAAATGGGAAGCTGCTTCTATTTCTTTTCATTTTATTTTTGCCCTTTTTTCCTTTCTTTACTTTATATTAGTTCTTATTTTAAAAAAACTGTTTTTTTCAAAACTCTTAATAAAACAAAATTACAGAAATGCAGAAGTTTGAAAGCAGGGGAAGAACAAAGCCTGGGAGAAAATAAGGAAGAGACAGCCAAGCATTTTTTATTTATTCTTTTTTGAAAGCAGGAAGCCATGACTTCAATTTTATATCAATCCCATTCCCATCTTTCTTCCTGGTGGAAAGAGGAACGAACAGCTTGTAGTGTACAGTCTCTTCTCATCCAAAAGGGAAGCAGAAGAGCAAAACAAAATTACTCTGAGCCAGCTGGCATCCTGTAGTATGATGTGCTTTGGCGTTGCTGCCTGAGAGATGACCTAGCAGAGTGCTATGCAGTCAAGCAGGAAGAAGTGGGTTTTTTTCTCCACCACCTCTATTATGCCCCAAAATTAACCTTCAAACACAAAAGGAGCATCCTGGGTTCCAAACGAATCAATCCGGACAGCTCTTCATTTCATTTCTTCATTACCACAGATTAAAGTACCCCTAGCCAAGGAGCCAGCAGCCTTTCTTAACAAAGCAAAAGGCTTCCCTTATGGGCTACTCTAATGTAAACACAGATGGTTCCTGCCCTCCAAGCTTTATTGAGATAGGAAGCTGAATGCTGCATAGAGCCTACGGCACGCGTGCCACAGGTGCCACGCAGAGCCCTCCCTGTGGGCATGCGCGCCGTCATCCCAGTCCTAGGCCTTCTTTTTTTTTTATTAAAAAGTTTTAGAATACATTTTAGCTTTAACAAACAACAAAAAAAAAGAAAAAGAAACCCCCCCCAGCCCCCTTCCCTCCCACCCTCCCCAACCCCACCCTCCCTGTCCCCTCCCCTCCCCACTTCCCAGAGCAGAATACAGGGTATAAAAATACAAACAATCATAATCTATCTTACGCAAACAATCCTGAACTATATAGACTATCGAACTTTAACTCATATAAACTCCAAACATATATATATATACATCATATCAATAATTATTCAAAAACAAGATAATACTTTTCAATCTACCCAATAAAAACAATCACAAATAAAACAATTTATATCAATTGTCTAAAGCTGTTCTTCTTCCCAACTAAGCTTTAAATTCATATTATCCTGATATATTATACAAATTAAAATACCATAGATTACTTCCAAACTTAAATTTTTTTTATATAATCACATCATTCTTATATTCTTATATTCTATTACCTACTCCAATATTGCCCATAAAAGTATTACAAATTAATTTCAATCACACATAAAACAATTTATATCAGTTTTATAAAACTATTCTTCTATCCAACTAAACTTTAACATACTAAAACCAAGTTTATACAACCTTTCCTTCTCCTAATGTATTATACAACTTAAAATACCATACATTACCTTCCAGGCTTAAAACTTTCCATCCAAATAACAAAGCATAACCTACAGAATATCAATAAACACTACTACAAATCTTCCCAATTAAATTTTCATAATCATCTTAAAACTAAAGCAACACAAAATATTATATAATTATTTTATAAGGGTGAAAAATGAATCCCCAAATACTTAATCCTTCTAGCATCCTTATTACATTATTATCTCTTGCAATTATGCAACTAAATCCTCAGGTTTGCTTCATCTTCCAGAAGCAGCACACCTCTTCCAATTTCTGGCCTTCTCCCGTGGTGATGAAATTTGACCCACTCCTGTAGCTTTCACATCTGTCTGCGTTAACCCTTCAACATCTTGTGGATTCTCTCTGGAACGTTGAGGCTCTCTGTCACCTTTTTTCTTTGTAGACTCCAAAGACGGTATGGGGACTGCTTTTAAAACATTACTGTAAAAGTCACGTGCCTGAATCACCGTGGTAAAACAATGCCTCGTACCTTCATAAGTCACCACCATACCCTCTGGTATTTGCCATCTAAACTTAATATCACGTCGTCTCAATTCTTGTGTCAAAAAAGCAAATTCCTTCCTTTTTCTTAAAATTCTTGCAGGAATCTCTTTTAAAATCAAAACTTTTTGCTCATCCATTACAAAATCAATATTATAGGAGGCCTGGATAACTTCATTTCTAATCTTTCTCTTTGTAAAATAAACCACCACATCTCTGGGTAATTTCCTTTGTCTTGCGATCCACGAATTAACACGGAAGATTTTATCTATATCTTCCATTATTTCATCTGCTGGTCGCTCCAACACCCCTTCCAAAACCTCAGAAACCATTTTTGTCAAATTTTCCTTAGGATTTTCTTTTAGGCCTCTGATTCTCAAAGCAAACTCCATCTGAGAATACTGTGTCAAAATCAAATCATAATCCATTTTCTCTATCACATTTTCAGTTTCTGTCATTTTGGCTTCCATTCTAATATCATTTTGAACAAGATCTTCCACTCTTTCATCCAAAATCTCAATGCTTTTAGCCATATTTGACATTACAGATGTGATGTCTGCTCTCATTTCTGCTAATTTCTCTGTAAACTTCTCCTCCAACTTTTTCTCCATTATTATTGTTGCATTTGCTTTTCCATAGTCTCTTGCAGCAAACTCTGCAAATCTTTTACTGTAAAAGCTGATACAGATTCAGATGCAGAGGACAATGAAGTTTTCACCGAAGACTGCTGCCTCAGGGCAGGAACTTTAGAAGATATAGCCGCCATTTTCACCCTCTATTGTTAACTACGCACTTTCACTTGCAGATTCAGCAAAGTCCATTGAGTTAAAGATCAAAACATCATCTTCACCAAAATCTCCTGCATCGCCCTGCCTGCGTCCTCGTTCTCAAAAGCTCTTCCTTGCTAGCAGGGATGGTTGCGAACGCCCTGTTCTGCTCCAAAAAACCCGGAGCAGAGACGCCTCGCAGTCCAGAGCATGCCCAGGCTTCGGGGGGGGGGGCTCAATCCTTCCGCCACCAAAACTCTAAGTTCTGGCGGCCCCGGAGAGCTCTACCCCTACCTGGAGGCTCACCCCCTCCTCTTCTCCCGAGGTGGGGGCTTCCGAGCCGCCGAACAGCTGATCGGTGCTGTTTTCGGCGGCTCTATGGAGCCGCGAGGCTGACAGCCAAGAAATGGCTGCCTCCGGCGTCGCCTTGCCATCCGGAAGCCCCCAGTCCTAGGCCTTCATAAAACCTTTTCACTTCAGGCCTCCACTGCCGTGAGCAAAAAAAAAAAAGGTTCAATCAATCTATTTCAACTTCTTGTGGGGAAAAAAAAAGATTTCGCAAAGTTGGAATTGATTGATGGAACTTTTTAATCCCACCCAGTCTGTCATTACCACTGCAGCCATGCCCACCCAACGGGCCACGCCCACCCAGCATCCGATGATACATAAGTGGGTTTTGGGTTGCAGCTTGGGCACTCGGTCTCTAAAAGGTTCGCCATCAGTGGCATAGAGCATTCATCAAGTAACCTGGAGGGCTTCAAAAACCCTGGAAGAGACAAGACTCCAGAAGCTGGAGACCGTGCCAGGCATTTCTAATTACTGCACTAATCCTTGTAATCACCATTAGGATCCCTAAATCATAGCCTGGCTCACACGCTATACGATCCCCATGGTTTGCTTAGTCACAATTTATCAAATAATTTTCAGTTGGAGCATTAAGTATTTACACCTTTCAAAATTTCTTCAACTAGCTCTGGCTCCCATTTAATCTCACAGTGGACAGGTCGTCCTCAGCTTACAACCATTCGCTTAGTGACTGTTTGAAGTTGCAATGGCACTGGAAAAAGTGACTCATGACAGTTTTTCACCCCTATGACCGTTGCCACATCCCTGGGGTCATGTGACCAAAAGTTAGACACTTGGCAACTGACTCATATTTATGACGGTTGCAGTGTCCCGGGCTCATGGGATCACCTTTCATAACCTTCTGACAGGCAAAGTGAATGGGGAAGCCATATTTACTTAACAACCGAGTTACTAACTTAAGAACTGTGGTGATTCACTTAACAACTGTGGCACGGAAGGTTGTAAAATGCAGCAAAATTTATTTAACAACCATTTTGCTTAGCAAAAGAAATGTTGGGCTCAATTGTGGTCGTAAGTCGAGAACTATCGGTCATCCCCTTAAGGGAACTGAGCTACTTCTGATTCTGCTCCACTATATTGCTGGTGATTTTTTTAAAAAATGAATCACCTTGGATCTGTGATGTTCACATTGATGGGAGCTCTTGTTTCACTCCATTTTATGGGTCCTGGGTTCAAAGCAATCGTTACCCACTCTATTCTTGCCAATAAATTTTAAAGTTCAGTGCCTGGATGTGTCTCTTTCTGCACATATTGGTTGAACTGCTAACCAGACAGCCACTGTATCAACACACCAACATGGATACCCACTTGGTAAAAGGCCTACAGTAATTGCAGGATTTCATTTTCACAACTACAGAACAACATGTCCAGAAAAAACTCAATGCTTCCTTTGTATGATTTCCCTAGCAACCATTTTGTGTGTGTGTGTGTGTGTGCGCGAGCGCCTCTATGCATGGAAGTAGTGGCAAGCATGTGTGCACCCCCACTTCTGTGAGCAGGCGTGTGCGCGTGCTGCATTTACATGAGCGGTGGGCATACATACCTGCCACTTGCACAAATGGATGAGTGTGTACGCGCTTACCAGATGCTCGCACGGGACCATCCCCTTTCCCCTCTCCCCCTGCCCCTGCTGGTCCACAAAGCCAGAAAGGTTGGGAAACTCTGTTCTAAATTATGGAGGGGGTGCTAATCATTTATTTTATTTTACTTTGTGTACCAGGAGAATTTTTTAAATTCCACAATCAAGGTAACTCACGAGTATACATCTCTCCTGGCAAGCTGGAGGCAGCATTTTTGGCTCATAGTCCTTTCTGTGTTCCACAGGAAGACAACTGTGAGCCAGGACCAAACTGTCTGATTTTACATCACTGATGATACAAATATAGTTACAAAAATGCAGAGCTTATTTATGATTCTTTTATTGAACCTATGTCCAAGGTAAAATTTGTCATTTATAAGCCATGATTTGTGGCTTTGTATACTGTTTGCATTTACATAATATATATACTCATGGATAAACCAAGACTTTTAGGTGCCAAAATGCTTCCAAAAAATCAGGCTTGGTTTACGTGAGGATGGGCTAATCCATAAGAATGTATGAGGATTCTTTTTTCAAAGTATCCATATTCCCATATACACTTGAATATAAGCCCATTTATGGATAAGACAACACTTGAATGCAGGTAGACTTATGCACAGGTGGTGCATTTTTTGTGATATTTTGGTAAACATTTGAAGGTTGGATTATGTGCAGAGAGGCATATTAAACGTGCGTAAAACTGAATGTATTCAGAATGGAATGATGAATCAAACAAAACTTATGCAGTCTGTGACACACAGACAGGGCAAGTGCCCTGCTCTAATCTATACCACTTCAGGCTGCTAAACCAACTTCTTTCAAAGAAGGGGGCATTATCTGAAGCCTGTGATAACACAGAGCTCAGGAGAAGAGGGCAATGCCAGCCTCTTCCGAAACTGACTCTACTAGAATCCTGTAGGAGCAGAAGCCTGATCCTTGTGCCAAGCATGCCTAGCAACCCTGCTATCTGATTTCCAGTTCGCCTTGCAAAAAAATTCCAGAGGTTATTATAGCAGGTACAAATCTTACGCAAGCAGAAGCAAAGAGTCAGACACGGAAAGTCCAGAGTTAGTGCTCCACGTTGTCTCTGCTGAGGTAAGGAGTTTCTTCTGGGAATTGGGCCAATTTGGATCGGGGAGGAAGCAGATAACAACAGCCTCACGGTTTCAGCTGGGAGAAAACAGAGTCCTGCAACGGTTTTGTCTCACTGCTCCCTTGAGTGAACCCCAGTTCTAAATGGAACTAGGACCTTTTAGCGGTATTTGCTCAGAAGAGAATATAGGATTATTTGCCCAGAGAAAGAACACACACGTGAAAGAGGGGGAGAGGGAGGCACCGTGAAGGTTGAGAAAAACACTCTGCATCAGAGTGCATTTTTTTCCAGGATCAGGAGCCAAGTTTTCCATAGACAAAAGCATTTTCAATGGATTCAAATGCTGTGGATGCAGCTCACTTGCAAGACAAGCTTCTTCAAAGGCTCACATGAAAGGACTGAGTTTTGCAAAAATAATGGAAGCAAAGTACCTTTGATACCTGTGATGGAATGTGCACCTGGAAAAGGGGGGGGGAAATCCAGGCATGAGCACCAAGGCTTCCCAGGGTGGAGGCAAAAGCCTAATTTAAGAGATTGTGCAATCCCAAATTGGATGGCGGAAGAAGGAAGAGGTTCAGAGTAGCCACACCATAGAAGAGCGGTCTTCAAACTTGGGCCTTTTATGACTTGTGGACTTCAACTCCCAGAATTCCTCAGCCAGGCACACTGGCTGAAGAATTCTGGGAGTTGCAAGTCTACAAGTCATAAAAGGGCCAGGTCTGAAGACCCCTGCCATAGAATCTCAGGATATGTCTAGTAAGTAAGGTTATAGCTTTGGTCTGGCAAGATTCTGTCCATTAGGTGTAAGCAAATCAAAGATTGGACTGGATTTCACTGTGGTGTCTGTGAGCTTGGATCTGAAAAAAAGGCAGCTATACTCTTAAAGCTTCAAGTGTTTTATCTCATTTCTGGATGGCATGAATATTCCCCCAATTCTGCAGCAGTTGCATCAGTTTGAAATTGGTTTCTGCACCACCAATTCTGATTTGTAAATACATTTACAGCATGCTACCTTCATTGTTTAGATCAGGTTTCTTCATGCATATCTGTTAGGATCGATCTTGGCCTCATTCTTTTGTGCTATGAAATTAGAACAAGCTGGCATGAGAAAGTAGGCCTGTTGCCCTGAAATCTAGGCCAAACAAGGCCCAGCTGAATAAAGCCTCCTAGAACGGCACTTCTAATTAACTGAAAATTAAAACATGGAAGGATGGAAAAATATAACCTGACAGTAAACAAGCATCATGGAATCCTCCCCGGCATGGAAGAGATGATAAGAAAGTTCTTCCCTTCTTTTCAAAGATAAGATTTTGGCTTTCAAAGCACTTGTTGGCAAGTGCATTTAATTGGCAATAAGTTTTTTCTACATGTTTCTGCTCCTTTCAAAGGCGTCCACTATAAGCAGCTCAGAGTTTGTTCATATACACAACCTCTATCTGGTCCTTACAAAGTTGGCTGTATCCAAAATTATTCCAGCATACAAACTCCATGGGATTATTCCATGGGAGCACCAACAGCCAGAGCTTTTATTTGTTTACTTACATTTATCAGACGTTTATCTCATCTTTATTTTTATAAATAGCTTTGGTGGAGCAGTGGGCTAATGCCTCCTTAAGTAACACCAGCTGCCTGCAATTAGTGCAGGTTCGCATCCCACCAGGCTCAAGGTTGACTCAGCTTTCCATCCTTCCGAGGTAGGTAAAATGAGGACCCAGATTGTTGGGGGCAATAAGCTGACTTTGTAATAATGCCGCTTGGGTGTGTGTGTGAAAGCCCTAATAAGCAGGCATATACTAGAATCAAGGCTATTGTTAAGCACATTGATTTGTGCTTAGACTGTAAGCCACCCTGAGTCTTCGGAGAAGGGCGGGATATAAATGGGATTAAGAAAAAAAAGCTCAGAGACGGTGAAGATACATAATGCTTCTCCCTCATCCTATTTTCTCCACAACAACCATGCAAGGAGGGTTGGGCTGAGAAAGAGTGACTGGCCCGAAGTCAAATCAGGGGGATGTATTTTTGCAATTCAGCTACCACACTTTCTTTGAAATGAATGAATGAATCACTCAATCAACATAACTGTCACAATGAACTTTAGTACAAAATCTGATATAATAAGAACCCTTACTCAGCAGACTGCAGGGTTACCATGGTTGAACAATACTTTGTAATAATCAGCAGGAATAAAAATAGTATATACATCAACCATGTGTGAATCTCAACTAATGGTATATCTATCAGTCTGTGTGATTTCTCAGCAAAGAGGGAGAATAAAAAAAACCGGAACATAAAGTTGACAAATCAGAATATATTTGACATTCAAATGCTTGTAACAAGTTAATCTGTCAGGTTCCTGGCGATGCTAGCTTAAAAAAAATTCTCTATTGCTCGTTAATGTCTGTTTTAAAGAATTAAATTTAATATTATATATAAAATATTAAACATTTTTTGTTATGGGCTATGTGGTGGTCTGCAATTCCTCTGCTGTAGATTATTTTAATTATTTTGGTAAAAGATGCAATCTGCCACAGAACAGCTTCTGAAAAGAACAGTAGAGGGGGAGGGAGAGAGAGAGAGCGTGCAGGATCATTCATAGCAGTAAGAAGTTCTTATTAGTAATAGCCAGACGATAGATCTTGCAAGTAGAAAAGTTGTTAGCCATTCAGTTCTAGATGCTCAATTTCACCAAAATCATCTACAAATCGGGATATTTCCCCCATTGCAAAAAGCATACATCTCTGCAGATTTCTTTAGTTTACATGACAAAGAAGGCAAGATGCACACATCCAAATTTCTGTATGTGGGTTATATGGTTTTTGGTCTTAGTAGAGTGTCTAAGTTTAGTCCCTTCAGGTTATAAATCTTAATCTATGGCTTAATGTGCCTTTTCAAACTAACTATGGCTATCCAGTTGTGGCTTTTAAAACAAGCTAAAGAAAGAAATCATAAATTAGCATAGTGCATCAACCCAGCCAATAAAAGGATACATGATAGATTATTTCTAAAATTTTCCTTTTTTTTTCTTTTCAAAACAACTGATTTCAGGGCCAGTGAAGTCAGTTGGCAATTCAAAAGTATGCCGTTATATAATGCAATATCGATGGAATTAACTTCCACAAGTTAATACATATAAGGAACAATTGCTGGAATTGAGTAATCCCGAGTGCCGCGTAACAGAGTGAGCGCCTGTTACTCGTCCCAGCTTCTGCCAACCTAGCAGTTCGAAAGCACGTAAAAATGCAAGTAGAAAAATAGGGACCACTACGGTGGGAAGGTAACAGCGTTCCGTGCGCCTTTGGCGTCTAGTCATGCCGGCCACATGACCACGGAGATGTCCTCGGACAAGCGCTGGCTCTTCGGCTTTGAAACGAAGATGAGCACCGCCCCCTAGAGTCGGAAACGACTAGCACGCATGTGCGGGGGAACCTTTACCTTTAGTTTAATGAAGAAAAGGACGAGGGGTGACATGATAACAGTGTTCCAATAATCTCAGGGGCTGCCACAAAGAAGAGGGAGTCAAGCAATTCTCCAAAGCGCCCGAAGGCAGGACAAGAAACAACGGATGGAAACTAGTCAAGCAGAAGCAACCTAGAACTAAGGAGAAACTTCCTGACAGTTAGAACAATTAACCAGTGGAACAACCTGCCTCCAGAAGCGGTGGATGCTCCAAAACTGGAGATTTTTAAGAAGAGATTGGACAGCCATTTGTCTGAAATGATATAGGGTTTCCTGCCTGAGCAGGGGGTTGGACTAGATGACTTCCAAGGTCCCTTCCAACTTTATTATTATTATAACCCAAATATTGGCTACCAAAGAACGTGATTTTCAGAAACCAGGTATGCATGGAAAATTATTCTATGAACTTCATTATTCAGGATAGTAAAGAGTTCCAGGATCAGAAGAGGTATGGTAGTACTGAGTATCATTGCTGGGTGAAGCAACAACAGGGGAAGTAATAGACACCACAGAATCATATGTGATTTCCAGAATCATTTACAGTACTTGATCTTGAAAAAACAGATACTGGACCAGGTGGAACTTGATCAAGTGGGGGCTTTCTGATCTTAAATTCTCAGTGCTCCCTTGTCACATGTGCCAGTGATTTAATATTTCTCCAAGGTTAACATAATACTCAGAAAACTCATTATGCATACCAACTAGGCACTGAGGACTAAATGCTTGTCTTGCATAACTCCCAAGTACTATATATTGCCTGCTAAGCAGACACCTAAACGTAACACAACTCCAAAGGCCTACCAATGTGTTGACTCCAGAGATGGAACTCTGGACTAACCTTTGGCACACAAAACCACGCTGGAAAAGCTAATTTTCCCCTTCCCATCCTCCCAAAGTTCTCACAACCTGTTTAGACCAGAGATTCCCAACCTTTTGGGCACCAGGGACCGGTTCCATGGAGAAAGGTTTTTCCATGGACTTGAGAATGCATGGAAGAGATGGATAGATTATATTCAGAATAAATATGGGACTAAAAAGTTTCACTTAGCATTTGTATAAGTAACGGATTTATATGATGTACAATTAGCTTGTAGTCATTTTATTAAGAGTTAAAGTGCAATACAATTTAATATCTTATTGTTGTTTGCATATTTTAGATTATGTTTGTTTGTATTTTTACACCCTGTATTTAGCTCTGGGAAGTCGGGGAGGGGAGAGTTGGGGAGGTTTGGGGAGAGGGGAGGGGGAGGGGAGGGGTTTTGTATTAAAAATGTACTGTAAAACTTTTCAATAAAAAAAAGAGAATGCATGGTTTTGTGTGCTGCCTGCATCCCACAGATTGCTTGTTTGTGTGGCCCGGTTGCTAGCATGCCGTGGCCCGGTACTGGTCCACGGACCAGGGGTTGGGGTTGGTTTAGATCATGGTGAGCTTTGAGAATGGTTGCTCTGAACAGAAAAGGATATACAAATAAAGATGCAATGGACCTCTCTCTGAAATATAACTTAACTGCTTGGGCATTTGATATCAAAACAGAGTTCTCTGCATGAACTAGTGAATGCTCTGGTCCATAAACATGACACTGGATCAGGAGAGAAGAAATGACATTAAACTAATAAACCACAATTGGCTGGCTTCTCACAACACCCTAAGTCAAAATTCTACACTCAATCTTTCATGGAAGTTAAACATAGGATGGTGTATGAAACCATAATGTACTTTGTAGGTAGGCAGTTAAGTAGGTAGTAGAGGAGGAAGTATACAATCAAGAAAGACAGGCAAGAAAAAACTTGCCTTTGTTCAACTTGTCATCACTGATTATCTGGACCCGTACCAATCGGGCTTCAGGCCCGGACACAGCACGGAGACGGCATTGGTCGCGCTGGTGAGTGATCTCTGGAGGGCCAGGGACAGGGGTTGTTCCTCTGTCCTGGTCCTATTAGATCTCTCAGCGGCGTTCGATACCATCGACCATGGTATCTTGCTGCGGCGTCTCAGGGGGCTGGGAGTGGGAGGCACCGTTTTACAGTGGTTCTCCTCCTACCTCCAGGGCCGCTCGCAGTCGGTGTTGACAGGAGGGCAGAGATCCGCCCCGAGGTCTCTCATTTGTGGAGTTCCTCAGGGGTCGGTTCTCTCGCCACTCCTGTTCAACATCTATATGAAGCCGCTGGGCGAGATCATTCGTGGTTTTGGGGTGGGGTATCACCAGTACGCTGATGATACCCAACTTTTTCTTTCCACCCCGAACCAACCCAGTGATGCCCTCTCCGTGATGTCCCGGTGCCTGGAGGCGGTTCAGGTCTGGATGGGGAGAAACAGGCTTCGTCTCAATCCCGCCAAGACTGAGTGGCTGTGCATATCGGCATCTCGGGTTAACCAAGTTATTCCATCCTTAATGATGGGGGGTGAGGTGTTACCCCCCGTTGATAGGGCTCGCAACCTGGGCGTCCTCCTGGATTCACGGCTCAATTTTGAAGACCATATAGGAGCCGTGACCAGGGGGGCTTTTGCACAGGGTCGCCTGGTGCGCCAGTTGCGTCCCTATCTGGACCGAGACGCCCTACGCAGTTACTCATGCGCTTGTGACCTCCCGTTTGGACTACTGTAACGCTCTCTACATGGGGCTGCCCTTGAAGACCACACGGAGGCTTCAACTGGTGCAGAATGTGGCCGCGCGAGTTGTAATGGGGGTCTCCCGATACTCCCATGTAACACCTCTACTCCGCGAGCTGCATTGGCTTCCGGTTGCCCTCCGGGTGAAATTCAAGGTGCTGGTTATTACCTATAAAGCCCTACATGGCCTGGGTCCGGGTTATTTGAGGGAACACCTGCTGCCGGCATCAAATGCCCTTCGCCCAGTGCGCTCCCACAGGGAGGGTCTGCTCAGGGTTCCGCCGGTGAGAGATTGCCGGCGGGTGACACCCAGGGATAGGGCCTTCTCAGTGGGAGCGCCTGCCCTCTGGAACCAGCTGCCGGTGGAGCTGAGAACTGCCCCCGACCTCCGATCATTCCGCCGGGGCCTGAAGACCTGGCTCTTTGAGCTCTCGGGCCCAGGCTGAGGAGAAATTTTTAATTGGGGTTTTAATTGTGTACAGGGTCAATTTAATATTTTTTAATTCGGTTTTAACCTTTGTATGTTGGATTTTTTAATTCCCTGTAAACCGCCCTGAGTCCTCAGGGAAAGGGCGGTATATAAATGCAACTAAATAAATAAATAAATAAAATTTTTAACAGAATAACAACAATCCCCAGTCAGTGGCCCAGAAACTCAGCTTTACCAGGCACAAAGATTAAAATGCTGTTTTCTCTAGAAAACCCTATGCCATGTTATCAACATAGCTTGGAATGAAGCAATTTACCACTTTAATGTTGTTGTTGTTAGCTGCGAAGTCGTGTCCGACCCATCGCGACCCTATGGACAACGTTCCTCCAGGCCTTCCTGTCCTACCACTTTAATAAGTCACATTAATATACACGTAAGCCACAACTTTTCTGCTTTTGAGAACCACCTGACGACAGGTATTTTAAACATTTGAATTTTTCATTCAAAATTTCATAACTACTTATTTCAACTCTCTGGGCATTACAATTTCTTAATTTCTAATGACATTTATGAAGCAAGCAGGATTAAACTGAAATCACTTATGAAGAGCCAGGTGCACCTTCAAAGTAACATGTAAAGCTCCTCACATCCAACAGATTTGCAAATATAGAACAGAACAGTGAGTTCCCCAAGACAAAAGCCTCACTAGACTTGTGTATGTTTCACTGAAGCGTCTCATGTGCTTGGATGATAGAAAAATGTTGTATTTACTTTTAAAAATCTAAAACCAAAAAGTCCCAGCTTCAAACTCTTCCTCAGCTTCTAAGGCCTCCAGGCGCCTGAGGCCAACCACTATTAATTACCTTAACATATTTGTTACTTCATATACTTCATTGCTATCATACTGCTGATAGAAATTATTTTGCCAAATTGCCACTTTGGATATGGTCCAATCCTGAAACAAGCCTGTTAATTCAGGAATCCAAACTACATCCATACTACAGCCATTCCAGAGAATTTGTTTCTGAAAACTGCCAAACCACCTCGCTTCCTGTAATGGCCAAAGCTGTGTGGCTCAGAAGAGGGCTTGATTGAACATTCCAGAGTTCTCTAGAACATTTCATTCCCAGGTGCACATATAATCGCACATAAGCACTGATGTTACCTAGTGCTTTTCAGAAAGAAGTGCCTTTACTTTGTAGGCAATATTAATCATTAGTTTTAATTAGTTCACATATATCTGATCATATCCTGTACCTATATATAAATATGCATTGCATCCACATTTATTGGGTAAGAAATCCACCTGGGTTCAGGTGGCATGGCAACTGCAGGTTGGCAAAGTTGGACAGTCCATAAGATTTTTTTTTGTCTGCCTTGGTATATTTATTCATTTGTATTCCCACTTTTATTAGTTTTACAAATAACTCAAGGCACCGAACCTATCCAACACAAATTCCTCCTCCTATTTTCTCAATAACAACCACCCCTGGGAGACGAGTTGGGCTGAGTGTGTGTGACTGGCCCAAAATCTCCCAGCCAGTTTTCATGCCTAAAGTGAGACCAGAACTCAGGGTCTCCTGGTTTCTAACCTGGTATCTTTGCCACTAGACCAAACTTGCTCTGGCTGCCTTCCTTCCAACTGAAAACAATATGAAGTATGGAAAATATAATTTAAAGAGAGAAGCTTGTGCAATAGAGCTGAAAAGAGCTACAGAATCATCTCTTTTAATTACTCTTTTCATTATTAGCAAATGAACTTATTGTCACGTCCTTGAAGAAAGGCGGAATAGAAATGGACATTTTAAAAAGTGTTCCCCAAATTGGCACCTAGTACGAAACTCAGAAGGTCGGCAGTTTGGCGGGTCAAATCCCGAGTGCCGCGTAGCAGAGTGAGCACCTGTTACTCGTCCCAGCTTCTGCCAACCTAGCAGTTCGAAAGCACGTAAAAATGCAAGTAGAAAAATAGGGACCACTAGGGTGGGAAGGTAACAGCGTTCCATGCGCCTTTGGTGTCTAGTCATGCCGGCCACATGACCACGGAGACGTCCTCGGACAAGCGCTGGCTCTTCGGCTTTGAAACGGAGATGAGCACCGGCCCCTAGAGTCGGAAACGACTAGCACGCATGTGCGGGGGAACCTTTACCTTTACCTTTAGGAAACTTAATGCTAAACATTAAGCCAAGGTTAATCTTCACACTACAAGCTTAGCCAAAAAACACAATGGTGCAACACGATGACCTGATTCACACAATAAAGTTATACGGCTTTTTGGTTTGGGCAACCATGATTTAATGCATAAACATAGTCAATGTGTTGCAATCCAAAATAACTGTAACTGGAGGGCACCAAATTGTATGGTTGTAAATATACGGATTGGCTTTTGTCTCTGGCACCAAGCAATTCTAGTTAGTTCTCAGCTATAACTTGCTTCCTTCTAATTCCTCTTCAATTACCTTAGATAAAAGAGCACAGAAGAATGTAATTTTACCAAACAGGAGGGCTAATGGCATTCACTGCTCTTCAGCTTTAAATTCCTGGTCTCTTTTTTCCTTAGTGCTTCCACTCGCCTTGACAAAACCACCATCCCCCCCCCCGTAGTCGATTTTTTTTTGTCTTCATTAACGGGAATAAAATACAAATCCTTCCCCTTTTTCAAAGGTATTGGACTACAAGTCCCTTATTTACTGGGGATAAAGAGGCTAAAATTCTAGTCATATGGGGAAAAAAACAATGGGGCGGGGGGACCCAATTCGGCTTATCATTAACAACCAGTGTACTCACAATACACTCTCGGACCCTCTCGTGGAATAACTGCTCCCGCGCAGACAGCAGGTCGTGATCCCCCAAATTCATTCTTTGGACAGCATGGCTGAAAGTTTGTAGGGCTGGCAGAGGGGCCGGGGGAAGCAGGAGACAGGGCTCCCAGAACCCCAGCGTAACCGCCACCACGAATCCTCCTTTCTTGCTCGTTAAGGGACAACTTCTAGAACGTTGCAACACTCAACCCGCGTCACAATTCAGGTCCACCCGCCATGGAGGAAGCTCCGTGTTGCATCGTTAAAGACACCGAAGTAAGTATCGCCTGACTCAACTAACCTCCACTATTGCAGCTATGAGATTAATGACGATGGAAAGGAAAAGGTAGAGCTTATAACTTCCCCACATCCCCTCCCGAGGAAAAGAGCCGATTGGCTAGATAAGGGCTTACCTGCTGCTTTTCATTGGTTGTCTCTAGAAGCCAAAGCTCGGTTCATAGGCTGAGCTGAGCGTTCTTTTTTTTTTTTTTGCCGCCCATTGATGTCGGTGATGGAGTAGCGTCCTCTAGTGGCTGGCCCCGCTTTCCTTGTACTGAAGGGTTTTAATTAATTGAGAAGCTTCGGTTATTTCAAGGAAGGTTTGTTAACTTTAGACCAGGGGTCTTCAAACTTGACCCTTTTATGACTTGAGCACTTCAAATCCCAGAATTCCTCAGCCAGCGTGCCTGGTTGAGGAATTCTGGGAGTTGAAGTCCACAAGGGCCAAGTTTGAAGACCCCTGCTTTAGACCTTAGTTTATACCAGGGGTAGGCAACCTCGGCTCTTTTATGACTCATGGACTTCAACTCCCAGAATTCCTGAGTCAGCTGACTCAGGAATTCTGGGAGTTGAAGTCCATGAGTCATAAAAGAGCCGAGGTTGCCTACCCCTGGTTTATACCTTAAATTCAGTGGTGGAGTAGAAAATCTGCATTGTTACCTTCTTGGAGCATGTCAATCGGTGATTTATTCAAGGATTTGTGGGTGCAAGCAGAATTTTTTATTTTTTATTCATCAAGACCCCAATTCTCTTGCTTACACATACCCAACAACTTCATCTTTTGACAGAACAGAACAGAGAGCTAAGCAATCTTCTGGCAAATAATTCCTCAATGAGTGGTTAACACTGGCTAACTGGTTTCTTTTAGGCATAGTGTTGAATAACTTCATTTGGCATTTTAAGGATGGTTTGCAGATGTTTTTCGTCAACTTCACACTTAATCATAAACTAAGCAAGCTTTCATACCTTAACAGTACTGTACATAGGAACAAAGGCAGTGTGTGAAAATGGAATAAAGACCTCACTGTGTTCATAACTATTAGTGTTTAATTACAACATAAGTACAATACAATACAATTATTTTGTTTCCAGGATTATGCATATTCTATATGCATGAAATGTTATGCTAAGCTTAAAAAAATAACTGTCTTATATTTCCTTTCCTTGAAACCGGCAGTCAATAGCTCAACTTAAGTTGAAAACTGAGAAGGTGAGTGTATTGTGCAAATTCTTTAATCAGCCCAAATACCATTAGTGTATATCTTTACCACCGATTCATTGGGTCAGTTCTGGGACTGCCATCAATGCAGGTGTACCGTACACTGTGTTATGGCATAAGTGTGTTCTACTTTGATTCCCCTTTTAAACTTCCAATTCTATCCTATTTTCATATCTGGCAAAAATATCTTCATGCAATAGTCCAGCCTATGGAATGTTTGTTTCATGATATCAGATGTCTGCTACTTGATATTCTCCAATATGTTAGGACCTCAATTCCAGCAGGAAATCTCTTGGCTAAACTAATTGAGAATTTTAAGTATTTTATCAATATTTTTTATGTTTATTGCTGGGTGGGAAGGAAGTCAAAATCTTCCTTGCCACTCAATCTTCCCTTGTTCCAACCTCACAGCCATTTCCAGGGCAAAAGATGAGAAACTGCACTAAGACAAAAGGTAACAAACTTAACAATGAGGTTAACATTGGCCAAAGGCAGCAGCCCCTTCAGGTAAACTTCCTTTCAGGGTGCTAGAGATTTCACCCATTTATAAACAAAGATCTTTTCCTCCATGAGAATGTCATTTCTATCTATAATGCTAATTGAGCAGGAAATAAGCAGAACTCTTCAGGGTACCTGATTCTATGATGTTAGCTAGTTGGGTAATGAGCCTTGGTGGAGCAGTGGGCTAATGCCACCTTAAGTAACACCAGCTGCCTGCAATTAGTGCAGGTTCGCATCCCACCAGGCTCAAGGTTGACTCAGCCTTCCATCCTTCCGAGGTAGGTAAAATGAGGACCCAAATTGTTGGGGGCAATTAAGCTGACTTTGTAATAATGCCGCTTGGGGGGGGGGTGAAAGCCCTAATAAGCAGGCATATACATAGAATGAAGGCTACTGCTAAGCTTGTAAGCCGCCCTGAGTCTTCGGAGAAGGGCGGGATATAAATGGAATTAAAATAAAAAATTAAAAAATAAATAAATAATGAAACATCTGCAAGGAAACAACCAAGCTCAGAGGACACCAAGGAGCCCACAGTTCATCCATGAGTTACATATATTCTCTTCTATTGGATTCCTTCTGCCCAGCTTCAAAGGCAAGATTTTTCTATATAGAAAGGGGTTGTGGCAAAGGGCTCAAAGTGTCCACCTCTGATAGTTGGCCTTTATTCTGTTCTCCAAAATAAACTTCACCTCTGTTTCAAGCAGATGCCTATGTTCTGCGTTCTTTTTCTTTTTCCAGCTCAGAACAAATCATATTTTCTTTTAACAATTGTTCTCAACGTTCTGTTCACCAACTGCTGAACTGCATAAACCATTTCTGTCTTTGAACTAACAAAATGCTAAGTATGTGGAAAATTGGAAATAAAAATCATTCTAAATTGAACTGCCTATTTTTATGGCTTAAAATTAAGTGTGAACCAGATCACCAAGAAGCACTGGCTTTATCACCGTGGCCTTAAGGGTAGCACTGTTCCATAATTAATTATAGGAAATAAATATTCCTTCCTTCCTTCCTATTCCATATTTCTACTCTACCACAACTTACTTTAATGTTCAGTTACAAGTTACAATTAGTGCAGGTTCGCATCCCACCAGGCTCAAGGTTGACTCAGCCTTCCATCCTTCCGAGGTAGGTAAAATGAGGACCCAGATTGTTGGGGGCGATTAAGCTGACTTTGTAATAATGCCGCTTGGTGTGTGTGTGAAAGCCCTAATAAGCAGGCATATACATAGAATGAAGGCTACTGCTAAGCTTGTAAGCCGCCCTGAGTCTTCGGAGAAGGGCGGGATATAAATGGAATTTAAAAAAAAAAGTTACAAGTGACAGAGCCATTCCATTTTATTTGATGAAGTGAACTGAAGCTCACAAAGGCATATATACCTTTTAATAAAATTAGTTAGGTAGAAAATGAGTTACCAGTCTCCTTCTGATAAATCAGAGATAAGGAGTTTTCTACTGCATAAAGATAATGTTTTGTTGTGAAATTATAACCAACCTGCAAAATACCAAATCTAAGCTGCTAAAGTTTAGCACCACTAAAACGGCAGAAAGTTTTATTAAATTTATATGCCGTCCATGTCACTGTAAAATGGCTCTGGGTGGCTTACAAACATAGAAATTAAGATACAAAATATTAAAATATTCAATATTAAATTTTGTTTATTTTTCTTGTTGCTGCCATCTAACTCCAATGGCACTACACCAAGGTAGATTTAGGTAGAATTCCAAGTCTTTCATCTCCTAGAAACATATATATAAAGGTCGCCATCTGGAGGCTTTGCAAAGTTTAGAAACATCCATAGAGTTCTTTCTAAGACAACATCACACCAATAAAAAAATCTGGGACATAAATATGTAGACCTATTGGTCAAAAATTGGTTTTGTAGTAGGACTTTATCTTAACGCTTAAGAAAAACAGCTTCTTTTATTTTCTTCAGAGAAATCTTCAGCATCATCAGTGGAATCATACAATACCTCAAGTTTCCTCTTTTTTCCACTTTACTTCAATCTCATCAAAGTATTGTCCATGTTCAAGAACAATGTAAAAATAGAACTTATGGATTAAACTTATTTGCAGCTAATACGCTTTTTTCTTTCAGATCCTACCAATGATATAACTTAATTACAATTTGAACTGAATACTTTTACATGAGCCAGCTGGTACTACCAGTACTACTTACTGCTTGTATAAAATGGAGCTCCATGTGAAATTGCTTTGAGCCCCTGGAGTGAGAAATGATATTTAATTTAATATTTGGAGAAATATTAAATTTTACAATTTATAAGTCCTAATTCTTCCCTTTTCTCCCATTCTTTGATCTCAGATTTTAAACATGTTATAGATAAATATGATCTGTGCACAGAATGGGAAGACAACAGATTTTAGAGAATTTGAGATCTGAATATTGATGGGAAATCTTTCTCCTGACCATAACTTGTAGCAGGATATCAGATAAAACAGTGGAATAATTTCATCTGAGACGTAATGAGATCTTAAACCTAAAACGTAACAACGTTCACACTATTTAGTGAAAGGCATTTCAACTTTATATGTAACAGATTCTTCTGGAACTTTTTAAAAAGTATAAACAAAGGATTTGAACTGTCTGCATTATGGTAGAAAAAGAACCTTTCAAAATGACGCTGTGCAAATCCTCCAAACTTTTGGAATCAAACTTCAACTCCAAAATAGTCAATAGATGGCATCATACTACTTTAAAATTGTATTATTTTACAGTAATTGAGCGTATTTGATGGGTTTAATTAATTTAATTCACATTGTCTCTGATGGCAATCTCTACATTTATTCATTTCATTTGCAAGTTTTGAGGAAATGGACACCATACTGAATTCTGGTCATTTTTGTCCCTTTTCCTCACGATCTTAGAATCTGCTTTAATTTTTTTCTGCATGTTTTCTGTTGGAGGTTCTTCTGAGATGTTGCTGGGGTATCTGAATCGTCCAGCGTTATCCCTTTCTCTAAACAACTTAAGATTAAAGAGTTGTTTATATTTCTCTTCCCACCCCCTTTTTTAAAAAAAAATAGCTTCAGTCTCTGTCTCTTCTCTGGTGAGATTGATCATTCTCCCAACAAAGGACGATGAGAATTGATTTCCCTAGGGCAGGGGTAGGCAACCTTGGCTCTTTTATGACTCGTGGACTTCAACTCCCAGAATTCCTGAGCCAGCCTGGGAGTTGAAGTCCACGAGTCATAAAAGAGCCACGGTTGCCTACCCCTGCCCTAGGGACATAACATAAAGTTGCACAATCAGAAGATGCCAAAGCTATGGGAGTCTTATCTCTCGGATAGGATGCCAAGTGCAATAAAGGCATTCCATTGAAGGGGTAAGTAGCCACAGAGTGAACTACAGTACCAAGCAGGTATACCAGAATGGGAGGCAGAACTAGGGTATATACGAAGAGGCTTTCTTGAGACAGGCGATTTGAGACCTCTAGTCTAAAGCTTCACCCTACCACCACAGCTCGGCTGCTATCATTGCATGTGAAAATATACAGGTAGCCCTTGACTTATGGCAACCGAGCCCAAAATTTGTTGCTAGGTGAGACATTTGCGAGTTTTGCCCCATTCTACCTTTCTTGCCACAGTTGTTAAGTGAATCACTGAAGTTGATAGTAACCCGGCTGTTAAGTGAATTTGGCTTCCCCATTGACTTTGTGTTTGCAGAAAGTGAGCACATGACCTTGGGACACAGCAACGGTCGTAAATATGAACCAGTTGCCAAACATCTGAATTTTGATCACATGATTGTGGGGATGCTGCAAAGGTCGTAACTGTGAAAAACGGTCATAAGACATTTTTCAGTTGCATTGTAACTTTGAACAAGCAAACTATCGTTGAGGACAACCTGTAGCTTATTAGTTGCCAGACAGTGTAGCAAAATACTGAAATTGGGATGGTGGTGTTTTTTTTGTTTGATCAGTGGTATTTAGAAGGGCAAGGCCGAAAAATTAATAGAGTTTTCATTACGGTTTTAGTTTTTGTTGTTCCATTTTCAGTTCTTAGGATGTATAGTAGTTTCTCATAAATTGCTAAGTGCTTTTTCTGTAGAAATATTTTTTAAGCTGTTATCTTGCTTTAAAATTAAAAAGGCTTTTAAATTCTCAGGGTGTTTCTTTCCTTAACATGTGGGCTTCCCTCTCTCATGATTATGCTTTTTTCATTGTTTTATGTAGTGCTTATTTAAATTAAAAATCATTCCCCAAAACTATTCATCTTTTAATTGTTTAGCACTGGCACAAATTTATTTTATCCTTTCTTAATTTGATGTATCTCGTGTGGGACTTGTAAACGCAAATGGAAATTTAGCCATATGATCATTCAGTAAAATCTCAAATTTTCAGACTTTTCTCTTTATATATCCAGTGTGCTTCCAAGCACTGAAATCTTTTAAGATTGCAATCCTTATATAATTAAAAATAATTAGTATTCATAACAAATATTAAGAAAAAGTATATTTGAGGTAGTATGAGAATTATTTTGCAAAGCATAAGAATGTTGTCATTTGTTGAAATTAAAGCTATATTTTAAGAATAGTAAACATTTGGACTCTTAACTCTATACACATCTTAAGATCACTGGAGCATTATGGTAAATTAAAATAGCCACATTCCCACTTTTAATGATGTTTCGGTTAGTTTGCTGCAGTTCTAAGTAGAAAATACATGTCAGTACTGATGGGCTCTAGACTCTAGAGATCCCAGCAATCAAAATGCCATTATGCCCAACACTAGCCTGAGCCAAACCCAGCCTGTTTGGATATGTGGGATTACTAAGAGTAATACAATTCAATTTGCTTGTTGGTGGCCATACAATATAGTGAAATAATTGAAGGACAATTGTTGGAATTGACCAATTTCTTTCAATATAGATAGTAAAGATGTAATCGAAGGGACTATTCACATGTACATCATTTTAGAACCTAAAATCAAAATAAATTCTGTGTAAAAAATTTGCCTTATTTTTTAGCATAAAAATGCCAAGAAACTTGATTCATAACACTTTAAACTTGTATGGCTGGTTTTCTGTATTAGCCAGGGTAGAGAACATGCCAAAATTAATAGCCAAAAACAGATTTTATATTTATATAGCAGAAAACATTTACACTCAGAGACATTTCTTTTAAAAATGTATTGAATAGCACATACTCAAAATGTTTTATAGCTTTTTATTTCACAGACATGATACGTTTACAGACATGGAAAATTGACATGATCACATGGTGGAATGGCAAGACATCCTAGTGTCTGCTGCATTCCTTTGTAGGATTACTGCCCCAGATAACTAGTAACCTAGGTGTGTTAAATGAAACATCATGGAGACGACCCATGCAGCAGAGATGTAGCAAAGCTGGTCTAATATTCCTCTCCTTCCTCTTCACCCTCTCCTTCAACAGAATCCACACCCACTTCTTCGTAATCCTTCTCCAGAGCAGCCATGTCCTCCCGAGCCTCCGAGAACTCTCCTTCTTCCATCCCTTCCCCAACGTACCAGTGGACAAAGGCACGCTTGGCATACATCAGGTCAAACTTGTGGTCCAGGCGAGCCCAGGCCTCAGCAATGGCCGTGGTGTTGCTCAGCATGCAGACCGCACGCTGCACTTTGGCCAGGTCGCCTCCGGGGACCACGGTAGGGGGCTGGTAGTTGATACCAACCTTGAAACCGGTGGGGCACCAGTCCACAAACTGGATGCTGCGTTTGGTCTTGATGGTGGCAATAGCAGCATTGACATCTTTGGGAACAACGTCACCACGGTACAACAGGCAGCAGGCCATGTATTTACCGTGACGAGGGTCGCATTTCACCATCTGATTAGCTGGCTCAAAGCAAGCATTAGTGATCTCTGCTACAGAAAGCTGCTCGTGGTAGGCTTTTTCAGCAGAGATGACCGGGGCATAGGTCGCCAGAGGGAAATGGATTCTGGGGTAGGGCACCAAGTTGGTCTGGAATTCTGTCAGATCTACATTCAGGGCACCATCAAATCGCAGGGAGGCTGTGATGGAGGACACAATCTGGCTGATAAGGCGGTTGAGGTTGGTGTAGGTGGGGCGCTCAATGTCAAGGTTCCGTCGGCAAATGTCATAGATGGCTTCATTGTCTACCATGAAGGCACAGTCAGAGTGCTCCAGGGTGGTGTGGGTGGTCAGGATGGAGTTGTAGGGCTCAACGACAGCTGTGGATACTTGGGGAGCTGGATAGATGGAGAACTCCAGCTTGGACTTCTTGCCATAGTCAACGGACAGGCGCTCCATCAACAAGGAAGTAAAGCCAGAGCCGGTGCCACCACCAAAGCTGTGGAAGACCAGAAAACCCTGCAGACCTGTGCACTGGTCAGCCTGTTGGAAAAAAGAGAATTCATACAGTAATTTCAGGTATTTTTTGTCTATCTCTGAATATATTAAATCTACATAACCATCATGCTAATTTTAAGATTATGAACAGCCACCAAAAAAATAAGTTTGTGAATTCCCAGTCTGCTGCTACTTTAATTATTCCAGTTCATCAAGCTCAGGAGGTAAGCACCAACAAAATGGTGCTTTAAATAATAGCCCAGTATCAAACCATATAAGGAACAATTAATCATACTAGTAAAGAGGCCAGGTAATTAATCTAGGGAAAGTTATGAAAGCAAATTCAGATGATAACTACTCAAGGTTCTTTTTTCTTCTGTCGAGATTATCCCAAATGTTCACTTATGCAAATATTATTATTATTAATATATTATTATTAATATATTATTATTATTATTATATTATTATTATTATTATTACCAATTTTCTAATCCTGTCAAGGACCAAGTCAATGATCTCTTTGCCAATGGTGTAATGTCCCCTGGCATAGTTGTTAGCAGCATCTTCTTTGCCAGTGATTAGTTGCTCAGGGTGGAATAGCTGGCGGTATGTTCCAGTGCGCACTTCATCTGTTGGGAAAATGAATGCCTAAATTAAGATCTCTATATTCTTTTTAATATATATATATATATATATATATATATATATATATATATATATATATATATATATATATATATATATATATATATATATATATATATATATATATATATATATATATATATATATATATATATATATATATATATATATATATATATATGCATGAGAAAACGTACATGAATTGTCTCACTCACCAATCACCGTTGGCTCCAAATCCACGAACACAGCCCTGGGGACGTGTTTGCCAGCTCCAGTCTCACTGAAGAAAGTGTTGAAGGAATCATCTCCTCCCCCAATGGTCTTGTCGCTGGGCATCTGCCCGTCTGGCTGGATACCATGTTCAAGACAGTAGAGCTCCCAGCAGGCATTGCCAATCTGGACACCGGCTTGACCAACGTGGATGGAGATGCACTCACGCTGTAGCAAGGACAGAGAAACAGTAAAGATTTTTATTTTATTTTATTTTATTTATTTTAATTCCATTTATATCCCGCCCTTCTCCAAAGACTCAGGGCAGCTTACAATTTAAAGCACAAATCAATGTGCTTAGCAATTGTATATTTTTAGTTAGGTGGGACAGGTGGTATAAAAATTTGATAAATTCTCTTTCATTATCTTTGTCTTTCTGTTTCATGTCTGGCATGTCTTCATGTCACATTGAAGTTAAAAAACAAAAAATGACAAACCAAGGACTGTGGAACATGACTACTTAAGCCAGGTTGTTCCAGAGAAGTCATAAATGAAGGCCTTCAACATTACACAATCAAACTTTTTCGAATAAAAATACACACATTAACGTGTAATAGAGGACGTTTTAAGTTCCAGTTTAGAATCCCATTAAAGCTGTTATAGTTCATTCAGTTTACATCACCTGAAAAAATGTACTGATAAGTTTTTATTTCCAAGCACAATAAAATTCAATACTTAAAAAACATCATGAAAAAGCTACTCCCTGCTACCACTCCCTGCACCATCAGTCACATTTCTTGCAAGCCAGAAAGCAAAAAAGATGCAGTCAGCCTCCCACGTCTACAAAGAGGAAGCTGGCCAAGCAGATTTCCCCCCTAGCATTCATTTCCTCTGTGGAACATCTGCTTACAGCCTGTTGCTTGATTTATCTAAGGCCTTGCTTTAAATTCCTGGCACATGCCTGCACTCCCTACATAGTTTGTGTTCATTACAGAGACCCAGTTCAACCTGCTGAGTACCACCTGTTGTAACACATTCCTTTAAGACCTTGTTAAGAATCTTACACTCAACAGATGGCAAAAGATGTCTGGCAATTAAGCCTTTTAAATGTCAGGAGTGACTTCTAAAGAGGCAGATAAGCTGTTCAAATCTGAGAACTGTACTAAATCCTTTTTATGACCACTAGTTGTTTCAGCCATACTTGAAACATGCACACATTTCACTGAAGTTTATACTGACTTCTGTGTGTACTTTTCTATAGAGCTGCACTATGAAAGCATGATTTTTGTGTTAGGATCTGTGATGGCATCTGCAGAACACTATGAGCTTATGCACCCAATGCACATACTTGTATCTGCAGGTAGTCTTATATAACCTGCAGCATTTGTGCAAAATAATTATATACATTTTGTAATTAGAACCTGTGCAAATGCATATACATGTGTTCAATTGGAAAATATGCAAAGAAAACTTGTACAATTAAATTCCAAAGGATGATCAATTACAAAATTCAGGAAAGATTTTAACAGGGATGAGATCTGAATCCTGAAGATTTAAAAGCAAAAAGTTTAACCATATATATTTTATGATACATCAGAGGGATCACAGGGAACTTTAAACTACAAATTAGCCCACCATAGGTTAGCTTACCACTCAATGGTTAGTTTTTACACGGATACCACATTCCAAGAGCAAAAATCCGCCCTGCTTTAGATTTTTTGCTGTCATCTAGTGCTTATCTTGATTTTTGTATTCCAGATATAGTAACCCTGATTTATGATTCAGTATGTCCTATCAATTTAAAAAGTGGTTGAGTAAAATCCCAGTTAAATAAACAGCATACAAAATACAGTATGAATATAGCCTCAGAAAAGGGCTGTACTTGGAAGACAGGTCTTGTTGATAAATATAAGTATCAGTTGGGTTACTGCTACTGTATCAGCTTTCCCACTGCATTGCGGCACCCCTGCCTGAGCTGCTTAATGCAGCCACTCCCCTCTGCAGGGAGGACCTATTTAGTTTGCCCAAGGGGCTTAGTGGGTCCTAATGAGTTTGAACAGAAAAAAATGAGGTTATAAATCCTGTGGCTTTGTTCAACTGAGGTCGTAGTCACTATCTGGAATGGGGGAGAGCAATAATTTTACATTGGACCATGCCTATGTGAATTCTCTGGTTCTTAGAGAGATAAAGCAGATGATCATCAATTTGAAGCATCTGTGAGACAAAATTACTTGAACCAGCTCTGAAGTGGACTTTGGCAGTTTAAGTCCTTTAGAGATGACTGAGGCATTCTGGAGTAGTTATCTGAGAAGAGTTGAGCCTGTTGGTTGTGGGAAAATGAGCACTCTTTATGTATCTATGTCCCTCCTAAGTGGCTAAAGGCCTAAGGTGTATGTTGCATGAAATATACCCTTAAGAAATAGTATGGTTCTGCTACTTCTTAAAAGAGATGGTGAGTCTGTTCTCATCTGTCAACCCATCCCTGGATCTAATACTTCTAGACTAGGGGTGTGAAACTGATGGGATGTGTCATGCTGAAACTGCGCCCACCCCATTGCCAGCAATAGAAAAGTCAGTATATTGTGACAAGTCACATGACCTTGCGAGTTTGACACCAGTTCTAGACCATTTTTTTGTCATATCACTAAACGTCCCCTTTTTAGGAAAGTTGGTCAAGTCTGCAGCTCCATAAGATTCTGGAAGGAATGGATTATCTAGACCCTTTTCAATCAGCTTTCAGACCGGAATACAGCACTGAGATGGCATTAATGACAGTTGCTGATGATCTATGCATTACTGTCTGTGAGTAGTGTATCCACCCTGGTTCTCAGCACAAATTGGTGGCAGGGGAGAGGTTAGGAGTACAGGTTAGGAGTAGAAGGCACCATGTTACAATGGTTTTCCATTGTTTCAGACAGTAATGGGATATTATATATCATCAGTACGTTAGTCTTTAAAATGACCAACCAAGTGATGCCTTCAAAGCCTGGAGGTTATGGGCTTCATAACCCCCTAGATTTGTAAAGTCCTATTTTGAGCTTCCAAAGGGATAGCACTCTCGAAGACAGAATTGAGGTGCAATCTTGAGAATCCTCCCATATTCGTGGCTCCTGATTCTTTGAATAGGTTCACCTTGCATGCCAGTTGCTTCCAATTTTGCAAGGAGAGGCTCTAAGTGATTGGCGCCTTGGCCACCCCTCACACTTTCAAGGTATTTTACACAGGGCCACACTTTAATGAACTGACCCACACAGTGCAGCAGCAAATGCTGGGGGTACCATAATGTGTCCATTCAATACCACTATTTCATAAACCATTGCCTTCAATTCAATCACTTATAAAGCCCTTCAGGTCACATGGCCAGGTTATTTGAGGGACTGCCTCAGTTATTACATCTGCCCCATTTCTTAATTTTCAGCAGAGTGGGTATGTTTCATATTCCTTCCTTTAAACTGTGGGGCCTAGGCAGCCCCCTACACCACCATCCTCTTCAGATGACACCCCCCCCCAACTCTGCTAGTCTCCTGTGAGGCTTCTAGAACCTGCATTCTCTCTCACTGAGTTAGGAGTTTGGAAATGGCTTGCTTGGAAAACCGGTTTACGACCTGAATCGCATTTGGCGAGTCGAGCAGTTGCTCCAAGCAACTAAATGAAAGCCGCAGAAGCGCCCTCGCGCAGCTCCAAAGCCAACCCAGACGGCGCGCGCATGCGCCTTCTTCCCTCGAGGCACGTCGACATGCCGCGCGGGAGGGGCCGGCGAAAATCGCCGCTTTCTGCCGTGAGGGGAGGCGGGCATCTCCCTTCGAGTGAAACATTTCGTAGCTGGCCGGGCTTATTACAGCCCAGGGCGATGTAGAGGTCGAATTATTGGGGTTAGATTGGGAAGGACAGGATTCAAATCGACCTTTAAAAAAAACCCTGAGGGCTTTTTCGCGCTCTCTTGAGCACAGACGGGACGTACGAACGTGCTCCCTCAGCCGAGTCTGCTTCAGGCGTCGCAGCGAGAAACGATGAATCATTTTGTGCGAGTACCGTGACTCACAGGGGTGATCTGCGTAGGCTAAAGGCGACCGGCTTTTCTACGAGGCTCTACGCCAAACCTCTCGATCGTCTCTTTCAAGACAACCAACCCAGGGCCGACTCCCGCCATTTTCCAGGGCAACTTAATCCAACTGGCGGCCTCCAGACGCCTTGCGCCTCCTACTGTACCTTAAATCCCCAGCTAGCTGCGCATCCGAAGGGCCCCCGGAGCTGGGAAGGCTGTTCTTCCAGAACATTCCCCGCCTCACCCACCCCCCGCAGTTCTCGGAATGCCACCGACCGCGTTCCCGCCCTTCGATTTGAAGCCCGTGGCCAGCGCAGCAGCACCGCCTCCCGAGTTCTCCTCTCCGCCTCTTTTCCCTGGGTGTCTTTTCCAAGGATCGGCGGCCGCAAAAGCCCACGTCACCTCTCTATTATCCGCTCGGGTCGGGACAGCCGAACCAGAAGCCCTTTCTAGGAATCAAACGAACCAGAACCCCTTTCTAGGAATCAAACGATCTATGGTCTTTCCTCCCTCTCCCCGTTTATCTTCAGGTTTTGCAGGTTCTGTTACCACCAGATCGTTGGGGGCAGTAAGCTGACTGTAAAAATACCGCTTGGGGGGGCCCCCCCGAAAACCCTAATAAGCAGGTATATACATAGAATGAAGGCTATTGCTAAGCACACTGTGCTTTAGATTACAAGCCGCCCTGAGTCTTCGGAGAAGGGCGGGATATAAATGGGATTAAAATAAAAATAAAATCTGGAGGTCGCGTGGCTGGGGGGAAGCTAATAAGTGCATCTCCCCTCTCCTCCCCTCCCCTCCCCTCCTGGATTTTTCTCTCGACTTTCCCAGAATTCCGCCCAGCCTCCGCGTTCTTTTCGCCGCCTCCTCCTCCGCAACCTGTCCGATCCCTCGCAGCACCCTTCCACCCCCGGAGGTTCTCTTGGATCAGCATCTATTCTCCCCCGACCCGTCTCTCCCTCTCCTCCTCCTCCTCCTCCACCGCTTACCATGATGCTGACGAAGGAATGGCAAGAAAGAGGAGAAGGGGATTAAAGGAAAGCCTCAAGATGTTACTTCTCCCGACAAGCTAAGAGTCGATGTAAGTAACAGAATGGAAGAGGAAGGGGCCGCCCCGCTGCTTTTATATCACATCTCACTCTCAGGCTGGATGGGGAAGCTGGCCTTACGTGTATTTAGTATCATGGACTCATCACGCGGTTGCCATTGGGCCAACCTCCACGTCCATCTGTGAGCTCATAATCGGTGATTGGCTGAGACCGACGACCCTCCTTTTGCTATGGGAAACAGGAGATTTTTGGTGGGAGGAAGAGGGGGGGGGGGAAATCGCGCAGCCAAGGCGGCGAAGTAATCCGTTCTTCATCTTTAACCAAGGAAGCAACCCAGCAAAGTCTTAAGCGAAAGATTTTTATGTAACGTTCAACTCTTATTTGCCTTGAAAAGCCTTGCAGGAACGAGCTAGAGTAGTTCAAGGATAAGGTATACAAATTTTTAATATTTATTTGAAAATATTTAAAACGCTTAAATAATAATAAACGTTTAATAATTCCCCCCCCCTCCTATTTTAACCAACTCTGGAGACGAATCCAAAGAGACGAATCTCTTGTTCCTTCGGGCAATTTTAACGTGGTAAATCAAGAAAGATACCGGTAACTCTTGGGGCGGAGGCAAAATCTAAAACCCCATTTGTACAGTAAGAACCGCAGAGAAATCAACTAGGCGAGGAATGCTCCTGTCGGAGTTCTTCGTGTTATAATCTATCCCCAAGGAGATAATCGCCACGCATGGATACTTAAGTCTCCATTTAAGTCTGCCTGCCGTAAAGGGAAAAAAAATTCCTTGACATGAAAAGTATAGATACATGTATTCATACAACTTTTGGATTCAAATTTAAAGCAATGGGGAGGGGACAGGATTGTATTTTGCAATCCTCCCAACACCTCAATTTACTCATTTACACTGTTCAACGCAAGACTGATATACTTTTAAAGTAGAATTTAAATTATGCAACGTTGCTTGCTGTATTCAGACATTTGTAATGCTCCAAGTCTTACTGGAATTAGGTGGGGGGGGAAAGACAAATGGTCGACAGCTGCAAAGGCTTCTGCATATTTGTTCAAATAACCGACGTGGTTGTTGTTTTTTTAAACTGAGGTTCAATCTAAATTCATTCCGCATTTCCTCCCGACATCGGAATCGAGGGAGAACTTTGTAAGGATGGGCAGAACAGAGGAAAAGAAATAAAGTAACAATTGCGTTTTGTATTAGTTAGCTTGTTGCTCATTGAATCTGTAGCGTGATCGGGCGCTGAACACAACGGCTCAGAAAAATACCCTTTATCCTAGTCTAGTGGAAAGAAACCTGCCTGCTCACGTGGGCAGAGATTGAACTGGATCAAAAGATGGAGAGCGTTAGGAATGTTCCGGAAGCCATAAATAACAGAGCCGCAGAGCGGGGGCGAAGAAGTGAGATCGCAGTTTTTCTCCTGCGGAGAAAAACTGCGGCACCGATGACGACCGGAGGCTGCGTTTCTGGGGCTGCAGTCTGCGAGCCTCCGACAGAGGCACCTCAACGCCACACGTCCTTGTCGCAGAGTAGGAAAAAAAAGGGAGCCGGAAAAGATGCTGCATAATGAACAAAGCCGCCTCCGTTGCGGCGCCACGCAAGAGAAGAGTCGGTCCCTTTTTCCCCCGACGTTGCTATTCTACTCTGTGCAACGGCAGAAAATTAAGAATTCCATCTCCGAAGAGCGCGGAGGCAGGAAGAAGGGAGCGAGGACCACCCCTTGCAGAAGCGCCATCTTTACCCTTCCACGTGCTCGCTCTGCCGGTACCGTTTGCTTGCAGCAAGATTGCGGCGTCTCTGGCAACCTTCCTCTACGAGGCCCGCCCTTAACCCAGCCGCAACCTTCCACAACCGAATCTCTCTCTCTTTTCTAATCCTCTCAAACGTTCCCGATGAACTGCAGCTTCTTATTCAGTCTCCTGAGTGCGCGCGATATTGATGATACCCCTTTCTTGCCTTGCTCCTGTTTTCCACGAGCTGGAACTCTGTGCTGATTTATATTTCCCTGCCTCCCTATGCCCCGCTATGGTGCGGTACACGGCAAAAAACGGGTCTACTGTTGGGTGATGTGTTGGTCCGTTCGCCTGCCCTAGATCGCCACCAAACTCCCCCCCCCCCCGCAGCAGTTGGCAGAAGCCGCGACACCCATTCCCCAGGCAGGGAGAGGCGATGCTGGTTCTTCCTGTCTGCAGCCAGGCTGCACAGTTTGCTCACATTTTGGTAGCACGTGTGGCCGCCGACCTTTTGCCTTCAGCCATAGGACAAAAAGCCCTAAGTTTGTGTGAGATGGCCTCACGAGACCGATGGTTCGTTAAGGTGCTTCCAAGTAAAAGGCAGCACGCAGGGATGCAATCAGTCAAAGCTTTATTTAACGATAAAGTAAATAGAAAGAGTTCCCTGGCATGGAGGCATCCATGCCTGGATTGAGCTCATGGATCAGCAAGTAAGCAAGCAGAAGAGAGAACAAAGAGAGCACACAAGAGCAGCCCCTGAGCAGAGGTTTTTATGGGGGGTCCTCAGCCCCTCCCTTACCAATTAACTCTCTCCAATGAGGCTGCAGGGGCCGGGGACCCCTGACCCACCAGTGGGAGCAAAGAGGCATCTTTGCTCCCATCTGATGACCTTTTTGGGGAACTGCCATGGCTGGCACAAAAAACATCTAACAGTTTGAACGCTGTATTTTTTCCAAGTCTTTTTTTAAAAAAACATCAAAGATCATTTCAGGCTTTCATGCAGGAACTCAAGGTGGCATGTATAGCACATTCCCCTATAATGGTTTTAGCCTGGGCTGCCAAGGATTGAAAATTTCATGTTAGTTAGTATGAGGCACTTAGATATTAAGCGCTTCTGATGTGTTAGCTAGCTGTAAACTATAAAATCACTTTGCAAGTTTGAGCTTACTTTAATAAATGCTATGTGGTTCGGGGTTTTGCATGTCTTGCAAACCTAGCTATTGTGGATTGAATACTATGATGTATATGGAACAGTGCTTTTCACAGCTATGGCAATGTGGATTCCTCTAGTCCTTGAACTGGGGATATAATTTGTGCTTCTCCAGCAACTACTCCATAGCCTGGCTCACTAACAAGGCTTGAGAATGGTCCTGTCCTTGATAGTGTTACTGTAAGCCAATGGGGCCATGGGGGAGGGAATGGGGTGTCACGATAGGATGTATAATAATATGTGATTTTGGAATTTGGGGTGTGGTTCAGTGCTTGGCTACATTGCATTGTTTGCCTTCCTGAATCCACCATACTTTGCAAACTGTTACTTTTTACACTTTGTTGTGAAGTCTAATAAACTTCTTTTCTATTTGTAACTCAAACAGAGTGGATTTCAATTTGTGACTATTTTTGTGTCTAACACCCCCCACCCCACCCCCACTGCCAATCCTCAACAGAAATGCTCACAACAATGAAAACCTCGGACAGGAGGAAGAGCACCGCCGGGCAGGCAGGCAGGTGTCTTGCTCAGCTGTGGCTTGGGGGCACTTTTTTCGGTGCCATTGTAACTTTGAACAGTCACTAAGGGAACTGTTGTAAGTCGAGGACTGTACTTCATCACTTTTTTCTTTTCTTTTCTTTTTTGGTCAAGGGTTTTTGACACCTTGCTAGGTGACTGGTGGTACTCAGATGTTGCCATATCCTAAAAGTGGTACAATGGGTGAAAAGGTTGAAAAGCCCTGATATAGAGCACCAGCTGAGTTTCCTTTTAAGGCAGAGGTCTTCATCCTTTTGGGCACCAGGGACCAGTTCCAAGGAGAGAGGTTTTTCCATGGACCGGAGGATGCGTGGTTTTGTGTGCTGCCTGAATCTCGCCTGATGGGGCTTTGCTTATTTGTGTGGACTGGTTGCTGGCATACCGTGGCCCAGTACTGGTCCACAGACTGTAGTTGGGGACCCCTGTTTTAAGGACTTTAAAAAATCCTTTGGAACAATCAACAAAAAAGTGAACAGAACTTTGATTTTGGAAAGTTACAAATGGACTAAGGATCCAGATGAATTTGAAATAAGATTTTGGAATTAATTGTAAGAATCTATAGACCAGGGGTGTCAAACCCGTGACGTCATGTGACATCGTGCGACGTATCGGAGCTTTTTCCCCATTGCCGGCAATGGGATGGGCGCGGTTTTATTGTGACGCATCCAGCCCGTGGGCCGGCAGTTTGACACCCCTGCTATAGACTCTCCAAGGTAAGACAGATAGGCAACATAACGAAATGAGTTACTTCTATTTTATTGTCAGGCTATGTTAACAGAATCTTGCAAGTCTGAAGATATAAATTTCCCACCATAATTTTTAGTCAGCTAATCAAACAGGGTGGGTTCCTTCCTAAGTTTCTTCCTTTGATTGTTAAACCACTGGGCAATTTACCCCTCCCCCCTTGTTTGATCATTTCCTAAGCAGCATCTTTTCCGCTTCTCCCTCAAGGTCATTCTCATATTATGCCATTACAGAATCCTTTTCATGGGAAAATGGTTTTGTTTTGAATTCTCTTAAAAAAAAACATGAGAGGATGAGATTTGAAGATTGCACACTAAAGGGACTCAGAAAGTACCAAAGATTGGAATTAAAGAAGAACATTTAAATGTGACTTACTGTGGATGAAGTAAAATATTTTAATATTGAATATATTGAAAGGTTCCCCCGCACATGCGTGCTAGTCGTTTCCAACTCTAGGGGGCGGTGCTCATCTCCGTTTCAAAGCCGAAGAGCCAGCGCTTGTCCGAGGACGTCTCTGTGGTCATGTGGCCGGCATGACTAGACGCCAAAGGCGCACGAAACACTGTTACCTTCCCACCGTAGTGGTCCCTATTTTTCTACTTGCATTTTTACGTGCTTTTGAACTGCTAGGTTGGCAAAAGCTGGGACAAGTAACAGGCGCTCACTCTGTTACGCGGCACTCAGGATTCGACCCGCCAAACTGCCGACCTGATCAACAAGCTCAGCATCCCAACCCACTGAGCCACCGCGTCCCTTAGTATTTAAGACTGTAAAAATTAATTTTAAGTCTTTATATATAGACTGTTTGAAAGATGTTATGAAAGAAGAATGTTATATTTACAACACACTGTTCTGAATGTGGATTTCAAAATAACTTGTTAAAACTTTTAAGAATTTTGTAGAAGAGACAAAAAGTGAAAAGAAATCAGGTTCTAGGACATTGTTTGAAGGGATCAAAAATTAAAAGTAAAAGGGAAGAATACAAAGTTGGTTTATTTAATCAAGGTTAAAATAGGTAAGTTATTAACTCTGGTAACTCTTTGATGGATTTTTGCTAGTCTGGACTGAAATGATGAGGCTTTAAGGATTCATTAATAGATAAGTGTTTGGATGTGGGAAGAAGAAATCATTTGTTTTATTTTAAGAGAAGTTGATAGATTATTAAAATTATATTTGTGATGAATATAAAATATATGAATTTCTTCATATATTTTAATTTTCTTCACTATTTATATTTTTTTATTTTTTCTTTCTATTTCTAGTTTTATTCTTGTGTTAGTTTGCATTGGTGGGGGTGTTTTTTGGTATTGTATTGGTTGTATACCTATGATAATTGGTAGACCTATGCTGAAAAATAGTTCAGTTGACAGGTTGGTGGGGCAGAGGAAGATTGTGGGGTGGAGCAGGAGGAAGCTCACACAATGGCATTAAAACCAGTGTCACATGCTTCACCTAGCGTCACTGTCTATGTTACCAATCTGCCAGTGGACTATTTTTTTTAACACATATTTACTGGTCGTCTTGTCACCTGGGAATAGAAGGGGAAATTGTCAGCACTCTTGCCAGGTTCACCCCAGCTCCCAATTATTTCAGATCAGGAAGTGCTGCTCAGTAAAGGCACTCCTTGCAGTGAGTGACCATTGTTGATAAATCTTAGCAGTAACTTGTATGCAAAATGACTGAGGTATACAGAGTTCCCCACAAAACAGTAAGAATCATAGTCATACAAAATTTCTTATTGTCAGAAGCACAGAAAAAACTATAATGATTTAGAACAGAACTAGTGACACATCTTTCTCCAGTTGAAACTGACCTGCAGCCCGTTTTACTGAAAGGTCCACCAGTTTTCTGAAAGATTGTTGGAACATATGCAAGACAGATGCATTTCAAACCCAGGTTTTCAGTCTCTCCTGCAGCCCAAGCCAAACAGAGCCTCTGGGAGGAAGCCACATACTTACAGCAACCACAAGCAGCCAATAGGAACTTGGTAGACACTGGGCCCTGACCACATTGTCCCCAAAAACAGGAATGAGACATCATGGATTGTTATGTGTGAGTAAAAGATGGGAATTGCTGGTCTAAAACTGGAACTCCTAAGGGTACATTTAGGTGGTCTCTGTAGTGAATTGAGAATATGATAAACCTCCATCATAAAGACACATTATCTAAAATAGATAACATCACAACTCATAGTGTAGTATACATAAATCTAAACAACTATGGTTTATTTAATAAACAGTTATATAACATAGTTTCATGCAAGAATCCAGTAGAATCTCCATATTACAGATGAAGGAACTGTGTTGTCGATGTCTGCAGCCGGGGTATGGAGGATAAATGGCAAAATGTGTCTTGTGACATTATGATGCACTTTATAATGTTATGATATCACGTAAGTATATAAAGGGTATACAATTTGCCACTTTGATGAAACTGCTGCTGTTGCAGTTGTCAATGGTTATAGTTGCACCTTGTATAAGACCATTTAGTAGATTATTAAAGGATATGAATGGAGCGTTCTGATTTGTATCAATGTAATTTTCACAAAAACACATTAAATATTAGAAATTATGTTTGACATTTCCAATTTCCTTGAATCTATATCACAGAACTTGTTCAAGAACCATTTGAATTATTTTCCTGCTATTATTTCTATTATAGTTAGCTTTTGCTAAATCTTAGTTTTAAAAAGAAAATTTGATACTGCAGAAACATAGACTGCAGTTTTTCCATTATCTTTAAATAAGCAAAAGTCTCTTAAAAATTTAATAATTGGAGCCATAGGCTGTTTCAAAACTTATACTAAAATTTTTGTATCTTTTATAAATAATATATAGCATTGTTCTTTTTTCTGGCCCCATGTAATTTTGGAGCATGATCAGATGCATTCTCTGTTCAAAAATATTTGAAGAACACTGGTATGCCCATTATTTTATATATCAATGAACTAGTGTAACAACAAAATATTTTACTCAAATGAAAAGAGGAACAATTTAGTGCTGAATAAATGAAGTCCTGTCATATTTCTAGAATTACGGGGAACACAAGTCTCCCATATCTACAGGTGCATCACTTTTTATATATTATAGACAACCTATGTAATTGCATTTGGTAAATTAATGTTTTAGTAGGTAATATTACCATTTGCTTTCCGCCATAAGAGTAACATCTTTAAGATCTAAAAATAACTTTTTAGTAAGGTTCTTTTGGATGAAACAATATATTTGTGTTAAAAAATGACATATTTATATATTTGCCATGCTAGTTTAATATATCCCTTGGGTGTTTTCATTCCAAACAGGAATTGTATGAGCCTGGCTTTTTTCAATAGTCAGTCCTCAACCTACGACCCCAAAATTTATATTGTTAAATGAGAAGTTTCTTAAGTGAGTTTTGCCACATTTTATGATCTTTCCTCCCACATCTGTTAAGTAACATGGCTATTAAGCAAATCTGGTTTCCCCATTGACTTTGCTTGTCAGAAGGGCACAAAAGGGGATCACATGACTCTGGGACACTGCAGCCATCTTAAGTGTGGGTCAGTTGTCAAGCATCTGAATGTAAATCTGCATCTGAATGCAGCGGATGCTGCAATGGTCATAAGATTGAAAAATTGTCATAAGTCACTTTTTCCAGTGCTGTTGTAACTTCAGTCACTAAATGAACTGTTGTAAGTTGAGGACTACCTGTACAGCTAGGTAATTTTACACCCATCTCTTTACCTCTTATTTTATAAAATATGTAAATTATTTACTTCTATGTCTGAGACCCAAGAAAATTGGGGTTTTACCGAGTTATAGCAGGACACTGATATATATAGTGTATACACCCTTTGGATGGTGAGATGGGCAACATATAAGTTTAATAAATAAGTAAACATACACAATCAGAAAGAAACCCTAATAAATTCAGAGGAACTTGTTCCCAAGTGAATGAATTTAGGACTGCAGTTCCACTTTTTTGAAAGAAAAATCAGTTGATTTTTGCAAGAAGAGAGATAACTTTGTTTTTTGCTTTGTTTTATCTTGAAATTGGTGTATAAAAAGTATCTCATATAAATACAGTTCTTCCTGTCCAGAAAAAAAACTAACCTATCCCTCTGAAATTAAAGAAGATGCATCAGAGAACATTGCCTTTAATGTCTTTTTGGAAATTTTCTGTGGTATCATGTAAAATATGGCTTAGATTGTGGAAGGAGAGATTGTCATTCTGGCCAACTAAGATGAACATTTTGATCTGAGCTCAATCACACAAACTTATCTCTACATGTTAATTACAAGGGAGTGGTTTGCCCTTATCGTCTTCCAGAATTTTTTAATTTCCCAATTTAGTTGGCTCATATGTCTCAGCCCTTAAATAATGGGGTGTTTCCAGACACTTTGGGACATGTATGTCGTTACATTTATGTACTTAATTTGGGGGGGCAGGAGTTGCCCTTCCAGGCCGAACACACTAATCTATACTGTTGTTGTAGTGTAGTGCTTTTTCTGGCATAATGTAAAAATATGACCACTGTCAGTATCCTACCACAACCTAGGAATGTGCAACATATTATTGAAAATAGAGACACAAGACACTCATTTCTAGGACAGGGAATGCCTTTTATTCACAAACCCAAAACCTTAGTGGATGGTTTGGACTTGTAACATTTCATGTTTTAAAGCACAGATCAGTTATTGTAGGGATAACAATGGTATTGGATTATCACAAATTAACCGATCAGACCAAAACCTGAATGTTAAATAGTTTAATATTCCCTGTATGAGCAGCACCATTGTGACATTTTGCTTTAGTATTCCTCTCCTTCCTCTTCACCCTCTCCTTCAACAGAATCCACACCCACTTCTTCGTAATCCTTCTCCAGAGCAGCCATGTCCTCCCGAGCCTCCGAGAACTCTCCTTCTTCCATCCCTTCCCCAACGTACCAGTGGACAAAGGCACGCTTGGCATACATCAGGTCAAACTTGTGGTCCAGGCGGGCCCAGGCCTCAGCAATGGCCGTGGTGTTGCTCAGCATGCAGACCGCACGCTGCACTTTGGCCAGGTCGCCTCCGGGGACCACGGTAGGGGGCTGGTAGTTGATACCAACCTTGAAACCGGTGGGGCACCAGTCCACAAACTGGATGGTACGCTTGGTCTTGATGGTGGCAATAGCAGCATTGACATCTTTGGGAACAACGTCACCACGGTACAACAGGCAGCAGGCCATGTATTTACCGTGACGAGGGTCGCATTTCACCATCTGATTAGCTGGCTCAAAGCAAGCATTAGTGATCTCTGCTACAGAAAGCTGCTCGTGGTAGGCTTTTTCAGCAGAGATGACCGGGGCATAGGTCGCCAGAGGGAAATGGATTCTGGGGTAGGGCACCAAGTTGGTCTGGAATTCTGTCAGATCTACATTCAGGGCACCATCAAATCGCAGGGAGGCTGTGATGGAGGACACGATCTGGCCTATCAACCTGTTCAAATTGGTGTAGGTGGGGCGCTCAATGTCAAGGTTCCGTCGGCAAATGTCATAGATGGCTTCATTGTCTACCATGAAGGCACAGTCAGAGTGCTCCAGGGTGGTGTGGGTGGTCAGGATGGAGTTGTAGGGCTCAACGACAGCTGTGGATACTTGGGGAGCTGGATAGATGGAGAACTCCAGCTTGGACTTCTTGCCATAGTCAACGGACAGGCGCTCCATCAACAAGGAAGTAAAGCCAGAGCCGGTGCCACCACCAAAGCTGTGGAAGACCAGAAAACCCTGCAGACCTGTGCACTGGTCAGCCTGAAAGAACAAATAAAAGTTAACATATATAATTCCATTAATAATCATCTAAAGAATATACATAAAACTAAATCTTTTTGTCTTTATTTTTTTAAGTTATCAGTTAATCAACTTGTTGTTATCTTACTATCTTCCAATCATGTTACAGATTCTAATATATATCCATAGTAATTAGTATATAGGAAGTATGCTGCAGCTTAGTCAAGTATTTTTGTTGGTCATGATAGTTTGGGATGATACTCATCAGAATTACATAAGTCATTCTTGCTTGTTTTCTATTCTATGTATTATAGATCACCCTTAAAACAAAATAGTTACCAATTTGCGTATCCTGTCAAGGACCAAGTCAATGATCTCTTTGCCAATGGTGTAATGCCCCCTGGCATAGTTGTTAGCGGCATCTTCTTTGCCAGTGATCAGTTGCTCGGGGTGGAATAGCTGGCGGTAAGTACCAGTGCGCACTTCATCTATGAGAGCCAAAACAAAATTATTTCCTATCAGAAGACACAATTCAATTACCCACGTGGGAGTTATATCTCTTGAGATTTTCTTTTGTGAATTAATATTATTCCTTTGACCTCATTGATTGTCACCGACATTTTTGCTATTCATATTCAAATGCATACTTAATTATGTTATGTGCCAAATAAAGGTTTAAATTAAATGTGGATGCTCTGCCCTCTCTATATGTGAATTAGGAAATTTATTACATGCTAGAAATGTTATCATAGTAAAGACAAATCCCCACTGTGTAACTAATCTTTTCCTAGAGTATGGGACAAGTTGGACATAGTCAGCTGGACAATTTGAAATTTACACTCACCAATCACTGTTGGCTCCAAATCCACGAACACAGCCCTGGGGACGTGTTTGCCAGCTCCAGTCTCACTGAAGAAAGTGTTGAAGGAATCATCTCCTCCCCCAATGGTCTTGTCACTGGGCATTTGCCCGTCCGGCTGGATACCATGTTCAAGACAGTAGAGCTCCCAGCAGGCATTTCCAATCTGGACACCGGCTTGGCCAACGTGGATGGAGATGCACTCACGCTAAATGTTAAAAAAATTACATCAATCGGTTTATATATTGGTATATGCTGTCTAAGAGAACAGAAGATTATCTATCTGTCTGTCTAAAAATGACAAGGTTATATGTAACGAGTAGTTCAATCTGTCATTGCTGGTGGTGGGATATGGGAATAAGGATTTACATACCTGTAATGTGTGGGGATGCTCACAAGTAAAATTAAAAACAGTTACCACAGCTGTTAGTTCCTGCTTAAAAACAAACCAGTTTCAAATGGGAACTAGGGAGACAAAAAGGGGGAGAGCCTATCAAATCCCTCAATTTAAGAATAAAATAAGAAATAAGCCTGTAATTAGTCTGGTTCTAACACACCTTTATTTTCTTATTTGCACTTGCTCAGCCTGAGTTATTCTCTCATTTTACATGCCTACTGTTCTGAAGGACATTCTATGGTACGAGAGGGCTGAGTTCAACCACAGACTGCCAAAGAATGCCACGCCCTGGCCAGCAACACTGGGTAGATGCTCTTCAACATAAAGCTAGCCGTGATTTTTCTGGCAATGCCCACACTGACAGCCTGTGTGTGTGTGCATGTGTCACCCACATGCACTGCCCTGGATTAACACAGCTGGAGTCATTTCTGCATGATCTCATTTAAACTGTTTTGCCAGTTTCCCTTCCTCTGCCGAGCCACGCTTGGGATAAAATGAATTAATTAAATCCATGGGGTGGCTGGACCAGAAGATACAAGCTCCCAAATCAAACCCTAAAGTATGTGTGAGGTATATAGCACGGGTAAGTGAAATTGTGCATCGACCAATCTTCGCCTTCCCTCCCAATCCCCAACAATAAGGGGTTTTTACAGGACGAGAGAAATCTTAATTCACGATATATTAGGAATGTTGCAGCAAGGATTAAAAAAAAACACAGGCTTCTGGAAAACACTCCTAAAAAGAATGTTCGGCCTTTGGAAAGCCCTGGTTGAAAACAGCAAGCCACAAGAGCGACCCTGAAAAAGCATCGTCTCCCACTCATTATTCTGGTCACATCTGCCAGTGGAGACTCTTTTGTCTGCTCCGTCAGCCAGCACCTTCTGCCTTCCGTTGGCTGACACAGACCAATCTGCTGCAGGGCAGGGCTGCTCTAAAGGGGAGGGATCTCCTTTTTCTGTCCCGCAGTCTGGGATACTGGGCAGCGTCTCTCCCGACTGCCGCAGATGCTGGAACAATGCTCCGTTTTAGGCAGGGCGTCTTTAGTGCCCGAAAGGGCGTGGCACCTTCAGCCCAGATGATGATGATGATGATGATGACGATTCCCCGCTGTTTCCAGAGGAAAGAGCGGCACCGAGACCACCTCCAGTGGCCAGAATGGTTCCCCGCCACAACCACCACCCGTGCGATCCCCTTTGAATTCAACGACCTTTAACTCCAGATGGAGCTGCAGTCCACGACACCGACCCTCCCCATTCAGACGTACGGCTTTCTCAGGGCCAGCTCCAACCTCCTCCTCCTCCTCCTCCTCGAAAAATTCCCATCACCCAATTGGGCGACGCCTTTCCTCCCGACTAATGAATGAGGCGACGCTTGTCGCCGGCCACCGCATTTCGGAACTGCGTTCTTCTGCTGGCTCCCATCGTCGCCGGGCGATTTTTGTCCAAAGAATGCAAGGACGCGCGTTTCCAAAGGGATCAAGCTATGCTATTACTCTTGTGTTTCAAAAGAAGCGCCGGCAGGCACACACCCCCCTCCCCACCCCCCACCCCCGGCTGAGACACCCTGACCTGGAAGTAAGAACCACCCGACGGGATTTCTTTTCCCTAAAAGGAGAGCAGCCTTAAGGGCAAACGGCTCCTCATTCCCTCCGGGTCGGCCCTCGCCTCGGGTCTGAAGTGGGGCTTCCCCAACTCTGCAGCAGAGAAGGCTGGGCTGGGGAGCCGAAGTTAGCGATGATCGACGAGGCGGGCGGGGAGCCACCCGTGTCTTTCGCTACCTCTTCTCGAAGCCGTCGTTCCGGCAGGTGGGCTCCTGCCACCACCACCCACCCCCACCCCCCCGATTAAGGGAGAAGACCATCTCCCGGGCGTTGGAAATGGAAGGGCATTTCCACAGATCTCCCGAGCCTCTTCAGTTACGCACGGCTTAATTGGCCGGGAAAACAGAGCCGCCGTAGAGGCGCGGGAAGAAGTGGAGAAAGGTCCTAGCCGGAAGAAAAGGGAGGAACAGGGGAGATCCGTCTAAATGCGCACAGGAGGGCCCACCGGGGTCATCGACACGCCTTGCGGTGTTTCCCCCCCACCCCCCCCCCCCCGGCTTCCTCTTCTTTGCAGACCCTCCGCAGGCACTGACCATAGTTGCTGCTTTGTCTCGCCGAGCTTGGGGAACTCGAACCGGAGAGAGGCGGGTGCTTTCTTACAGCGCGACTCTTAGGAGGTCGATGTAAGAGAACTTGTAGCAGATAGTCGAAGGCGGCTGCCTATATACAATCCCGTCACCATGGGGACGGGCGAAGGCTTTTTGCGGTTGGTCGAGACCCCCCCCCCAATCTGCCAGGAGAAGACACGAAAGGAGAACGGCGATTGGCTCCGGGCGCATAGGATGAGGTAATTCTCTCCCCCCCTCCTTCCTCCTCTGCTCAGCATCCCAAGTCTGTTTGCATCTTCCAGACAAAGAGACCGAACAGTTCTCCATTCATCACTTGGGCGTGTGTGTGTTTGTGTGTGTGAGAGAGAGAGAGCTAAGATCGAAGAAAAAGGAGAGGGGAAACGGACGCTGCACGACGTGAAAACTCGCTTAAAAACAGTAACCTATTCCCTCTGAACAAATGTCAGACAATAGGTCAAACACACACACACACACACACACACACACACCCGGTCTGAACGAAATAACGGCGCAGCTCAAATTCACATTTCAGCGAAAGGCAAGGCTGGAGGCAGCCGAGGCTGCTGAGAGAGTAAGGAATTTTGACCCCGCTGGTGAGTGAATTTGATGAGCGTGCAACATTTACCAGGGGAATTGTAAAAAAATGCTGCAAGCCGCCAGCAAAGAACAATAACCAAAGTCAGGATTTCTTTATTTCCTCATCGCTTTAATTAGCATGAAAATCTCCCTGATCTGCAAAATGAAATAAAATAATAAAATAATAAAATAAAATAAAAAAATAAAATAAAATAAAATAAAATAATAAAATAAAATAAAATAAAATAAAATAAAATAAAATAAAATAAAATAAAATAAATCCTCCGTTCGGGGGAAAAATATTGCTGCAGATGACTCGTTTTGTATTTGGCTAAGCGATTGACTTTATAACACGCCCCTCTTCCCTAAATACTGCCGGTCCGGAATTAAGCATTTCCTCGGGAGAATTGGGAGAGGGGTTCCCGCGTGCGTTTCTTCTCCAAAGACGCGTCAATGCCCTTGCCCGCTTCTCCCTCCCACCAAGCGAGAGGGAGCATCTTGGGGCAGGGCCAATGTTGCTGGGCCAGCACAATGGGCAACTTCCGGAGGCTTTGCTTCTCTGCTCCGAAGCTAGGCGAGGGGCGAGGCTGATAGCAGCTCCGGGGGGGGGGGAAACGGGGGGGGCGGAATCGGTAGGAAGGCCGCACCTCGGCAAACGTCCATCCGAAGCCTGTTTGCTCGGAGCCTTCCCTTGTTTGCATATAGCTGGAGCCCGGGTCAATGTTGCTCTCTTTTTAAAGGGGGTTCTGTGAGAAGAACATCTGTTCTCGAAAGGGCGAGTATATGGGGTAAACGAGAGTGCTCTGGGGCAGGGGAAGCCAAACTAGGATTCCTTTTTTTCCGCTGCACATTGCTCACCCGGCTCTCTCCGCGCTTTTTCCCGCCCTTGGCTCGCTTACTCGTTGGCTGGGCTGGCGAGTTACCTGAGGAATTGGGGCGCAGCCAAGTGTTTGTTTGCAGGTAGACTGTACACCTGCGCTTTCTACTCCATCTCCCTCAAAGGAGAGAGACTTTCTCTCCCCCTCCCCAAACCTCACCCCATCTCTGCATTTCAGGGCTGTGGGATTTCACACCCTCTCTGCTAATTTTGTTGCTAGATCTCTTGCGTGTAAAATGAGAGCCTTTACTACCACTGTTTGAAAGGCTGATTTAATAATCACGAATCGCGAGTGCCGGCTTTTTTGCAGTTTTTTTTTTTTAAACTTGGCATTCTACTATGAAAGAAATTGTGTTGTAAGTAATTACTACTTCCTGATCTTATTCTGCATTTAAACTTGCTTGTGATATTACGTATTTTACCAGGCTTAAAGCTTCATTATGTCTTAAATCCCCTGTAGCCAATTTATTTGAGTTGCCAGCTTCTGACAGACCTTCTCTTCTTTTAACAGCTGCTATTTATAGAGGAAGTATTTGGAATTTTTTTTTTTGGTAATCAAAGGTATGATGGAGGAAATTTCAGACTGAATTTCTGCAAAGCATTATAAAGTTGAGATGGACCTTGACAATAATAGATCATTAGAGAAACCTATCAATTAAAGGCATTGATCTCCTCCCCCCTCCGAAGAAAACTTACTCCATCTTTAAATGAAACATAGGGACAGAATGCTTTTGTAAACCATGATTTATTGTTTAATACCACTCACTAGAGATTAGTGAACCAAGTATGGCTAAAACAATTTTAAGGCAATATATGATAGCCATTGTAGTTTGTAGGCCATAGCTTACGACATAATGTATATAAATCCAAGTAATTGGCATATTCCAACCATGGTTAAAACATGTGGTTTACCATGATATCTGAACTTAGAATGTAGATACCGGTAAGTCTCACATATATAGGCTGCAAAAATCCAAATGGTCACCAAATGGCAGTAAAGTATCTGTCTACCTATCTAATTTAGATACTGCCTATCTCTCAGGGGTTTAGATTAGAGCTTTTCAACCAGTGGTACGGGTACCACCTGTGGTACATTGGCACCTGGCAGGTGGTACGTGACCATCCTAGAAAAGTGGTAGCTGGGGAGGGAAATGAGCTGAACCGGTGGCAGCACTACACAAGCCTGAGTGAGACATGGCTGGAGCTGCAGGGCTGTCAGGGCTCAGTGGAAGTGCCAGGATCAGTGCCAGGCTCCAGCTGGAGCTCGGCGCTGATTCTGGTGCTTCTGCTGAGCCCTGAAGAAGCACCAATCAGCTGGAAAGCAGCACTGATTCTGGCACTTCTGCTGGGCCTAGAAGAAGCGCCAATCAGCTGGAATGTTGCAGCATCTCCAGGGTCTTCTGATTTACATTCAGATGCTTGGCAACTGAAAACCTCGGACAGGAAGAAGAGCACCGCCAGGCGGGCAGGCAGGTGTCTTGCTCGGCTGTGGCTTGGGGGGCACTTTTTTCAGTGCCATTGTAACTTCAAACAGTCACTAAGCAAACTGTTGTAAGTCGAGGACTACCTGTACTTCATCACTTTTTTCCTTTTTTTGTCATCAAGTTTTTGACACCTTGCTAGGCGACTGGTGGTAGTTGGATACCGCCATATCCTAAAAGTAGTACAATGAGTGAAAAGGTTGAAAAGCCCTGGTTTAGATTTTTTTTTGCAGCCCAATGTTTCCTAACTTCTATTTAGTATTTTCCCCATACCAGGGGTAGGCAACCTTGGCTCTTTTATGACTCGTGGACTTCAACTCCCAGAATTCCTGAGCCAGCCTCCCCTGCCCCATACTAAGCAAATTGGCTTATTTTCAATGACAGGTAGGAGTCCTTGGCCTTTTCCCACAACTGAGTGGAAGTGTTTTTCACCCATCCTCGAGATGGCAGAAAATTACCAGTATGAAATTTTTCTGACTCCATTCCACGTATCTACCCTGTATCTGTTTCCTCTGCTCCCAGTTATTGCAACCCCTTGACTTTCCACCAATGTATCAATGTTAATACAACATTACTTCCAGTGTCCTTTAAATGGGTGGCAAAGTCTAATATACTGTATTTTACACATTTTAAGCTTCCCCTTGGATAGTATCCAAAAAGTATTATTTGAACCTTGATAGGGCTAAAGATGAGCCCAATGGGTTGGGGGCAATGAAGACAATGCCATGCAGATCGAAAAACAAAGAGGTTGTCTTGGCATGTTTGCACCATGGTTACGGGCAAATCTTAAGTTCGAATTATATTTCTTGAGATTTAAAACAGAAGTTTATTCACAATATTGGGTTGCATGTTTTTTTTAAAACTAGCAAGTTTGCTAATTTTATTCCTAATTAATTCTTTTTATAATCTCAGTTTACTGTCTCGGGAAATTGACACTTGTAAGAAAACAAAGCAGCACTTGACAATAACACCACAAATTACTATTAAAATCTCAGAGAGCTCTATTTCACCTTCCAATGTTACACAATGGCCATATTTAATAGAAATATATCTTATTTCCCTATTTAAAGATTTAGAAAACATGCTAAATATCTGGAAAACAAGGCTAGCACCTTGCTCCCATGAAAAAAAAATCCCAGATCTATAGTTTAGTAGAAGCTCATCAGAAGTCAAATACTGTACTGTAAAAGAGAATGACTTCAAAGTCATACCGGACTAAGGCTCTCACCAACTGCTAAAGTACTGATTAATAATGACTTCATAGTGCGTTTCTGACTTCTGTACTAATTTACAGTATTAATGATTAAGGAAACTGGAAAGGCATCACGAAGTCACTATTACTTGAGATTGCTATAATAAAACATGTTGGAAAAAGAGTTTCCAAATTTGTTTAACTCAGTTGAGGAATTCAGCTCTTTTTAAGATTTCTGATCCAAGCTAATTTGTGCTGTTTTACCTTTAAAATTCCTACTTTTGATCTACGCATCTTGTATCTATAATAGGAAAATCTACAATCTGATTCCCTCATTATTTAGGTACAGTGTTACATTAAAGAGCAGGTGGTCAAGGAGCCTGAAAATTACATGGAAGAGTAAGCCACGAAGATTTCCTCCCTTTGCCTTGCACCTTGACTACAAAGGGTCCCAGACCCTTTTGTATCAAATTTCAGAGTTGAAGAAAGGGAAGTCAGAAATCCAAACCAGTGTTTCTTAATCTTGGGAACATGTGCACAGATAATATGTATCAGTTTACTCCAGATAATATGTATCAGTTTACTCCAATGGGCTTTGAGACTACAATCTCAAGGCAGTGTGTGTAATACACTCACTCTCTCATACTCAATATCTTCCAGAGATTTGAACTGCTCTCTTTTGCTGGTCCTGCTTTACCACATTTTTATGATTGTATATTTTCTTTGCAGCTTATTGCATGGTATTGACTCAAGCAGGTAACATATAAAGTACAGTTTGATATTTGCCATCTAAATACTGCTCAAATCAAAACCTGCTTAACTTCAACTGATAGGTGTATTATTGTGCCTTCAAGGTAGTGCATGTAGTCCTTAACTTACAACCATAATTTCAGGGCTCAATTATGGTCATAACTCAAGGACTATCTGTATGCATTCTGCATGAGAATGAAGTAAACATAAAAATGTAAAGTCCTAAAATCTTCATATTATTTGGATTCTATTATCTCAGATAAATATAATTTTAAAAAACTCTCCTGAGAAATTATTCACAGCTTGCTTCCAATAGTAAGCAATTATGAATATTTAAGTATGTTGTTATATTGTGTCTTAAAAACATCAATAATTTTACTGGTTCCTAAGTTTTCATACCAATCCTTAAAACGTTTGATTGGTTGACCTTGTAACTGTGGTTTAGTCACTAAACCATAATTAAAACATGGCTCTGTATGGTGTTTGAACCAGCTGCAGTTGGTGAATCTTGGAACCTAGTAAAAGCAAAAGAATTAATGTCATGCTTGGAGTCTGCCTACTTCTAGCTTACAGTAACTACTTCACTGATGGATTGAGGGGAGGGTGTCTTCTACCTCTCTTATCACCAAACCCTTGCATTTGTACCAGAAGCAAGTTCAAGTCAAGCACTCTGCTTGAAGGCTGGGGTGACTGGGTTGGGATGGGCTGGAAACCTTTCTCCATTCCTAGCAAATATATGGTAGTTAGAAACTCCTTCATCTGAGATATTTCTTGTCCTGAGGAGAAGGGCAGGAAGGGGTTGCTAAGAGAAAGGCCTTTCAGCAGCTGAAAGACAATCAGAATAGAGCTGGAAGAGATCTTGGAGGTCTTCTAGTTCAACCCCCTGCTCAAGTGGGAGACCCTATACCAGGAGTAGGTAACCTTAGCTCTTTTATGACTCATGGACTTCAATTCCGAGAATTCCTGAGCCAGCCATGCTGGCTTTTCTTTAAAAACTCCAGTGATGAAGCACCTACAACTTCTGAAGGCAAACTGTACCACTGGTTAATTGTTCTCACTATTTCGAAGTTTCTCCTTAATTCCAGGTCGCTTCTCTCCCTGATTAGTTTCCATCCATTGCTTCTTGTCTTGTCTTCTGGTACTTTGGAAAATAAATTGACCCCCCTCTTTTTCTGTGGCAGCACCTCAAATACTGAAATACTGCTGTCGTGTCTCTCCTACTCCTTCTTTTCTCTAGACTAGCCCCAGTGGCGTAGCGTGGGGGGTGCAGGGGGGCCGGCCGCACTGGGCGCAACATCTGGGGGGGGCGCATTAGATGCATTTTACTTTAATTACATCAGTATTTTCATAACAAACAATACATGTGCTTAGGGGGTAAGGGTTTCTTTAACTAATCTAGTGGAAGAGACTTGAGTGCTAAAATCCACGGGTTAGGGGGCGCAAATTACTTGCCTTGCCCCGGGTGCTGACAACCCACGCTACGCCACTGACTAGCCCTACCCAATTCATGCAACTGTTCTTCATGTGTTTTTGTCTCCAGGCCTTTAATCATTCTAGTTGCTCTTCTTTGTACGTTTTCCAAAGTCTCAACATCTTTTTCATAATGTGGTGACCAAAACTGGAGGCAGTATTCCAGGTGCGGTTTTACTAAGGATTTTTCAAACGGTACTAATACTTCACGTGATTTTGATTCTATGCCCCTGTTTGGTTTTAATTTTGATTTGATTTGATTGTATCTGGCCTATTCCACATCACAGTGCAGGCAAAGGCAGGTGTGGCTGATTCTCCTGTTTCCTCTTGTCAGGGAAAAAGCTGGAGCTTTCCTTGTAAGAAAAGCCAGCAATTAGGCAGACAACAGTGGAATGTCAAAGAAAAGCCGTCTTCAGCACCAGTGATCAGGAGGGAGGGAGTCGTGCGTGAGTTGTAGTGGCCATATACATTTATTTAATGGAATAAATAATTTGAGGAAAAGGATAGTCCCAAGATCAGATGTTGCCTGCTTTAGAGTTAAATCAGTGCCTTCCTAAGCATCCTAGAGATGCTTAGACACTAATTAAGTAGGTGGGATGCCCACGTGCTGCTAGGCAACACCCAGCGTGGTTGCTCAAACCTGGGACAGGAATCCTGATAGCATTTGGCATCCTCTTTTCACCTTGCCTTCAGGAAAGACAAGAGGCCTTGAATGTGTGCAACAGTAGTGATGAAGAGACTAGAGAAAGTAGTTTCTTTTCCAATAATTTTCTGCTGGCAGTAACTAAATAACAGAGATTCCCTCCAGAAGAAAAAAAAAACAGCTGTTTAGGGGAGCTATAGGGGAGAAGTGTGAGTTGCAAGAAGAGAGATTTGTGATCTTATCTATAACCAGCAGGAAGATTGGGCTGAGAGAGCTGTGTGGGAGATGGCTGGAGCACATTTACACCATGGGAGAAGATGGCTGTCAGTCCCCAAGGTCCTTTTGACAATTGCAACAGTGACAAAGGGGAGAAATGGGGACACTGATATTGAACTGCAGGCCTCTTGATTCTAGGCCTCTGTTATGCCAAAGGGACAGGCAGTGGCTCCCACAAGTATCAAAGAAACTATGCAAAATACTTTCAGGTTATGAGGTTCCTTATGCTGAGAGGTATCATGTTGCAAATGTATACTAACAACGTCCTAATGAAAAGGAGGACTAGGAGTGACCTGATAGCAGTGTTCCAATATCTAAGGGGTTGCCATAATAAAGAGGGGCTCAACCTCTTCTTCAAAGCACTTGAAAGCAGGAGAAGAAGCAACGGATGCAAACTAATCAAGGAGAGAACCAGCTTAGAAATAACAAGAAATTTCCTGACAGGTAAAACAATGAATGGAATGACTTGCCTCCAGAAGTTGTAGTTGCTCCAACACTGGAAGTTTTTAAGAAGAGATTGGACAGCAATTTGTCTGAAATAGTATAAGTTTTCCTGCTTGAGCAGGGGTTGGATTAAAAGACCTCCAAGGTCCCTTCCAACTTGAACTGATTCACATGTCTGTTTGAATGCTGCTTAAGGTTGCTCAATGGTGTGTCTGGGTAACAGTCACTGACTAAGCCAGACTTGTTGTCTCCAAGAAGATCATTGGATGATTTGGGGCGGGAATGGGTTCAAACCTATTGGCCACCGCTAGTGGCCAACCGTATAAGTAGCTGCGCAGCAGCCTCTGTTACAGTTCTGTTCCTGTTTGCCTCAATAAAGCAATGTTTCTGTTTGCAACCTTCCGTCTCACTTATTGCCTGCAAAGAACCGGCTACACAAAACTGGCAACAAGGATGGGATCCTGCTTCTTCGCAAGAGCTTGAAGTCACTAGGGGGTGAGGCCAGCACAGCACCTGGCAGGGACTGTGTTCCCCCCCCCTCAGTCTGCCTAGCAAGCCACGCTAGAGACCACCCGCCCTGCGGACCAGTCCCAGGGCCTACAAAGAAGCAAGCAGCACGAGGCAATGCGAGACACGAGCTGCGAACACTTCTCACCATGTCGAAGGTTGGAAAGCTCGAGGAATTCGATGTCACACACCTGGAGAGATGGTCGTCTTACATTTCAAGAGTAGAGAACTACCTCCAAGCAAACCAAGTCGCCAAAGATGGCCTGAAGGCCGCAACACTTCTCTGTGTCTGCGGGTCTGCAATGTTCGACATCGTGGAGAACTTAGTCGCACCGGCACAGCTGGAGTCCATCACTTATGCGGACCTGAAGAAACGGCTCAGCGACCATTTCCAAATGAAGGTGTCAGTGATAGCGTGGAGGCATGCTTTCAAACAGCGAGTACAACAACCCTGTGAGATGGCCACAGAGTTCATCGTGGCGTTGAGACAAGCTTCGCGCCTTTGTCAATTCTCAGACTTGGAAGAAAGGCTTCGAGATTGTCTCGTCTGTGGAGTAAGGAGTAGAGAGCTCCAACAAAAACTTTTTGCAAAGGAGACTCTCTCGCTCCAAGAAGCCTTAAAAGAAGTTATGGTGGACAAAGCGGCCGGCGGGGCCGTGAAGGCATTGTGGCCTGCCAAAAGCACGCCACACGAAGAAGCCGTCCACCACGAGGACAGCGAGCATCAAAAAGACATCGACTCCTACCACGAAGTTGACAAGATCCAACGGCACCACAAGGAACTGAAGCCCCCTTACAAGGCAGTTCCCTTCCTTCGATGTTTGAGCTGTGGCAGCCGCCACCAATGACCGGACTGCGGGTTCAGGACAGCCACGTGTCAGGCCTGCAGAAAATCCGGCCACATCGCAGCCATCTGTAGAGGTCGCCAGAAGGACCGCCAATCGGACGAACTGATCAGGAGAGGTACCGGGGCCCCGGGGCAGCAAAGAGTAGGGTTCTGCTCCAGTCGCAGGAATGTCTGTCACACAGGAGCTCGCTGCCCCCTTAAACCAAAACTTCAGCTTCAAGTCGAGCTGCAAGGCATTCCTTGCAGGATGGAACTGGACACTGGTTCAGCTGTATCCATTATTTCCCTGGAGACTTTCTGGTTCATGTGCACCTGCAGCAAGAGATGGGCCAAGCTTAGGCCATCTGACATCATTCTAACTGACTTCCAGAATTCCTGGAGACAAGCTAAGACGAGGCCACTTTGGCCATCAAATTCAAGGGGTTTTTGGGGCCCCTAGATGTAATTGTGGTGGAGGGCCAGAGAACAAGCTTAATAGGGCTTGATTGGTTTGATGCACTGGGCATTCAAGTAACCGGGATTCATCAGACACAAGCGGCAAACTTGGTGTCGGTATGCGAGGAATTTGCAGATGTTTTTGACACAAGCCTGGGAGAGTACAAGGGCCCTCCGATAGCCTTTAAGCTTGATCCTTCCGTAATGCCCATTAGGATCAAGCCCCGTCGAGTGCCATTTGCACTAAAACACAAAATTGATGCAGAGCTGGACAAGTTAGTCAGTCAGGGGGTACTAAAGCCCGTAGATGGGGGTGAATGGGAAACTCCCATTGTCACGCCACTTAAGGCCAACGGGGAGATCAGGATTTGGGCTGATTACAAGTGCACCATTAACCAGGCACTAAAGCAGCATGTGTACCCAGTGCCAGTCGTTAGCCACATTTTGGCATCGCTGCAAGGGGGTACCATGTTTGCTAAGTTAGATTTGGTACAGGCCTATCAGCAGTTACCAGTGAATGAGGCCACAGTGGCCACACAAACAATTGTGACACACAGGGGGGCTTTTAGAGTCAAACGCCTCCAATTCGGGGTTAGCGTAGCCTCAGGAATCTTCCAGGGAGTTATGGAGCGCACGCTCAAGGGCATTCCGGGGGTTTGCCCCTATTTTGATGATGTGCTCATCACCGGTGAGTCCACTGAGGTGGGGGCTGTACTAAGCCATTTGTCAAATGATGGGACTCAAGTCCCCATTGCCTATTATTCAAGGACATTGTCCTCAGCTGAGCGCAATTACGTTCAGATTGACAAAGAGGCTCTGGCCATTGTGGCTGGGGTGAAGAAATTCCATGATTATTTGTATGGCAGGAAATTCATGGTCTTCACTGACCACAAGCCATTGTTGGGGCTATTTACGACAGGCAGGCAGACGGCACAAATACTTTCCCCTAGAATGTTAAGGTGGTCCATTTTTATGTCAGCCTACAGCTACATGCTGGTTCACAAACCCAGCAAAGACATGGGCCATGCAGACAGCCTTAGCAGGTTGCCATTGTCACACATGGAGCCAGATCCGGCTCCAGCAGCTCGCATCTTGTCAATTCAAGATTTGCCTGAATTTCCCCTCCATGCTAGGGATGTGGCTGCAGAAACTGCCGCAGACAGAATTTTAAGTAGAGTGTTGTCATGGGTTCACATCGGGTGGCTGGAAAATAGCCTAGGACCAGAGTTCCAGAGCTACCTCACACATAGACATGAGCTTTCAGCTCACAAAGGCTGCATCTTATGGGGGAGTAGGGTTATTGTCCCCAGTTCATTAAGGCACCGTTTGCTTCAGTCTCTGCATGAGGGCAACCCGGGCATAGACCGGATGAAGGCATTGGCACGGAGCTTCCTATGGTGGCCAGGGTTAGATAAGGCTATTGAGGCCCAAGTACACGGGTGTTACACATGTCAACAGTCCAGACCAGATATGCCACAGGCCCCTGTCCACCGATGGGAGGAGACTCATACACTGTGATCAAGGATTCACATTGACTTCGCTGGGCCCTTTCAGGGACAGCTGGTTTTGATAGTCACTCTAAATGGTTGGAAGTAATTCCTATATCTACTATGACTACTGCTAGGACCATCCAGGTGCTTAGAAAGCTTTTTGCCACACACGGGCTGCCGGACGTCATAGTCTCGGACAACGGGGCCCAGTTCACAGCAGCAGAATTTCAGGCCTTTTTGAGGGCTAACCCCAAGGCATGCAATGTCGGTTCCCTTTCACCCCTTGACTAACGGGCAGGCCGAACACATGGTGTGTACAACAAAAGAGTCACTCAAGCGCATTGTGACTGGGGATTGGCACCATAGGCTGGCTGATTTCTTCCTTTGCCAGGACACTACGCCTTGCACAGCAATGGGCAAGAGCCCAGCAGAACTTTGCTGGGGAAGAAGGTTAATCATGAAACTGGACAGGTTGCATCCTGACTGGGTAGCAGCAGACACCGCATGCCCAAAGGCACCAAGGGGGTTGCAAGTGGGTGATGGGGTGTGGGCTCAGAACTATGGGCATGGAAACTTGTGGGTGCCGGGTAAAATTGTCAAAATCTCGGGACCTCTTTTCTACGAGGTGGCCCTGGATGGGGGGGTGAGTCGTTTGCCGCCATATTGATCAGCTGTGAAGGCGTTTTGCAGAACGGCCACTAAGCGAGGACCTCACAGCGGGTCTGCAACAAGAGCCAGCAACCAGCAGCCTAACAGAGCAGTTCACACGCTCTGAGGACTCATTCAGTCATTTCAATGGGGAGGGGGTCATAGATGGACACAGTCCGGGAGTGCAACATGGGTCTCCTGACGGGGAAGGTCAAACTGAACAAGGCAGCAACTTCGCTGACACAGCTACCTCATTGGACTTTGGTTTGGGCTGACTAGGAATGGCCAGCCAAAGGAACTCGAGTCAATTCGACTCACGTGAACCCAAGAGTCCTGGTCTACCGAGCCCGGCAGGCAATCTGCTTGAGAACTTTGTTCAGTACAAGATCTATATAGTTCATGGGCCTTTCTTCTGAAGATATGGAAAATGTTATTCTTCAGTGTTCTGAACCTTTGCCAATTGTCCAAGAGTTCATTTAGATTGACTAAGTATTCTTTTATTCTCCTTCCATTAATGACATAATGATCAGTTAGGGTTGTACAACTGTTTCTTCTTGCTAAATTCTTACTACCTTTAATTCAAGAATAACATGGCTACTTTCACTTCTTCTACCAATTCTTCTCTGACAGTAGAATTAGGTTCAAATTAGCAGACCTCCTTTTCCTTCTAGCTAGAACTTGTCAGATAATCACACTTTTGGCACAGTTAGATTCCCAGCAAATGTTAGACAGTGAAACCTTAACATTGTCACTTTTGGGTGCTTTGAAAATTAGGTCATCTGACACACAATGGTCTGATCCACATGTTCTGCCTCTTCAGGTGTCTATCGTTAATTGATAACCCTTTGTTTCTCTTTTTATTTTTACTGAAATTATCTCAAGATTTCCATGCTCCAAATTGTGAATTTCTATGAAGGCATTTATTTATGAATAATGCAACACCCCATTCTTTTCTCTTGAGCCTTTGTGTGTGTGTGTCCATATTTTAATTATTTCTTACACCAGGGCTCAGAGATGCCGATGATAAATGTGTGTTTCTTATTCATTTCCCAAATGAAACATTTGACATTATGAATGGAATTCTCTACTGGCTTTGTTATAACATTTTCCTGTTCTCCCCCTCCTCCCCGCTATGATGTTTCACCCGCATCACTGGCCCCAGTCTTCAGTGATATATTCAATTCCAGGAGTTTGCCACCTTGCCAAAGTTGCTTTGGTGTAATGACATCCCGATGAGATTGGCAGAGCTCTTGAAGAACGATCCCTTCCTAGACTTCATGAGACAGAATCAACTTTTGCCAGGAGTCCTTCACGGAGTACAATCCCTGAGCAAGCATTCTGCACAGCGTAAAAAGTCTGCCACATAATTGAATTATCAGTCCAGAAGTGGAAATTTTTATATATTTTATATTCGTAGTCAGGTAAGTGTGTGGCTTTAGATTACATTAAAGGCAAGGGCAAAGCAGAACTGAACAGAAAATGTCACTGCGTGAGCAAAAAGGAAAAATCAGTTGAGGAAGAGAGAAAAGAGGGAGAAAAACCTGGGAGAGATAAGGACTGTTCCTCGATTGCAGTTGCTCCCTATTTCTAACTACTGCTGACTCCTTTCACCTTGGCATCACTTATTTAGAAAGATTTTGGTTTCTGGGATATCTTTTATGGTAAGATCCTCGATTAGAAAAGCTAATGAAAACACTACTTGTGTGCATCCATTCCTTCATTTGCTTGCCAGGTTCTCACTGTCTTTGGAGATACATTTGAGGTCCCTATGGCAGTATCATTCATCTCCCCTTGAATCAGAAGGAATGGATGTTTAAAGGGATGGTTAGAAGAGTCTTGGCACTTTGTCATTGCATCCTGGATAACAGCATTTTGGAGACAACATGATATCACATGAGGTCTGTCTACTGTGGCCTTGGTTCCTTTCAGGAGAAAATCACCATGACCATAACACACCTATTTTTTCCTCAAAGTAGTTCTTGGGTCTCTTGGTCTCATAGAGGTCTAAGTGTCTTCTGTCCTATTTGTTGAAGCTGGGGTTGGCAAGATTTCTCCAGGTGGCTCTGCATCATTTCCTAAAGTGAAAAATTGATACTTGTTGCTAAGGTCATCATCGTCGTCGTCATGTGTTTCTTGATCCACGCACTTCTGTGGATCACATACTTTCAATATGGCTTCCTCGTGGTGTTTTTTGGTACTCCCCTTCTTTGCCTCTCCTGAGCAGCTTTCTTTATCCTGCCCTAGGAACTTCTCACCCTCCCTCATTTGTTGCAACGTAGAAACTGTCTCCTCATGCTCTTTGCCTTCTACTTCAATAATAATAAGCTTGCATGTTCAGTGGATTTCACCTGGATTCACTTCAGGCAAGAGAGAGCAAATGCTGCTTATGCCTGGCAGAGCACCACAAAGCTTTCTTCATTGTCCAATTTACTCAGTGACTCTCATGGACAAGTCACTATTTGCTTACTCAGTGATCTGGCTCTTTGGGGAGTGGGCTTTGTTATAGGTCTCTGGAAGCTGCTTCAGTTAGGGTAGCAGCAAGCAATACTACACACACACACACACATACACACACACAAAGAGAGAGAGAGAGAGAGAGCAAACAGAAGCACCTTGGAATCAGCAGTACTCAGAAACAGTGACTGCAATAAATAAACAGCATGTTTTGAGAATGTAACCCTAATCTTTGACCTGGTTAGGTATATAGTGGGAATCTAGCTAGCATTATATTTCTGAGCAAATATGCATTCCTACTCCTTTGGTAATAATCATGTTTGTGTGTTGAAACACTCAAACTAATTGAGACTATACAGGTGAAACTCAAAAAATTAGAATATCGTGCAAAAGTTCATTTATTTCAGTAATGCAACTTAAAAGGGGAAACTAATATATGAGATAGAGTCATTACATGCAAAGCAAGATAGTTCAAGCCGTGATTTGTCATAATTGTGATGATTATGGCGTACAGCTCATGAAAACCCCAAATCCACAATCTCAGTAAATTAGAATATTGTGAAAAGGTGCAATATTCTAGGCTCAAAGTGTCCCACTCTAATCAGCTCATTAAGCCATAACACCTGCAAAGAGTTCCTGAGCCTTTAAATGGTCTCTCAGTCTGGTTCAGTAGGAATCACAATCATGGGGAAGACTGCTGACCTGACAGTTGTGCAGAAAACCATCATTGACACCGTCCATAAGGAGCGAAAGCCTTGAAAGGTAATTGCAAAAGAAGTTGGATGTTCCCAAAGTGCTGTATCAAAGCACATTAATAGAAAGTTATGTGGAAGGGAAAAGTGTGGAAGAAGAAGGTGCACAAGCAGCAGGGATGACCGCAGCCTGGAGAGGATTGTCAGGAAAAGGCCATTCAAAAGTGTTGGGGACTTTCACAAGGAGTGGACTGAGGCTGGAGTCAGTGCATCAAGAGCCACCACACACAGACGGATCCTGGACATGGGCTTCAAATATCGTATTCCTCTTGTCAAGCCGCTCCTGAACAACAAACAACATCAGAAGCATCTTACCTGGGCTAAAGAAAAACAGACCTGGTCTGTTGCTCAGTGGTCCAAAATCCTCTTTTCTGATGAGAGCAACTTTTGCATCTCATTTGGAAACCAAGGACCCAGAGTCTGGAGGAAGAATAGAGAGGCACACACTGCAAGATTCCTGAAGTCTAGTGTGAAGTTTCCACAGTCTGTGTTGATTTGGAGAGCCATGTCATCTGCTGGTGTTGGTCCACTGTGCTTCATTAAGTCCAGGGTCAACGCAGCCGTCTACCAGGAGATTTTGGAGCACTTCATGCTTCCTTCCGCAGATGAACTTTATGGGGATGCTGACTTCATTTTCCAGCAGGACTTGGCACCTGCCCACACTGCCAAAAGCACCAAAACCTGGTTCAATGACCATGGGATTACTGTGCTTGATTGGTCAGCAAATTTGCCTGACCTGAACCCTATAGAGAATCTATGGGGCATTGCTAAGAGAAAGATGAGAGACATGAGACCGAACAATGCAGAAGAGCTGAAGGCCGCTATTGAAGCATCCTGGTCTTCCACAACACCTCAGCAGTGCCACAGGCTGATAGCTTCCATGCCACGCCGCATTGAGGCAGTAATTGCTGCAAAAGGGGCCCAAACCAAGTACTGAGTACATATGCACGCTTATACTTTTCAGAGGTCCTATATTGTTCTATGTACACTCCTTGTTTTATTGATTGCATGTAATATTCTAATTTACTGAGATTGTGGATTTGGAGTTTTCATGAGCTGTAAGCCATAATCATCACAATTTTTTTTATTGAAAAGTTTTAAAATACATTTTATCTTTAACAATCCCCCCCTCCCCCTCCCCTACCTATCCCTCCCTACCCCTCCCCCCCTTTCCCCCCTCCCCCCCCCCGACTTCCCAGAGCTAAGTACAGGGTATAAAAACAAAGAACAATCATAAACATCCATATGCTACCAACAATAAATTCTTAAATCTATCACTCTCTAGCTCATATAAGATAACTACAAACAATACTAATATTTCATATAGAAAAAAAAAAGAAAATAGAAAGGAAGACTTATTCAAATGCTAAATGAAACTTTTTAGTCCCATATTTCTTCTGGATATATTCAATCCATTTTTTCCACTCCATAATATAGCGTTCTTGCGAATGATCTTTCAAATAAGCCGAGATCTTTGCCATTTCTGCCAGGTCAGAAACCTTTAAAGTCCATTCTTCTATAGTCGGCAGTTCCTCCTTCTTCCAATACTGACCTATTAAAAGTCTTGCTGCTGTAATTAAATTTAACATCAACTTAGTGTCCACAACAGTAGCATCTGTAATTATACCCAACAAAAAAAATTGCGGACAAAACTTTATCTTTTGCTTGAAGATCTTCTGCATATTCCACCAAATTTTTATCCAAAAAGTCTTGACCTTTTTACAAGTCCACCATATGTGAAAATATGTTGCATCTTCACCACCACACCTCCAGCATTTTGGCTGATAGTTCAGATACATACTTGCAAGCTTTTTAGGATCTAAATGCCATCTATAAAACATTTTATAAAAGTTCTCTCTTAAGTTTTGAGCTTGTGTAAATTTTACGTTCCTCACCCAGATCTTTTCCCACGTGTCCATTGTAATAACTTCTTGGATGTTCTGGGCCCATTTTATCATACAATCTTTAACCAGTTCTGTTTCTGAATCAATTTCTATCAATGCAAGATATATCCGTTTGATATGTGCTGTACCCTGATTTCTAATTTGCTTTATCAAATTTTCATCAGTCATTGCAAAACCAGTTTTCTGATCTTCTTTCCACCTGGCCCGTAACTGAGTATATTGAAACCAGGTTTGAACAATCTTCTCATCTCGCAAGAGGTTATACGATTTTAAACACCATACACTTCTTTCCAAGCTTAAAATCTCCTTATACGTGGTCACGTCATGTTTGAAACCAACATTTATGTTTTCTATTGCGTGTTTTGGAATTGCCCACAATGGCATCTTACAGTCTAACTTGTATCTATACTTCTTCCAAACTCTCAACAATGCCTGTCTTAAAATATGCACTTTAAACACATTATCTACCTTCTTATCATACAACAAATATGCATGCCAGCCAAATAACAAGTCATGGCCCTCAAGATTTAATAATCTCTCTTGAGTCAAATTAATCCAATCACTTATCCCTGCTAACGCAGCAGCTTCATAGTATAATTTAAGATTGGGCATTTTAAGACCACCTCTTTCACGAGTATCCTGCATAATCTTAAGTTTAACTCGTGGCCTTTACCCTGCCCAAACAAATTTATTGATACCCCGTTGCCATTCTTCCAAATTAGAATCTTTCTTAAGAACCGGTATCATTTGAAATAAGAATAAAAATTTAGGCAGGACATTCATTTTCACTGCTGCGATTCTTCCCAACAAAGACAATTGCAATTTTTCCCAACTCTCCATTTCTTTTTGAATTTTTCCCCATAATTTTTCATAGTTATTTTTATATAACTTTGTATTAGAGGGTGACAAAAACACCCCCAAATATTTGACCCTTTTAGCAATCTCAAATCCAGTTAATCCTTCTAAAAGAGCCTTTTGCGATACTGTCATATTTTTGGCCAGAATTTTAGTTTTTTGTGCATTAACTTTAAATCCAGAAACCCTCCCATATTGCATTATTATCTCCATCAGGTCCACAACAGAATTTTCTGGCTGGGTCACTGTAACAACCAGATCGTCTGCGAACGCCCTCAATCTATAATCCTGATCTCTAATTTGAATACCCTTGATTTTTCCGGAGTTCCGAATTTTTATCAATAATATCTCCAATGTTAAAACAAATAATAAAGGTGATAACGGACACCCTTGTCTTGTGCCCTTCTCAATATTACATGCTTCAGTCAAACTATTGTTAACTATTATTCGGGCAGTTTGTTTTTGATATAATGCCCTAATTGGTTGCAAAAATTTATCCCCAAAATTCATTTTATCTAAAACTTTCATCAAAAATTGCCAATTCAATTGATCAAAAGCTTTTTCAGCATTTAAAAAAATTAGCGCCGCAGGGATCTGGTTGTTCCTTTCCAAAAACTCTAACACATCAACTATATGCCTCACATTATTTTTCATTTGCCTACCACTAATAAACCCAGTTTGATCCCCATGAATCACCTGTTGCAGAACCCTCATCAATCTGTTAGCCAACACCTTAGCAAATATTTTATAATCTGTATTTAAAAGTGATATCGGTCTATAGTTTTTAACTTGAGTAGCATCTTGATCTTCCTTCGGAATCAAAGAGATAAAAGCAGTTTTCCAAGACGGAGGCACCTTTCCCCCTCTCTGAATTGTCTGAAACAGTTCCTTTAACGGCTTTATCAGCTCCATTTGTAAATTTTTATAGTAGACCGCAGTCAAACCATCCGTACCTGGCGCTTTATCCAACTTCAATTCCTTAATTGCTATGAGAATTTCTTCTTCTGTTATCAACTGGTTAATCTCCTCTTTTTGTGCTTGCGTAAGAACCGGGATGCTAGCATTCTCCAAATATACATCAATGTCTTTTTCATTAATCTTCTCCTTAGCATATAATTTAGAATAAAAATCCACAAAGGCTTCCTTAATAAGATCCTGTTGAAACACAACCTTTCCCTTATGTTCAATTTTATCTATATTAGAAGCCCTTTGCTTTTTCCTTAGTCTATAAGCTAGCCATCTACCTGGCTTATTAGCATTGCAAAAAGTATTATGCCTAGCAAACCGCAAGTTGGTTGCCACTTGATCAGCCATCAATTTATCAAATTGTCCTCTTAATAACTTAATAACCTCCTTAGTCTTCACATCCAATGGGTTCAAAATTAAGACCTTTTTTTTTCCCTAATTTCATTCTCCAATTCTTTCCTTCTGGCTTCCAAAGTACGTCTGTATTTATTATTCATATATATCAACACCCCTCTCATGTAGGCCTTGCTAGCATCCCAAACCATGTCCATAGAAGTATCCTTATTCATATTAATTTCAAAAAAATCCTTCACCCGCTGTTTACATTCTTCCACATTTCTCTGATTTCTAAACAAATTCTCATTTACGCGCCACGAGCGCCTATCCCTATTGTCCTTATTGAACTCTAACCAAACTGGACTATGGTCCGAAATAGTTCTTGCACAAATCTTTACCTTCTTAATCCTAGAAAAAAAATCATTAGTCAGCAAAATAAAATCAATCCTAGAAAAAGATTGATGTCTGTCAGAAAAAAAAGTATAATCCTTTTCATGTAGGTGTATGTCACGCCAAATATCTCGCAATTCCAGGTCGTCCTTCATTTCAAAAAAAGATTTAGGCAATCTGGCATGACTCGGAGCACGCTTAAAAGAACCAGCCTTGTCCATCTGTAGATCCAAAACACCATTCCAGTCCCCCATAAAAATAAACGATTTGTAATCCAATTGAGTAAGCTTTGTATGAAGTGAACTAAAAAAATCAGCTTGTTGTTGATTAGGAGCATACAGTCCAACTAAGAGCGTTTTTTTACCTTCTAACAACAAATCTATCATAACATATCTTCCTTACTTATCTGCTTCAATTAATTCCACTGTTAGAGTACTTTTAACGTAGACAACCACTCCATTTTTCTTATTCATCGCAGAAGCAACAAATTGCGTGCCCAACCTTGAGTTCGATAAATACTTTTGGTCCATAACCCTAATATGCGTTTCTTGCAAACATATAACATCAATCTTAAATTGTTTTAAATATTGAAAAACTTTCTTTCTCTTCTGTGGTGAGTTTAATCCATTAACATTCCAGGTTAGAAATTTAGTCACCATGCGTGGCATCCCGAAACTTTTGGAGCACATCTTTAATAGCCCCTATATTTTCTTTGGGCTGCGCTCCTCCCACAGCTTCACTATAAGTACGCTTTGAGAGTTCCATAAACTTCTGTTGGTCTTGCTCTTGTACTTGTCTTGCTCGTTTTACAGTGGCGCGCGTCAACCTTTGCTCTCCAGCAGCAGCCAATGAAGCTGTAATTTGATCCCCTCCAGCACCATTCTCCTCTGTCTGTCCACCTTCAGCCTCTTGAGGTTTTCCCTCTCCAGATCCCTTTGCAGCTTCCAGGAGTGATAGAGGGGTTGCTTTTAAAACATTATTGTAGAAATCATGCGCCTGAGTCACAGTAACCAGACGATATCTTTTACCTTCGTGCATCACCACCAATCCAACTGGAATCTCCCATCTAAACTTAATATCACGTTGCTTAAGTTCCTGTACGAGAAATGCAAAATCCTTCCTTCTCCTTAAAATCTTTGGAGGAATTTCTTTTAGAACCAGCACTTCTTGCTCAGCAACCACAACTTTAGTATCATAAGCAGCTTGAATAACTTCATCTCTAGTTGCTCTCTTTGTAAAATAGACCACCACATCTCTAGGTAGTTTCCTCTGCCTTGCAATCCATGAATTTACACGAAAAACTTTATCCATACATCCCTCTATTTCAGATGCTGGCTGGCCCAATACTGCTTCCAAAGCCTCAGAAATCTGCTGCTTTAGGTCTTCTTTAGGATTCTCTTTTAAGCCCCTGATTCTAATAGCATACTGCATCTGATGATACTGGACAAGACTCAATTCTCCGTCCATTTTATCCCTTAAATTTTCATTCTCCAGTACCTTTACTTCTAATATAGTGTTCTTTTGACTAAGATCCTCCATTTTTTCTTCCAAACATTGCACACATTCAGCCACGCTTTCCACTGTAGACAAGATGTCTACCCTCATTGCACTAAACTTCTCATTAAACTTCTCTTCCATCCTCTCCTCCAATTTCTCCTCCAACTTTACCATCTTATCATCCAGCATTTCTGACATTACCTGGGATTGCTTTGCAAAGGCATCTTGTAAGTCCTTAAGCGTCAATGCCACAGGAGGTGCAGGAGGAAGCAGAGCTTGCAACGATGTCTGTTGCACCGGGGAAGTTCCCGCACTCCGAAGAACTTTAGAGGAAGATTTAGCCGCCATCTTTCTTCACTTTCACTTGTTGCGCACTTTCACTTTAAGTTTATAAAATCCATTAAGCTAGAGAGTAAGAATAAAAGTCCTCTTCACCTTAACCTCCTGTACCGCTCTGCCTGCTCCTTTTACTCCAAAGTCTTTCCTTCTGGCAGGGGTGGTCGCAAACGCCTGGCTCCGCTCCAAAAATCCCGGAGCAGAGACGCTAAGCAGCTGGGAGCAACCCAGGCTACGGGGGAATTCAATCCTTCAGCCGCCCAAGCTTTCAGCTCAGGTGGCCCCGGAGAACTCAACCCCTACCTGGGGCCTCACCCCCTCCTCTTCTCCCAAGGAGGGGGCTTCAAATCCACCTAAACAGCTGATCAGGGCTGTTTTAGGTGGAAAAACTCAGCTGTGAAGCAGACAGCCCGAAACGGCTATCTTTGGCGCCGCGCCGCCACCGGAAGTCCATAATCATCACAATTATGACAAATCAGGGCTTGAACTATCTTGCTTTACATGTAAGGAGTCTATCTCATATATTAGTTTCCCCTTTTAAGTTGCATTACTGAAATAAATGAACTTTTGCACGATATTCTAATTTTTTGAGTTTCACCTGTACATTTTCCTTTAGAAAGCTGGTGATGTAAAGCTATTTTCAGCAGCTCTGCAGAAAAACAAGCCTATTTAGTCCTTTTTTTTCTGGGGAACAGAACAACTCTTATGTTTGTTTATTCAAGGGTAAGTTCAACTGATTTCAGTTATCCCAAGCAACAGCAAATAATACTATGCAGCCATATTTTGATAAATATTCCCTGAAGCATGAATTATTTTTTCTAAGATAATACAGGATTATTAGCCCTTATTTGGCAGTATACTCTTACATCTATCACATGGGATAGGTAAATTGAGCTACAGTGATTAGGCCAAAGCATTTGGTTGAGCAGGGATTTGAATTCCCAGTCTTTTTGATTCAAATCCAACACACTGACATCACATGAAAACAAAGACACTAAGTAATAATCAACAGTCAGTTAATTGTCTGGAATGTGAAATTTATTTTCTTTATCCCTTTATCTCTTGCACTTGCCTGTTGGTCTATTTTAATTGCAGTGTGATAATCCTATTTGTTTGAAAGAGCTTAAAACTGATTTAATGGCAAAATGAGGCATTAATGAACTTAATTATCAAAAATCATTTTTATTATTTGGTTGCTTAAAAACAATTCTTTCAACTCACAGTGTGTGAGTACTACCTATTTAAGTTTCCCTGCCAACAGCATCGTCAAGGGAACGTCAAACTTGGCAAGATGGCAGCAGGAATGCTATAATGAAACCCCGCTCCTTTGGAACTTCTACTGACATTGCACATATGCTTAAAAATAGCTGGGGCTTATATCTTGATACTTTGGGTGTCATCTTGCCAATTATGACTCCCCACTTCTCTTTCAACATTGCTGCTATCAGCCAAAGTTAGCTATGGGGACCTCAGGTGAAAAATCATCTCTTTAATACCCACCTCAAACTTACCTAATGGTTGGTTAACAGTGTGTTTGCTAGGCTTACATTTGTAAAGAGAAATCATTAACAATTGGTTTCTATAATTCATAATCCACATATTCAAACAAATGTTTCTTTTTTCAGTGTTCTCTCTGGTAGGTCCCATCATCTATCTTCTCAATTTTCACTTTAATATTTTTCCTTTGACCCGTATCTTTCTTGATCGATATGTTTCGCTATATTTTCAACCTGTCAACCTGGGGAAGTTGGGTTGTTTCATATTTGTAGGCCAATACAATTGCTCACTTTTTCTTAGCAAACAAACTTAGGCTAACATAGTCCCAAACATACCCATGGAATAACCCTTTTCTTAAAAAAAAATACACATCAGAAGGCAGCCCCTTCTATCAGATTTTGAACTTAATTTATATCCTGTTTTTATTATTTTTACAAGTAACTGAAGGCAAGTGGACCTATCCAAAACACCTTCTCCTATTTTCCCTGCAACAAGAATCTGTGAGAGAGAGTGACTGGTCCAAGGTCACTCAGTTGGCTTTCGTGGCTAAGGCAGGATTTGAACTCAGGGTCTCCTTCTCTCTAGCCTGGTGCTTTAACCACCCAACCAAACTGGCTCTTGGTCCTACTTCGCAAATTAGCAGATACATCTGCTGTATACACAGCTTCATAGCCAGGACAATCATCTTCAGCCAATATTGGATAGCTACAGGTACTGTATGCTGCATTTGTTTGCAGTATCCATGCTTTAATTTTAACTTTAAACTGCCATTTACATCGGTGAAATATCTCATCTAATTTGGGGCTTTTCAACAGTTTCTCTTTCTGTTTATATTACCATAATGTGTCAAGAATTCTAGAGATGTAAAAAAAACCCAAACCCTTATTTTTGTGTTATTTTGCATGGCCCTAATAAACATCCTTGGCTCTTTTATGACTTATGGACTTCAATACTCAGAATTCCTGAACCAGCCATGCTGACTCAGGAATTGAGTTGAGGTCCACGAGTGATAAAAGAGCCAAGGTTGCCCTGCTCTAGACTATAATGTTTGACTTGAGTAATTGTGCCTTATATACTGTGTGAAAGGGGCTATTTTATATTCATAGTATGTAATGTGCACTGTATATTGTCCATGTATATAGAGCAATGTGTCTACAAGAAGTTAGCTTCATTGACTGACTGCGACTTTTATTTTCCAGGATAGAAATTCCATTCAAATTCCACATGCTACATTCAGGATTAGTCCATGGGTTGGCTTTCTGGTTTGATGTAGCTTTCATTGGTTCAGTGTAAGTGAGGACAAAGATGTGCTTTCCTACCACCAGCTGTTAACTTTAATTGTTATTATAATGTAGTGCAACATTAACTTGAACATGCCAGATTACAGTAACAACTATAAATGGTAGTTATGTTTTGATTTGTTTCCTGTGGCTGAATATGTGAAAAATAATTCTGAAAGAAAATGTACTTCTACATTTTCTTTCTTAAACAGAAATTGTTCTTGTTTGGAAATGAAGAGTTTCCTAATCTAACATTTATCTCAAGACTGATTAAAAATGGTAGTTAATTCTAAAGTCAGGTTATTGGTGCCTTGGAGCCTTGGTGGAGCAGTGGGCTAATGCCTCCTTAAGTAACACCAGCTGCCTGCAATTATTGCAGGTTCGCATCCCACCAGGCTCAAGGTTGACTCAGCCTTCCATCCTTCCGAGGTAGGTAAAATGAGGACCCAGATTGTTGGGGGCAATTAAGCTGACTTTGTAATAATGCCGCTTGGGTGTGTGTGTGAAAGCCCTAATAAGCAGGCATATACATAGAATGAAGGCTACTGCTAAGCTTGTAAGCCGCCCTGAGTCTTCGGAGAAGGGTGGGATATAAATGCAATAAAAATAAAAATAAATAAATAAATTATTGCTCAATTATCCATCTGGGATGTATATTTTTCATAATTATGGCTACCACTATTATTTGTATTTGAGGTGTAAAACATCTGCAAGGTAAATTTATAACGTGATCTGTGAAGTGGCCCTTGGGGAATTTGAGAGGCTGAGGGCCAGTGATTTTAATTTGGCCTGATAGAAAAGAAACCCCTGAAACAGTCACCTCAGATCCCCCAATATCTCTAGAGATCCACCCTCTGCTTCCTTGGGCCTGTCTTATGTTTACTGTTGCTAGCAACCATGCAGTTCCCTAGCAACTGTTGTCGTGTTCCTCCCTGGATGCTGTTTCAAGCAACCAGGGCAAGTGTTAAAAGCACAAAGAGATAAAAATCACTTGAGGAAAAGCATGCAAAACGGTTAAGAGAGACGGTTTATTTCCCAGAGACAGATAGGGGGGTGGAGGGTGGAGAGAGGAGAGAACTGGCTGAGGCTTAAGAACAAGAATTGATTTTTTTTGATACCACCATTTCTTTTGTATTTGGGCAACAAAGCAAGCAGGATGAACTGTGCTACCTGTTTTTTATTGTTGTTTCAAGCCAAATCTGATTCCATTTTTTTTACAGAAAATTAACTGCTAATACTTAGTGTTCAATAGGAAACCAAGGAGAGGAATGTTGACTTGTCAAGTACCAATGCCAACATTATGCAGGAATTATCTGTTTGCTAGATAAGAGCAGGTTACCAACAGCAGTTACTGGAAGCTACTAAACTGTATTCCTCTTGACATGGTAATAAAACAGAGAGTTGCAGACATTGGAGAAGTGAGGTGGTGTTCAGGCTGAATTTGTCATTTTTATTGACTTATCAGGTCCTTCCCAAGTACCTGGATAGGCAGATGTTGTTTGATGGTATTAAAGGTATCATTACAGGATGTAAGCTGTTCCAAGTAAAACTGCCCTTATAGTTAACTGATGGTGATTTTTGTCAATGGTGTTCAAGTGGTGTTCGAGATGTTTTGGGATGGCACCCAGCAGCCTATTACTATCGGTACAACCTTTGCTTTTTTTTGCCACAGTCGGTCTAATTCTATTTCCAGATCTTTGTGATTTTTCTCTTCTCTCCTGCTGCCTCCAGTTACTTCAACATACACTATCTGGACTTTGTGTTTCTTATTGACAATTGTGAAGTCTGGGGTGTTATGTGGCACTCCTATTTTATCCTCTATTCCTTGATATTTATGTTAGGTGAGATGCCTGGAACAGATATCTGTAGGTGCAGTAGAATGCTCCATGTGTTGTGGAAAGAGTTTGAACAGATGTGCAGAACATTTAGAGTAACATTTGCAATCTGTCCACTCTCTTAATGAGTAGTTCTCAACCCCCAAAATTTGCCAGCCACCATGGCTATTATTAAGAATTTTGGGAATTAAAGGAGAAACATCTAGAAGAAGGTGCACAAGCTAGAGAATTCTGGTTCCAAAATGGTTCCAGAATAGTTAAGAGCATGCTGCAGATACCTATTTTAAATCCATGTGAACACAGGAAGAATTTTTTTAAACTTTCAGTGTTAAGCCATGTCACCTTATATGTACTGTGTGCATGATTCATGGTATCCTTTATAGTTTGGCAGCACCAGGAAAGAGACAACAATTAGTACAGTAGCTAATATTGCAAGCATGGATACATCTGCCCTCAACCATCAGTACCTAATTGAGCACAACCTCCCAGTCGTACCAACTTTTTTTTTTAAAAAAAACATGTCTTTGAGAAGTCACATAATGCCCACAGCTGAGACTTGTGCCAGTTAAGGATGGTAAGACACCCAACAGGAAAAGCTGCTGTCCTATAGCAAGAACCCTCTGTTCCCAGATACATTTGCACCAGCTTAAGTTAGAAGTGGCTCAGCCTAAGAAAACCACTTGACAATATCTGGTGATCTTATTTCAGAGGTGAAATTCAAACCAAAGACTTCCTGATTAGCGACTCAGTTTTTCAGTCACACCTGCTCCTAAAAGCATAAGAACAGCAGAACAGGAACCCAATTCCTTTGGCTTGGGATGTATACGTGAGACAACTGATCCATATCGCGCCTCGGATCTCTTCTACAACTTACAAAAAAACACCAAACCCCACCCTCCAATACAAAACAAAAGAAGAGTGATGCCAAACAGTTCAGTTCCTTAAGAAGGTACAGTATCTTCCTCTTGGCCCCATCAAGTTAACTATCAAGGACCTGTGCATTTTCATCTCAGCAATTAGTGGGGAAGCATTTGTTGTAAACCACAGCAAACAGAGCTTTTTCTCCTCCCCCACTAACCACATCTGCTCTTAGAATAGAGCACCCTTCATTAATATTCATTAGCATAATGCTGTTTAGACAATAGATATCAAATAAGCTCATTCACTGAAATCCAGCTGGCTTTCCATCCTTTATTACAGCAAATCATGGATTGTGGATCTTCCTCTGGTCTTAATGTGTGATTGTTGGCTGCAGTCTAAATATTACAAGATAAATATTACAAGATAAATTGTCCTCCCCATTGGAAAGAAAAGACGTATTTCCCTATTGAGACTTCAGTATTCTATTGTTCCCAGGTAAAGTGCCATTCTCTTATATCTCACGAAATATCAAAATGATTAGAAATGATTAGAAAAATAGCAAAAAAATAAAAATAAAATAAACAGAAGTAGCTAATTCATATTTTCTGTTAATGAGCACATTGGTTAATTTTTCTCAGCTTTGGTGCAGCATTAAGATACCGTATTGATTTCGTTGTGAATTCTGCAGTATAACCTTTTTGTTGGCTGAAACTATCATGATGAATTAAATGTATGCAAAATTGCTCTGCCGTACTAGAGCTGGGTGATGGTGTCTTGAGCCTTGTCCTGGTGTATATTGTCTGCCCAATCTCCTTCAGCAGCAATGTTATTCAGCATCAGCTGTTGCCTTTTGCATCATTGTGACATTTTCTTCTTTTGTTTTTTCACATATCCAAATGTACACTTCAAAGTGGCATCAGATTTCCCAGTAGGGCTAAAATTCTGAAACCACTCTCTGTCAAATTCATATTCCAGACAGATGCAGCCATCCTCCTAGATAGTACTCAATATTACATGAACATCTACCTCAGGAGCTAAGGGATTTCTTACTTCAGATACTATTTCTTGAAAACCATCTGTACATTAAAACAAAGAGCACACTAATTAAGGCTTATCCAAACGTTATCCAGGACGTAAATTAGATTATTAAATCTGACTCAATTCTCTCATTTTATCATTATAAAGCTACATAGTGTTTTTGTATGGAATCAAGTCTAATCTGACTACAGTTTTATGTGTCCTGGTTATATTACATTTAAAATACGGCAAAGGTTTCTATGTAGGGCAAATTTTGGAAAGTGTTGGGAAATTTTAGCAGTAGAAATTGACTAATTACATATCAAGATCATATTATACCCCTATGGAAAAATCTGCACTAGATCCTGAATGGTTTCTAGTCCAATTCAAAATGTCCATTTTAATATTTAAATCTTTAAACTACTGAAGGCTTGAAAACTGAAGGATCACTGATTTAGAGTGAATTTGTCTGAATAAAAATGTTGACAGGGGATACTTTAAAATACCTTCAGGTTTAAAGGCTTGTTTACAAACCACCTAGGGATCCATCTTCTGCATTGTTTCGAAACTGTAGAACTTATTTCCTTACACCTTGCAAACAACATCTCATTTCATCCCTTAAATGCCCCAAAACCATCCCTTAAAATGGCTCCCAGCTCTATTCACTTTTGGAATTTAGTCTTTGATATGCAGTGCAGTGTAATGTGCCTTGTGAACCACAGAAAGGCCATAAACCAGACATGTCAAACACAAGGCCCGGGGGCCGGATCTGGCCCACGAAGTGGTTTCATGCGGCCCGCGAAGCCATCCTGGAAACAGTGAGGGAACGGCCCCCGCTGCCTTGGCCCTGGCCCAGAGACCCTCCTTCTGCCAGATACCCTCAGATCTGTCCCACTCCTATCCGGGCCCCCATAGGCACCCTTGATACGAACGATGTAGAGGTGGCCACGCCCACCCAGTAGGCCATACACAATCTAGCCATGCCCACCCAGTAGGCCACACCTACCCTGGCCATACCCACCCGGCCCCCTGAGGGCAACCACAATGCTGATGCGGCCCTCAATGAAATTGAGTTTGACACCCCTGCCATAAACTATGGTTTATTGGTCACAGTGGTTGAGTCCACATCACACACCAAAGCAAATCAAGCTACTTTATGATTCAGTGTAGAACAAAACCAAGCGTCTTTTAGATAAGCTACCCCTTATTCTTGGCTAATATTTTTGATGTAGATGATCACAAATTCCTTAAGAAATGGAAAGATGAAAGACTGAAATTAAGGAAGGAAGGAAGGAAGGAAGGAAGGAAGAAAGAAAGAAAGAAAGAAAGAAAGAAAGAAAGAAAGAAAGAAAGAAAGAAAGAAAGAAAGAAAGAAAGAAAGAAAGAAAGAAAGAAAGAAAGAAAGAAAGAAAGAAAGAAAGAAAGAAAGAAAGAAAGGAAAGAAAGAAAGAAAGAAAGAAAGGAGAAAGGAAGAAAAGGAAAGAGAGGAAGGAGAGAAAGAAAGAGAAGAAGGAAGGAAGAAAAGAAACAAAGTCCATTTCAGTCTTTTATGGTTAGGACTGGTGGGTACCTTCCTTTTCTCACTTAGCTAATTTACTAAAATGTAATCCAATCAATTAGGCACGGCTGAAAGACAGCTGTGGAGTTTGCATCCATGGTAGCACCCTGGGAAAAACCACATTAATAATAGGAAAGCCTCCTAGACACATCAGAGACCTCCTTGTGCTGCAACTGTCTGCTGTGCTGCAACAGGCATGTTTCTGTGTGCTGATCCTAATAACATCAAGCTTTTTGCATCCTCTGAAATATGCATGAGATAGCCACAGCGCACAGGTTTGTCAGCACCAGGGCTTTTTTTCGCATAGAACGCTCAGAATGGAGTTCCGGCACCTTTTTTGGATGGAACCTTGTAGGGTAGGCAAGGCAGGTTGTATGACGTGTGTGAGTTCCGGCACCTTTTTCTTTTACAAAAAAAGCACTGGTCAGCACCATACTTCTAACTGAACAGGGAGTTGCAGAAAGGAGCAACCATGTGTATGAATGTGTGACTCCAGTTAGGCCAGGGGTGAGACATATGGAAACCTCTAGATCAGGGATGTCAAACTCTATCGCGTCATGTGATGTGTTGAGGCGTATTGTGATATTTTTTGCCTTTGCAGAGCTAGGGTGGGCGTGGCCACCCACGTGACACATCCAGCCCGCAGGCCACCAGTTTGACCCCCTTGCTCTAGATGTTGTGTATTCCAATGCCTATGAGCCTAACCAACAGGGATAATGATAGTGATAGGCTCCACAGCTTTAAATAAAGGCTAAAAAGAGAACTACAGAAACAGTGTACAGCTTGGATTTTATCCTGTCAAAAATCTGGGTGTGGCCAAGAAACTTAACAGCCCTGGAATAACTTAACTACTCCTGATTTGCAATTATGAGTATTTACACCAGATCAACATTTGAATATTTTTCCTGAGAGGAAAGCAAGGTAAGCTTCAATTACCTAGAGACACCAGGAACTGCCTTTCCTTGGATTTTTCCTGCCTTTCCTATTCAAGAGGAGGGCAGTGTGGGACAATTTAGATTCCTGTAGTGGGTTGGCTTTAATAACTTCAATGGCCACTTCTAACTACTGTGATTGTATGAAATCTGGTCAGATTTTGAGATTTTTTTGCTTTGGGAATTCTGAGAATAATTTTCTAGAACATTCTTCTTTTTCACTGATGTATTATACATAAATATTGTAAATTACTATTTCCATTTAGTTTAATAAAGTTGACATGCGTACTCGGTTATTTCAAATTATCATCTGAAGATAAAGCAAATACATACTTCATTCTGTAATAATGCACCTTATGGAGATGGCAATCAATAATGAATAGATCAATGAATGCTGTGTGGACAGCTGTCTAGTGAGTGGACAGCTTGTATTCATTTCTACCCAGGCAAATGACCAAGAGCAGAACATACCTGCCCAAGAATGGTAGCTGACAAACAAATATTGTTGTTTGTCATCTAAGAGCCATGATTATCATACTCTTTCTCAGAGAAGTTTGCTATAAGCAAACCTATAAACCATAATTAGTTGGTTGGTTCAGGCCAAAGGTGGTTTGTAATGTGGTTATCAGAATTAATAAGCAAAGAGAGCAATCGGCAATGGTGTTTGCTAACTAACACTATTCAGGGGCAGGAGCCAATGAACATGAGCACACAAACTTTACAACTAGAAGACTATGTGTGCACCTAGCTCAGGGGTAGGCAACCTCGGCTCTTTTACGACTCATGGACTTCAACTCCCAGAATTCCTGAGTCAGCATAGCTGACTCAGGAATTCTGGGAGTTGAAGTCCATGAGTCATAAAAGAGCCGAAGTTGCCTACCCCTGACCTAGCTAATGAGAGTGAATTCTGGGCAGAGAAAGAAAAACCAAGGGATTATTGCTGTGAGCATTCAGTGCCACTGAAGACTCAGGCAGCATATAAGTTTAATAAATTTATACACAATCTGCACACAATGTTGTTTTAGTCTGGGATTACCTCAGAATCTTACAAGAATTAAACATTTCAGTTTTTACACGACAGATGACATGTCAAACTTGCGACATCACGTGAAGTTGCAAGATGTATCGGGACTATTTTGCCATTGCTGGCAATGGGGTGGGCGTGGCTTCCAGATGACGCATCTGGCCCACGGGCCGGCAGTTGGACACCCCTGATCTATCTGAATTCATTTGCCAGCATTAGATGATTTTTCACAGCAGCTATTTACATAAAAATGTAAGTGCTTTGAGTCAAAGGCAAGATGGTCCCTTATGTCATTTTTGCCAGGTGTTTACTTCTAGTTTCTGGCAAAAAAAAACACCCCATAGTGAACAATGGGTTTCTTTTACAACTGACATACTTGCTTAATGACTCCTGTAAAAAAGGTTATAAAATCAGGTAAGGTCACAGTGACTTGCTTTACAATCAACACAATTCACAACCAAAATTGCAGGCTCAATTATGGTTGTAAACAGTGGTGGGATTCAAATATGTGAACAACTGGTACTCTGTATGGATGCTGCTTCCGGAAGTCCATTCTGGGCCTGGGCAACAAAAAATTAGCTACTGGTTCTGCTGAAGTGGTACGAACCGGCTGAATCCCACCACTGGTTGTAAGTCAAGGACTGGCTGTATTCAGATCCTAGTATAGATAATTGTATAGGGGTCAGGTGCCTGGATTGTTCCCTTCACTGCATCCATGGCAGTTAATTGTATGGTGGAAACATCTCTTCATCTATCTTGAAAGCAAAATTCAAACGAATAACACACGGCTCTATCAGAGAGGTACATGGATGAGTAACAGAGGTGAGCAGACACAATTACAGCCATACGGCACCATGCCAATATGAAAAGCATCAGGGTTTGTAAATTTTATTTTAGCAAGCAGAATCTGGAATGGTCTCTCTGTATTTTAAATTGCATTCAACTAGTTTAGTTTACATTTTTCCCCCCTCAAAACGGTGAAAAACCTAATTCTTAGCAATGCGTCAGGATTTGCCGGCGTACAAAAGAGGAAAGGAAGGGAGAAGCAGCAGCAACAACCGACACGCTTCTGCAGACGCGGGTCCCGCCCTCTTTCAAGGCAGCCACCGAGCTTCACGAAAGGCTAGGCGGCCTAGCCCAAAGATTGCTCCCATCAGTCAGCCGCGAAGAGGTTCAAAGGACCGTTTTATTATTTGGGGGCCACGGGCAAGAGAGATCAAAGCGCCATTTTCCTCTTAACCGCAAAGAAAGAGCGGCCATCAGAAGATATCTCTTTCCTAAAACGGCTTCCGGGGTGCACGCGGGAGGCAAGACGCGCAAGTTGCCGAATTAAAACTGAGCGCTTCTCTCGTTCACCTCCTCTCCTTGCGGGTCTTTCCTCGAAAGCGGCATTTCTAAATGGCAGACCCCAAAAGGGAAGTGGGGTGGGTGGGTGTGTGTGTCTGGATGCGCGTTTGTCCAACCCGACGAAGGGACGAGTCAGAACAAGCGCCACTTCCGCAGCGAAAGGAGCCGTTTCCCCGCACCGTTCACGGCCCCTATTTCATCCGCAGCGGGACCCGCCGCCAGGCTCTGCTGGGAAATCGAGCAGCTGCCTGATTTAAGGGGCGTCTCCGCGGCGGCTCTTTCTTTTCGCCCGGGGCCCTGCTCGCCAGCGCCCTCTTCCGGCGCGCTGGCGAGAAGCAGGGCGTCGGCTGCTCGGCGGCTTCCGGGGGCGGCAAGCCGGCAAAAGCCTCGCCACGAATGCAGAGAAGGCGGCGCGCCCCCTTCGCCCACTGCAGACGAGGCGGGTTTTGCAGACATCTGCAGAGCGGGGGGGGCTGGCTGGGGGAGGGCGGGAGCGAGGGAAGAAAAGAAGGGGAAGAGAGGCGACTGCATTGCGGCAAAGCCTGGAATTTAGAAACGAGGAAACGGCGAGCGGAAGGTGCTGGCGATGCCAACCCCCGGCATCTTCTCTCTTGCGCATGCTCTGTGTGCGGCCAAGTAGGGTTCTCTTCTACGCGGCTGCGTTTTCGATCATTTCACGTCCTCTGCTTGCATTTAGGAACACGCATCGGAGGCTCAACCTGTTCGTTTTCTCGCTGGAGTAATAGAGGCTAAGCCTGGTCTAGGATAAATCCTGGAGGCGTATTGTCTGCGCCGTCTGTTAAATACAAAGAGCGATGGCGTTGGCACGCCTTGCAACATCCCCCAAACAAGCGACGTCTCTCCTCCTCTCCCCTCCCCCGCTCCGGATTTTCTCTTTTTATCACACAAACGCAACTCGGCACGATCTAGCAGCTGCAACACTTGTTCCACTCCCATTTGCCCAAGATTTGGCAAGGAGAGGCTTTTCCCGCTGGACTTCGTTTGCCCTGTGTCATTTTCTTCAATAACTGGTTGTATATTTTATATTCTGTACGGCAGAAAGACTGCGGGGCAATATTAACGATTGTGGGAGAGGCTTGCTTCTTAGATTTCCAAAATCTGCCTGAAAAACCAAGTGTACTGAAGGCAGTTTAAAATACACCGAAAACATAAGATTTTTTTGTACTAATAATTAAAATATATGCTAGTTAAAAATAGATAGGTAAAAAGGACAAAATAATTACAAAATGCCCATGCCACATAAATGTTTAAGAGTAACACAGAGAAAATAAAAATGCCTTTATATTAGGTTGACCCTCAGAAAATATGGCCTTTATAGGCTAGAATTGGGACTCAAACTGGTAATTGACATGAAACTGGCAGAAGCAAGTGGGGCATGTTTGGAAGATCCCAAAATAAACAAACTCACTTGGAATTCCAGCAACAAGGTTTTATTTAAAAAGAAGCATTTGCAAAAAGGCTTGGTGAGCTGAAGCACACATAAGAGTCCAGCCACACCTTAAAGAGCTGTTTGACACATTTTTATATCTTACCTCACGCAGATTCCCCCCTCCCCTATTGCACTCAACGCCCCTTCCCCAGTCATCCTGATAAACTAATCTGGACCACTTAAAACCACTATCCCTCCCATGTTCCAGGAAGCCCCTTTGTGTGCATCCTATCTATCACCATCTAATTTTCTATTAACAAAGCTCAATTCTTATAATTATATTTGTTTGCCGTTATACCTTTGCTACCTTAAGCTCTAAACCAGGGGTGTCAAACTCAATTTCATTGAGGGCTGCATCAGCATTGCGGTTGCCCTCAGGGGGCCAGGTGGGTGTGGCCTGGGTGGGCGTGGCCTACTGGGTGGGCGTGGCTAAAGTGCGTATGGCCTACTGGGTGGGCGTGGCCAGCTCTACGTCATTCGTATCAAGGGTGCCTATGGGGGCCTGGGCAGGAGTGGGACAGATCTGAGGGTCTGTGGCAGGAGGAGGGTCTCTGGGCCAGGGCCAAGGTAGTGGGGGCCGTTCCCTCACTGTTTCCAGGATGGCTTCACGGGCCGCATGAAACCACTTCGCAGGCTGGATCTGGCCCCCGAGCCTTGTGTTTGACGTGTCTGCTCTAAACTTTATGCTCAGTTTTTGTGTTTCCTCTACTTGCGGTTTCAGTTAGCTAGCAACTTCTGCTTTTCTTATTTGTATGTAATTTACTTGTCTAGAATCTATGACTTTCAGGTGGCTTCTATTGACCTTTAGACTCATTAGAAATTTCTGATTAATAATGTATTCCTTTCAGGTGTAATGGCTAAAGTGTCAAACTAGGATCAGGGAGACCCAGATTCTGGTGCTCCCTCAGCCTAGAACTATGTCTCTCTTCCTTGGTAAGTTTAAATTGTGTGGTCTTCAACTCCTAGAATCCCCCAGCCTGCATTGCTCCCATAGAATGTTGGGAGTGGAAGCGCACACACACACGTCTTAAAGTTGCTAAGGATGAAAAACACTGGCCTACTGTTGAAGCTCTATGGGTCAGTTACTCTTTGGAGTTCTGCTACTCCCTGACCTTGGTTGTCTGCAGATGTTACATTGCCCAATTAGGTAACATCATCAAAGCAAGATATTGCCTAGTTGGCTAGTGAGATGTACTAATTATATTACCTAGTTCAGGGCTTTTCAAACTTTTCACCCATTGTACCACTTTTAGGATATGGCAACATACGAGTACCACCAGTCGCCTAGCAAGGTGTCAAAAACTTGATGACCAAAAAAAAAGGAAAAAAGTGATGAAGTACAGGTAGTCCTCGACTTACAACAGTTCACTTAATGACTGTTCGAAGTTACAATGGCACTGAAAAAGTGCCCCCCAAGCCACAGCCGAGCAAGACACCAAGCAAAGTTTTCATTGTTGTGAGCATTTCTGTTGAGGATTGGCAGCAGGGGTGGGGTGGGGTGGGTGTTTGGTTTTTATTCCCCCCCCCTCTGCTGGGTGGTTGCAGCAGGTTTTGGTCATTTCACTGGGACACAGTGACCGTCATAAACATTGAATCAGTTGCCAAGCATCTGAATGTAAATCACAAGACCCTGGAAATGCTACAACATTGATTGGTGCTTCTTCTGGGCTCAGCAGAAGCGCCAGGATCAGTGCCGAGCTCCAGCTGGAGCCTGGTGCTGATCCTGGTGCTTCCACTGAGCCCTGACAGCCCCGAAGAAGCGCTGATCCTGGCGCTTCCACTGAGCCCTGGCAGCCCTGCAGCTCCAGCCATCTCTCCCTCAGCCTTGTGTGGTGCTGCCGTTCCCCTCCTCCGCTACCACTTTTCTAGGATGGTTGTGTACCACCTGCCAGGTGCCAATGTACCACAGGTGGTCCCCATACCACTGGTTGAAAAGCCCTGACCTAGTTGGACAATGTAACATCTGCAAGCAAACAATCAAGCTCAGGGAACGGAAGGAACTCCATAGTTCAACCTTGAGCTACAAATATTCTCTTTTATTAGTTTTTTTCTCAGCCAATCTTACCTGGAGGGCATGGGGTAAAAGTAGGAAGTGCAAATAACACCTACGCTACGTATAGAAAAGATCTGATAGAAGCTTCTACAGAAAAGGTAGGTGGGAATAATGCCCGTTTGTAGTATTTGTCAGATTTTGTCAGAAAGTTATCTCTACCCAATTGTCTCTATACCTGGCACACTAACCTAAACTGATTAAAGGTATTTCATGCCACAGAGGCCTTTTTCCTCTAATGAAAGAGAGAAGCAAGTTCATTAGGAGTAGGCGTGTCTTTGTGGTACTTATTCCAGCATTGTGAATGTTGAGGCCCCATCCAGAGAATAAAAAAACCCTTCCAGAATAGATTGATCACTACTTGCTTGACAGAGAAATTATCTACAAGCAGGATCTTGTTTCTTGGTTTACTCCATTAATATAGCTAGGTTGATTCAACATTTCTATTGCCTCATTTGGATCTGATAAAAAGGAGAGATAAAATATTGTATATTGCAACACTTTAATTCTTTAAAATATTTTGCTCCGTGGTTATTTAATACCAAAGAAGATTCTGGAACCCCATAATGTAAATATGGGATTATTCCTTTGTGCTCCATCTAGTTACAGCCATTATAAAGCAGCTTCTACCATATGAGGACCCAGATTGCTGGGGGCAATATGCTGACATTGTAAACTGCCCAGAGAGTGCAGTAAAGCACTGTGGAGTGGCATATAAATCTAAATGGTATAATTCAGACAATCATTCCATAAATGATAATATCAAAAACTGCTAAAAGATTCAGAAAAATCAACAGGGTTGTATTCTTTCTGATTTTCAAAGATTATCAACACTTGACAAGTTTGGTGTTAAAATCAGACTTAAATGAAATGTATCTTTAAACACCTATTTATCTAGCAGTGTCTGGTCAGCTGTTATCATTTAAGTGTTTTCACTGAAAAGGGGATATTGGCACTTCGACTATAATTATTCAGATCTATTTATTATTTTTTCAATCAGTGTCTTACTATGACCTTTAATAAGAGTGGGACTATTTCTTTTCATAAAGGGTGAATTTATAACTTTCTGGGTCCAGAAACAACAAAGGTTCCAGAAGCAAATAAGAGATGGCCAGTATCCTCAAGTTTCTAAACTGAAATTCATCCTAAGGATTCTGGCTAGATTTTTGCTCAGGATATCTTTATAGACTTTATAGTCAAAATGTAGAGAACCCTAGTCATAATGAATGTGAACTTATTTGCAAAGCATCCAGAAAACATATCAGTAAACTGGCAAGGTTTGTTTTGATTTTGTGCTGGACCACATCTCAGAAAGCTGAGTTTTCCCCCATCTATATTTCAGTAATCACCCTTTTTGTTTTGATTGCCTTCTTAGGGTTTGACTGACTGACTGCAGAACAACATGATACTGTATGTTTTTCCCATCACTTTGGTTATTGCAGATTTCCGGTAACTTACAGTTCACATCTATTAATGATGACTATGGGATAATAACCCTGTAATATAAAACTGTATTATGATCCTCGGTTGCTAATGCTAAGGGAACATAAGATGAGGGCAGCTAGTTCAACAACTCTATACATTCACAAGTGAGACAAGTTGTGAAGCTGAGTCTTTTGAATCCACCAATTCCTATCACTATATTAGTGCTCTGTTTTGTTATGACAAAACATTAATCCTGTACTATTATAACTTCTATGGGGATATTTGGAATAGCTGTATCTTGTCCCTGCTCTGTCAGTACCCAGGAAGAACAGATAACAATGTGATGTGGTCCTGCTTCTCTTGGATATGAAACTACTGTATCTCCTGTCCTGTAGCTGCATTTTTATAGTTACCTCAAATGGAAATGTGGTAACATCTGGTGCAAGTTTGGTATTTTTTAAAATTATGTTTTTATGTAGCTTGCCAATGGTTAACTGAAATAAAATTGATTGAACGTATCAACATATCAGAATGTATTATATTCGGTTATTTAATGCATTGAACTATATTCTAGCTCTGATCTCTCAGTGTCTCTAATCATTTGGGCACGCAAATAGATAGATGTTATCTGATGTTATCTAGTCTGCAAACAAACAACCAAGCTCAGAGAGCACCAATGACTCTGGAAGTTGAAATTTGGCAACAATCATTAAAAATCATGGAGGACTCCAAAAAGCTATGGTTTAGGTGGATTATATTTATCAACATTTACTACATTAGAAATTAAACACTCAAAAATTTAGATATATACTGATTTGACTCCATGGATCCCCTGAAAGGGACTTGTGGACCCCAAGAGGTCTTGAGACCCCACTTAGAGAGTCGGTGCCTTATACTAGCATCCCAGGCTGCTGAAACATTGGCAGGTTCTGCCCTGCTAGATTCTATTAAAAAGGTAAATGCCGCAGACCCTCATGCTTATTGCCTGGAAAATTAGATCTCATCTGAAAAAGCTAGGTGGGACAACTACATCTTCTTCCCCTTTAGGTTGTACAGAACAAGGAGCATATGTCACATGTTCATTCACGACTTTGGAATAGCTTGAAGCAGCTAGTAGTTTAGGAGTAGGCAACCTTGGCTCTTTTATGACTCGTGGACTTCAACTCCCAGAATTCTTGAGCCACCCATGCTGAGGGGAAAGGGAGAGGTTTCCATGCTGAGCTATGCGGCTCAGGAATTCTGGGAGTTGAAGTCCACGAGTCATAAAAGAGCCAAGGTTGCCTACCCCTGTAGTAGAAGTATAAGTATGGTACATATTGTAGCTTTTTAATAATATGTATTCCTTAAGGAACCCCATGTTCCTTAAGATGACTGTCTTCCTACTCCCCACTCCAGCAAAGGAGCTTTTTCATCCTATCATCTGACTTCCATATGGAGGAAAAAGAGAGCACCTAAGAATTCATTTCAACTTTGTGCTGCCTTTTTAAAAAAATCCCTGTTATCTTACTGAAGCAGCAGTCAGAGTGCATGTATGAATATCAGTGATACACACACACTTTCCATCGTTTAGCCTGTACACACATATATTCCATATATTAGCCTAGGATTCTAGAAAGCTGTGATGAAACTAGCAGCAAGCTTTGTAGCATGGAGAATGACCTAATTCTGTTATTCTTTTGCATCTTGGGATGTAACTGCTGGATCTTTATCACATGGTAAATGATTCTTACTCTGTTTTCAGGAAAGGAAGTTTAAATTAAAAAAAACCCCAGCTCTGGTTATGAGTAGGAGAATACTTGCATCACGAAATGCAACTTGAATGGCTACTTTAGCATTCAGATTACTTGAATGCTTAATCTGGACTTATGTCCGAATGGGTCCATTTCAATTTAGCGATTTAAAAAAAATATGTTGCCATCTTGCAAAAGGGTGGAAAGTTAAAATGCAATCTTGCAATTCTGAAAGTAGTTCTAGAGGCCTATTTATAAAATTCTGTTCTGGCTCCATCTGCTGGAAGAAAATTAAAAATTTGAAGTGATAACAGCAATGAAGAGGTTCTGCCAAGGACTTGACATGATAATTAGTCTGCAGTCTTAATTGCTGTGGAATGACACATAAGATGGCAGTGCCAACATACCTATCTAGGAGGGAAACATTTTGAACTTAAGTGTGTGTGTATATGTGTGTGTGCGCACATATATATACATACACATATACACACACACACACACACACACACACACACACACACACACACATATATATATATATATATATATATATATATATATATATATATATATATATATATATATATACACACACACACACACACACAGTCTAAAATGCTAAATTGAAGGTAAATATCACTGATTGAGCTTGCAGTTGTACTTAGAACCCCCAAATGACTTTTGGATTGCTAGGAACAATACACGGCAGCCATTAACAACTTGCATTTTCTGTTTCTGCTTTAAATATTTATAATGTATTATGCGAAGACATGTCTATTCAAAGAACCTGAAGTCATCCAATAAAATAACCTCCTGGCAATTTCCAGAAGCAGATCCCCTTTAGGCTGCCTGCCAGCTGGCTGGGGACTTCGTAAGATGTGGTTCTAGCATATTTGGAGGTTGCAGATTGTTCTGAAGGAAAGCACTTGCTAATCTAAATGCTAGAACTTATCAAATTTTATATTGTTGTTAAGCTGAAGAAATCTTCTTCACTTGTCTATATTTTGCCAATAAATCAATAAATTTATTTTGCAAATGCATCATTAATTTCCCTAGTTTTTCTGAAGCAAAAGGTCCATAATATTTATAAAATTATAGCGGTCGTCATCCCTTTGTGGGGCATGGCGCACAGGGAATGTCTCTTTCAAGATAATGTTTCTTCACAATTTTTATTGCAGATGTGAAATAAGTGCAGGCTATAGAAAGATACCACACTTTTGTGAAGATCAGTGATACACCCTTAGTGCATCAGCACAACGGCTCTTCATCCAGTTTCAATCTCTAGAGCATGGGTAGGCAACCTTGGCTCTTTTATGACTTGTGGACTTCAACTCCCAGAATTCCCGAGCCAGCCATGCTGAGGGGAAAGGGAGAGGTTTCCAAGCTGAGCAATGCTGGCTCAGGAATTCTGGGAGTTGAAGTCCACGAGTCATAAAAGAGCCAAGGCTGCCTACCCCTGCTCCAGAAGATGAAACGGTACTGACCACATGTCATTGCTACTGGTGACCCTTCCAAAGAGCCAAGGCTGCCTACCCCTGCTCTAGAAGATGAAATGGTACTGACCACATGTCATTGCTACTGGTGACCCTTCCCCCTGACCAGCAATCTTAGTCTACCAGACCTGAGTGGTGCCATCTCATCCTGGTGTTTTGCTGTGCAGGGGATTCTCTCCTGGTGGGGACCTAGCAGGGCTGTTCTCAGATCTTATGTCTTGAGGATGAACAACCCATGAATAACCAGCATCTAATTTACCTCCTTCATGGATTACTGCCTTCATGGATTACTGCCTTGTCGTGGCGAAGGGGCTTGCGTAATTCAATGAAGCTATGAGCTATGCCGTGCAGGGCCACCCAAGACGGAAAGGTCATAGCAGAGAGTTCTGACAAAACGTGATCCACTGGAGAAGGAAATGGCAACCCACTCCAGTATCTTTGCCATGAAAACCCTATGGACAGTACCAAAAGGCAAAATGATATGACGCTGGAAGATGAGCCCCTCAGGTCGGAAGGTGTCCAATATGCTACTGGGGAAGAGCAGAGGACTAGTACTAGTAGCGCCAGAAAGAATGAAGCGACTGGGCCAAAGCTGCTTCATTGACTATGCTAAAGCCTTTGATTGTGTGGATCATAACAAACTCTGGCAAGTCCTTAAAGAGATGGGCATACCAGACCATCTTATTTGTCTCTTGAGAAATCTATATGCGGGCCAAGAAGCAACAGTGAGAACTGGACACGGAACCACTGATTGGTTCAAAATTGGGAAAGGAGTCCGGCAAGGCTGTATACTGTCGCCTTGCCTATTTAACTTATATGCAGAGCACATCATGAGAAAGGCAGGGCTAGATGAATCAAAAGTTGGAATTAAGATTGCCGGAAGAAACATCAACAACCTAAGATACGCAGATGATACCACTCTAATGGCAGAAAGTGAAGAAGAACTAAAGAGCCTCTTGTTGCAGGTGAAGAAGGAGAGTGCAAAACTTGGGTTGAAACTAAACATTAAGAAAACCAAGATCATGGCATCTGGCCCTCTCAATTCCTGGCAAATAGATGGGGAAGAAATGGAGGTAGTGACAGATTTTATTTTCCTGGGCTCCAAGATCACTGCAGATGGGGACTGTAGCCAAGAAATTAAAAGACGCTCCTGGGGAGGAAAGCCATGGCAAATCTAGACAGCACACTAAAAAGCAGAGACATCACCCTGTCAACAAAAGTGCGTATAGTCAAGGCTATGGTCTTCCCAGTTGCAATGTATGGCAGTGAAAGTTGGACCATAAGAAAGGCTGAGCGCCAAAGAATTGAGGCCTTTGAACTGTGGTGCTGGAGAAGACTCCTGCGAGTCCCTTGGACTGCAAGGCGATCAAACCGGTCAGTCCTAGAGGAGATCAACCCTGACTGCTCTTTAGAAGGCCAGATCCTGAAGCTAAAACTCAAATACTTTGGCCACCTAATGAGAAGGAAGGACTCACTGGAGAAGAGCCTAATGGTGGGAAAGATTGAGGGCAATAGAAGAAGGGGACGACAGAGAATGAGGTGGCTGGATGGAGTCACTGAAGCAGTAGGTGTGAGCCTAGATGGTCTCCAGAAGATGGTAGAGGACAGGAAGGCCTGGAGGAACATTGTCCATAGGGTCGCGATGGGTCGGACACGACTTCGCAACTAACAACAACAACAATTTACCTCCAACTCAATTCTCCCAGAGTGAAGAGGATGATTTAAAGGGTTAAAATAAACAATACCCCCATCCCTGGTTTTCCCATAGTCATGGGCATGTGATGGGGGACCTGGAAAAAATGGATAATTTAAAAACTGCAAAACCAAAGTTATTTCAGCCCTTCCCACTTGGTTATGTCTCAGCATCAGCGGCTACTTGCTCAAATGGCTGAAGAAAAATGCATAAATATAATACTGAAAAAGATTCCCTGTCCCTTTATAGCTACCTAGTCAATAGTGTTTCAGCAAAGAATTTCTCCCAAAATATCTCTTCTTGGCAACTTCTGTTTAGCTTTATAACATGGCCACTCTATCACAAAGGCTCAGGAATACGGTAAGTGCCTAAAAACAGATGGGAGAAAGTAAAACATAATACAGTTTCACAGTACTGTTATTTAGATTTCCTACTTTCTAGGTAGTGGAATTTTTCTTCTTCTGGCAATTGGAGAAAAAAGCAGGAGATCCAGGGCCTCTTTATGGTTATCTGCTTGGAATGAGGAAAAACTAGGTCACCTATGGGGCTGATGTGACTTTTCTTGCTGTTCAGTGCAGTGCAAGGGAAAGATGTAACTGCTGTCCCCATATTCAAACAAATGCAGAGGAAGATCTCAAGCAGTAAGACTCCCTAGTAGTCTATTCAAGGTAGGCTTTCCATCATAACAGGCAGCCAGGTTTTAGTCTGGATCCGTCTTTAGTGAGTTCTCTCATGTTGTAAAGCTGAAGTCCATTCGTGATGGCATGCCTGCAGCCGACTTGTTCGTGACACACCTTTTCCAGATGTATCTTCAAAGGTTCAAATTTTTTGCTTTGTTGGCTTTCATTTCTTCAGCTGGGCTCTCCCAATTTTAGTTAATTTTTCTTCATCTGCTAGCCTTTTTTCAGTTTTCAGCTGCTCAGTTTCCTGTCTTGATCTTCCATGCAGATTTCAACCTGTCGTATTTTGAAGGGTTTCCTTCTTCCCGGAGCCCCTGCTTTTATTATGGTTCTTCACCCTCCAATTTACCTTCCTCTGTTCTATGATAACTCAGCCAAAGGCAGATCAAGATTAAAGCAGCCATAAGAGGGCTAGGTGGGTAGTTTCGCCTTTCAAGTATGTGGGAGCAGCTCAGCTAAGATATGTCCAAGGATGTACCACAGATGCAAGTTGTAACTTAATATACACCAATGGCCGCTGTATTGTGTTACTGACTACTGTACCTAGCACAGATAGAAAGCATACAGTTAATCCATCATGGGGTAAACAATGATATCAACCATGACAATGATGGTAGTCCCAGGATATACTGACCCACAGTGTAATTTGTGTCTAAAGCAGTGTTTTTCAACCACTGTTCCGCGGCACACTAGTGTGCCGCGAGATGTTGCCTGGTGTGCCGTGGGAAAAATTGAAAAGTAATTATAAAATACTTTCTTTGTGTTTATGTGATTCCTATTCAAGAGAATTACGGTACTTTATATATAGTCAATATAGGCACAGAGTTAAATTTTTTAACATTTTCTAATGGTGGAGTGCCTCGTGATTTTTTTCATGAAACAAGTGTGCCTTTGCCCAAAAAAAGTTGAAAAACACTGGTCTAAAGTATACTGTGTGTTAGGCATATGGTGTTAGCCTACAATTTTGGGTTGAAAATATATTAACCATGATGTTATGTCTTTAAGATGTTAATTGGCCAATGGGTGTGTAAGTGTTCTCATGGCCATAAGAGGGAGCTAGTAACGTAGCTTCTTTCTCTCTCTGAATTCACTCTCTACTATTACTGTTGTTCTGTACTGTTGGTTTACTACTGTGCTAAACCTGTACATCTGTGTATTGACCTCTGGACCGGTAAGAAAACTTGGTATTTTGGATTACTTCTTGGACTGTTGCTATTGTGTATGACCTGGACTGTTTATTTTTGACTGTGCATTTTTGTTTTTACACCACCTCAAAAGTAAACTACTTTTTGCTTTTACAACTCAGTGTACTCTTGTGGTTACTGTGTGACTCTTACTGCTCTCAGTACCCTTCCTTGTCTGTGCAACTCTTTGGTAGCACGAGGAGACCTCTGCACAACTAATTTCCTTAACACTGTGTAACCAAGAAAGTTGGATAATGTCAAAGTAAAACATAGTTCTACGACGCATGGGTAATAAGGGGTCCTTGGTGCTCTGAGCTCAGTTGTTTTATTGCAGACGTTCCATTACCCAAGCTAGGTAACATAGCATTGAGGAAGTTACCTAGTTTGGGTAATGAAATGTCTGTAAGAAAGCAACCGAGCTCAGAGAGCACCAAGGACCCCTCATTTCAATCCTGAGCTACAGATAAATCTCCTTTAAGCATGAATAAACTTGCCATGCAGTCATTACAAATAGGGGTTGAAAAAAACATCTCCACTTTTTCCCATGGCAGAGGATTGCCCCCTGACATCCAGAGTCAAGAAAAAGCGTTTTTTGTTTCTATAAATTCCTTTTAATGGAAACTGTGAGAGCCAAGATGAGGAGGGATTAGAGACTTGTCAGAAAAGCTTTCCCCTGTTGGCATTCTTGGCCTTCAGCGGTATAATAAATCAGCAACATCTCAGGATTGGATCATTGCCCAAGTTCCTTATCATGGACATAGCATTGTCCCCATTTTCTTGTTCCTTCTTATTGCCGTGCTTGGAACTTAAAGAAAATCATCACTCTGTTTATCATATTCATACAATATGCAAACTCTTATCTTTTAGTTAGCACTGATTGACCTTAAGAAATAAAATATGAAGACAACATGCTTGTGCAAAGGATGTTAACACGATTTACCTATTTTTAAATATTGCCAGCAATTATAGACAGCCCCAATCAGAATGGAACATCAAATCCTCAGTGCAACCTTTTATGGACAAAAGTCCAGGAAATTGTCAGTTCCCCTCCCTCACCAATTCCTGCAGGCTGGGATTTATACATTCCCTGCCCATGTTTTTCAATTAAATTCCTGTTTTGCTTCAACATTTATCTTTATTTCGAAGTTCCTGCTGTGCAGGGTGGACTTCCCCATGTATAAACCGTCTGCATTGTACGATTATCTCTTGAAAAGAAAAAGCACTGCCAATTAGAATGTGATAATGAAAAGCTAAAGCGACTTTTAAAAAACCCATGTTGTATTTCATGGTAGACTTTGGGGCTTTTAAAATAGGAAACATGTATTTTTCGAAGTAACAAGATACGTGCTTCCTTTTGAGCTGTTCTTCACAAACTAAATTCGTTCTCAACTGTAACCTTAAAAGTATAAGCCAGATTTCCCCAACCTAATTTTTTCAAGGTGTTGGTCCAAACAGCAATTATAGAATTTCTGGCTAATATAACCAGGCTCTACACTGGCTGGAAATATTGGGAAATGTAATTCAACACAGCCTGATGACACCAAATAGGGAAAATTGTTGGAAAATTTATCTGGGTTGTAACATTCTCATGAAATTTTAGTGAGTGACATAATAGTTATCAACTGGTACTTTGCAACAATTGCTCTATTGAAATAATGTCTATTTGGGAGATTTCCCCTCCCCCTCTGAACTGTGTATTGTGAAGACGGTTAATGCATGTGAGGTAACTGAATTCTATCCTTGTTGACAAGTTTCCTAAGGAAGTCAGACAAGCACAAAATCCTATCCAATCTGTCTGGATCAAGGAACTCAAAACCTCTCTCACTGAGCACAGATTTTCTAGGCAAATAACTACATACAAGCAGTTAGAGTTTCTGGGGAAGTATATTCTGAGGAAAACTATAACTGGGGAAAACACCATCCTCAATAAGGTTCTAAGCCGGCCCTTTTCTTTAAAAAAATTCACAATGAGAATGCAAAATGTGATTAACTTAGTTATAAGCTCAGCTCACTTCATTTTTGGCTTAGTTTAAGGAAAATGATTTGTGTCTTTGGCATGTACATCTGGTATAAAAGGCTATTCACTTTTTTATAATAATTCCATATCGCACGGTTATATAAAACTCATATGGGATCAAAACTAGAGTCATAGGGGGCTCTAGAATCATACTCGCTCCCCTGTAATTTGCAGTGGTTTAAGTTTGCTTCTTAGGTAAATAAATCTAATTTACCCACACTGAAGGCATGAAACTATAATAGAAAACAATAAGCAATTCTTTTCCAGAGGGAAATATTACTGAGAGGCAACTTCAGAATAAGCTGTGTCATCCCTTTCCTGTCCTAAATTGTCAGATGTGATGTTTCCAGTGATGGAACAAATGCCTGGGAATGGAGAAGAATCCAGAATTCCATCGGATCCCACAATGCTTAATTGAAACATTGGTCAGAGAAGACAGAGACATTGGCAGCGGACTTTGAAACATTAGATAAAGGAGGCCTGCCCTACAATTACAAGGAATGCTGAATGCGGAAAGAAGTAGAAAGTCTGTTAACAAATCACATATAAATGTGTATTAGGCTCCCTGATTAATATGTGTGAAGATGTGAATGTGTGTGGAGGCAGTCTTGGCTAGATGTCTTTGCACAACCATTTACAAGCTAGGAACGTATTTCATGCATTTCTTCACATGTAGTACACAACGGTTGCATTCAAAATGCATCCATTGTAAACTGATTGGGCCTCTTGCATTGATGCCAGTGGAAGACAGAAGAGGTTGATGGGGAAGAAAGTACTTTTTGCAAGAACAGCACCTGGCTGCCAACAAAACAACCTACATTGATGGGCTCATATGCTCATGATGTGCGTTGGCTTATCTGCCTTTTCATCTGAGTACAGTTCAACACATTGGCTGTCCCAGCTAACTCGAGCTACGCTGGCATAATATTCAATTTCTGGGTGGATTGTGGGAATTAAGAAAATGTCTGAGGGCATGCTATGCAGTCAAGGAAACTTAACCAAAGACTACCAGAGCCATTGAAGGCCTTGCACAGTCAGAGAATAAGGCTCTTAATTGAGAGGCCAGGCCAACATAACTTTTCTTTCCCAAAGTAATTATCTGGCTTGGCTTTCGTGCAACTATTTTTATAGCTGTTTCTCGGTAAGAACAAATCTTATGTGTTCAGATAAAAAAATGTATTTTTTACACTGAGAATTGCAACCAAAAATATCTGTATGGGGTTGGGGATAGGACAAGGTTTATGTAAATATGCTAGTATATGAATAAAATACTGTTATATTGAGTGTTGCCAGTTCTCTGGACTCAAAGGCATAAAACTGAGGTTGAGTTTATAACAGTAATGCTAAACTATACTTTGACTGAGTGTTTAGACTGAATCTTGTTGTTAGTTGCGAAGTCATGTCTGACCCATCGCAACCCCATGGACAACGTTCCTCCAGGTCTTCCTGTCCTCTATCATCCTCTGGAATCCATTTAAGCTCATGCCTACTGCTTCAGTGACTCCATCCAGCCACCTCATTCTCTGTCATCCCCTTCTTCTCTTGCCCTCAACCTTTCCCAGCATTAGGCTCTTCTCCAGTGAGTCCTTCCTTCTCATTAGGTGGCCAAAGTATTCAACTTCAGGATCTGGCCTTCTAAAGAGCAGTCAGGGTTGATCACTAAAATAGAGACACAGCTTAGCATTATAAGGAAACTAGCTTAGGACTGGTGCCTTTTTTCTTGTTAAGATCAAACGCAGAAATACAAAACTGCAGCATATCTTCTGATAATTCACCTACAAGCTCTAAACAGTATTCTGCTTCCATGTATACTCCTTCCTATCCTCATCTAAGGGTTGCATGAGAGATGGATTAATTCTCATAGTACAGCAGCATCTATGTCATATTTAGACACAGCTTAGATAAGGTTAGAAGGAACTGCTTCTCTGTTGCTATTTGATTTTTTGGGGGAAAATAATCACCAACTAGATCCAGTCATCATTCTGAAAGTAAGCCAGTATTTTTTAAAAGAGTGAGTGCTAATATAATTTTTGTGATGGCTGGAAATACAGAAAAGGCTGCAAAGAGTTCAAATCCATAGCTGAACTAAAACCGTTTCTTTTTTGAGGAGCTTACTTGACCATGTCTAACATTTTAACATAAAAGATTCAGCTGTCATTCAATCCTTCACACAGCTTTTCCCAGTATATTCTCAATTTAGAATCTCATGAGAAATCCTGAAGATAAATCTCTGCCTGAAAAGGCAGCTAGTCCTGTTTCAGGCTAATTTTATGTTCAGATCTATTATCTTACTTATATGGTAATATGTTTCATAGTCAAAATTGTTTGTGTTCATCCACTCCTCTCCTCCCGAGATCCCTGTTTGTCCCCAAGGTTGTTATAATGCCTGTTTTAAAAACATTGCTATTGTCAAAGTCTTTACATTGTGATTATTTATATATGAAATAACCAATGTTCTCTCAACAGCATGTGCCTGGGGTATTTCCAGAAATACATTTGCTTCTGGCAATGTTTCTTTAAAAGAAAGGCAATTATGTTTGTAGAAGAGAATTAAACAACATTCAGATCTACAACCTTGAGAATTATTTTAGTTACTCTGAAATACTAGACTGACAATCTTCCAGTATAGGGGAAGTTTTTTTTTAAAAAAAAGGAGAGCAAGTATAATCAGTTCTTGGATGAAAGCTATTTAAGAACCCTTTGAAAACTTCCTTTAGATTCTTGGAGGAAAGTTAAAGCAATGTGAGAGAACCAGATCTAAAATCCTAAAGGTTTGTTCAAAGCACAAGCTTGACTGAAACCACTGCTGATAACCTGCGTGAGGAAAGCATGCTATAGAAGATCTGTTCTGACAATTACTCCCAAGTAGACATTGGCTGAGACATGAATAAAACTCACATCTGAAGGGATTTTATGTGACAATTTATCAATGAATGTCCTTTTTTCTGTGCTATAAGCTCTAAAGGGCTTAGATAACCATGTCAGTCAGAGCTCAGAACAAAGCAAGAGTATTATATCCATTCAGTAGCTATGTTTGCATGACATATTTATCCATGATTAACCATGAATTAGTCAAACACTATTAACTATCCATACTTGTTGGGTTACCATAGTACATTAGTCAATAGCATTTTAGCTTATGGTGGCATGCAAAACGAAATATGTTCCATGATATGTCAAAACATGTTTTGTCTAAGCAAGATTTAATAGATAGAATATGATTGGTTCCCACCTTGTCATAAGCTAGAATTTTAAAATCATACTGATTGATTTATGATGGTAGTCACACAGCACCCTGAACCTGATTGTGATCTGTTTCATGTTGGCTTTGTGTATTATGTGACTCAGCTATGACATTAATGTGGAATGCAGTGGCATTTTTATAGGAGTATCTGCAAATGAGAGCATTAATCCAATTTTCCTCAACTTTCCGAGTCCAAAGTTTCATTTACCCATTATTTGCATTGCAGTATTATTAGCCATTGTTTACTTAAATAACTCCATTATCTGGGTTCACATGACATACTGAAATATAATCCAATTACACAGACCAGGTTTGAAGAGGGCACTAGACTAAAATGTATGAATCCACACAGATTCTCCCTATATGCTCTCATTGTCTTTTCCAGTTCAGGGATCAAAACTTAATTAACCACTGTTAAAGGCAAAAGAAGCCAGAGTAGTGGCAATAGATTAAAAATGACCCCTTCCCACTCAGGTAGCCAATGCCAGTTTGGAGAGACAAAGTGAGATAAAAGGTAGCAATATGAGATCAATGAACTTCATTATGAAGAACAAGCATCATTCTTAGGAGGAAATAAAAAGGCAGCATTAGAGAAAAGAACAACATATTCTGAAACTCAGCCCCTGCTATAATAAGGGAAAAACAAAACTAAAACATATATACTTCTTTCTTTCCAGACTTATACAATTTTAAACATATGCTTTGAAACAAAGTCCCCATTCAGATATCTGTCAGGATTCCAGGCACAGTCAGAAGGCCAAATTAAAGTACAATCCACCAGTTCTTGAGCTGGCAGAAGATTAGGCTGGTACAAATTGTGGTGCCCTGATTGCCAATCTCTATTTTGTCCCACTAATGAGACTGGAGAGATCTGCTGACCTTTACTGTTTTAATGTGGGGCAAGTTAATTGATGGTTTCCCTGACTCAGATTGCCCTCCCTTTGCTGGAGGAAAAAACAGCCTCCGATTTCTCTTCTGAATGTATGTGGGGCAGATTAAGCAAGTTCCTTGACTGTTTTGGGATCTATGTATGTAGTGGTTCTCTGCCCTGTCAATCAGAGAATTTCTGAACAAGGGTCTAGCTTGCTTCTAAAAGAGTGCTAAGCCCCTGTCAAGAAATAGCCCAGCTGACTGGTCACAGTTGTAGGAAGGGTGCAGAAGGAAATGGGTAGAAGCTTTTCTAAGTTCCTGCTCAAGATGCTCCGTGCCCCTTCCAGCAGCCATGGCCTTTTTTCTCTGGCACCCTCTCCCTACTGGGAAGAGGATTACCTTTATAGCTTTTGTACTTGGGAGGAGTGGGGGACAGGAAGAGTGGCTGGAGGGTTAAAGATTCCAAAATTCTGGCTGAGGTTCATTCTGAAAGTAGATTTGTAGTCATTGGTGAAATGAGATATTTTTTATTATTTTATTTGTATCTCGCCTTTATTGCTTTTATAAATAACTTGGCAGCGAACACACACAATTCCCTTTCTGTTTTCCCCACAACAACAACCCTGTGAGATGGGTTGGGCTGAGAAAGGGTGAGTGGACCAAAGTCACCCAGCCGGCTTTCACGCCTAAGAATTCACATTCTCCTGGTTTCTAGCCTGGTGCCTTACAGCATGGCTGGCTCAGGAATTCTGGGAGTTGAGGTCCACGAGTCACAAAAGAGCCAAGGTTGCCTACCCCTCCACTAGACCAACTGGCTCCAATATCTCAATCCTCATTAGCTGCTTCCTTTATATTCAAACACCACCTTTCCTAAAGACACAACTAGCACTATCGGAGCAATTTATGACTCCTACATACAGTACAGTTTTTCCTCTGAACAACTACCTTTCCTTGGCCCCAAGTATTTTTCAACATAGATGTGGTAATGGTAAAGGAGTAGAGAAATTGCCTTGAAGAAAGTATTCAACAACTCTTAGGTAAACATCAGATTAGCCCTGAAAGGAAAGAGGGAACAAGAAGCAAACATGATTGCCCTACAATCTCTTTGGTGTAAGAAGGGGAAGACAGCCTCTCTCATGTTTTCAAGATGCACTTACTATATCCAGCAACAATAAAGCAAAGTACCAGAAGGGATTTATTTGGTCTTGGCCATTTTCACTCAGGCACTAGGAGTGCCTCTTTTGAAAACAGTGCAATATTTGTGTGTATAAGGAACCGGTATACAGAGAGTATTTTATACAGAGTTTTAGGGGGCTGGGGTCTAAAACATATGAAGAAGGGTTGCAGGAATTACATCTAGTCTAATGAAAAGAAGGACTAAGGGCGACATGACAGCAATATTCCAATATTTGAGGGGCTGCCAGAAAGAAGAAGGGGTCAACCTATTCTCCAAAGCATCTGAAGGCAGAACAAAAAGCAATGGGTGGAAACTAATTGAGGAGAGAACCAACCTACAACTAAGGAAAATTTTCAGACAGTTAGAGCAATTAACCAATGGAACAGCTTGCCTTCAGAAGTTGTGGGTGCTCCATCACTGGAGGCTTTTAAAAAGAGACTGGATAGCCATTTGTCTGAAATGGTAGGCAGGGGTTCATGCAGAGGCTGCGCCCGCCCCAACTCCAGCAATGTGAAAAAAAATCGTGATACGTCACTACACGTCACGTGACGAGTTTGACACCCGTGGTATAGGGTCTCCAGCTTGAGCAGAGGTTTGGGCTAGAAGACCTCCAAGGTTCCTTCCAAGTCTGTTATTCTGTGTACAAAAAAGTATGTAAATGTTTGAATAAGGAATCCTGACAAGCACTTCAGAAATTTCTGCAGTAACCAAATGTTTGGTCTTTCCTGAAGCGTAGGCTTAAATGATCCTGGAGGGCAATGCTGGGACCTATTCCTACAGGATCCAGATGTGAAGAAGAGACTGCACAGCCATTTATCCGGAATAGTATAGGGTCTCCTACGTGATGGGGAGGGGTTGGATTAGAAGACCTCCAAAGTCCCTTCCAACTCTGTTATTCCGTATAGTAATAGCTGAGCAAATCCCAGTCTAATTTTGTCAACCGCATCAGTGAAGAAGCATTGTAGATCCAAAACCTAATGTGGAGAAGAGAGAAAATACTTATTTTAAAACTGGAGTAGTTAAAGATGACTTCAGACTGACTCGGGGATATGGTCTAAAAAGGGGACATATTCATACCTGGGGTGGGGAGGCATGAGGATGAGACCGCATAAGTCACTCGTCTCAGGCAAAATCAGATGGGCTGATGCCACACAGCTGAATAGCAGAACTAAAGCCACATGGACAGATGACATCACCTGTCAGTATGGTTTGTATGCTCAGATAGGAGACAGTCTCCTGATTGGCTCTGAGCATAGGCAGTTTTGCTAATTCTGTGTATTGTCCAGGGCAATAAAGTGATAAGTAGGCTTCCCATCTGGATAATGATCTGTGCTCTAAGGTTATTTATTCCACCAAATTCATGAAACAGTAGCAGTGGAGGTTACAACCTGTAGTAGCCTCTCAATGTTTGGCTTCTACTAACTGCAGTAATGGTTTCGGTGCCTCTGCAGAAGGAAGCTCCAATACCGACATTGTATCTGCACAACATCTGAATCTGCAATTTAATCACGCTCAGAAGAGACTAGTTCTCTGTGTTGGTAGCTGCACCCAGCTCATTCCTTTATACCAGAGGTCCCCAACCTTTTGGGCACCAGGGACTGGTTCCGGGGAGAACAGTTTTTCCACGGACTGGAGAGTGTGAGGGTTTGTGTGTTGCCTGCATCCCATTGATGTGGCTTTGTTTGTGCGGACCGGTTGCTGGCATGCATACTGGTCCACAGATCGGGGGTTGGGGACCCTTGCTTTTATACCAAGGTCCGCAAACTTGGTGACTTTAAGACTTGTGGACTTCAACTCCCAGAATTCCCTGGTCAGCCATGCTGGCCATGGAATTCTAGGAGTTGGAAGTCCACAAATCTTAAAGTTGCCAAGTTTGGAGACCCCTACTTTATATCATCCCCTTAACAAAAAACAAAAACAAAAAACAAAAACCTAGCTACAGCTAAGTCAAACCAAAATTACAGTATCTTATGACTTAAGGAATGTGTTGCAGGCCATCCCATTAAACCACACGGTGGTCTTTTTCTTCTGGCACACTTAGGTTAACCCCTAGCAAGCATCTGATGTAAACCCAGCCTTGGGATGGTACCCTGAAAGCTACTGGCTCACCCTGCTGACAAAGGAAAAAATATGAGATAATTGGAAGAACGCAGGGCTTTTTTTGTCATAGAACGCTCAGAACGGAGTTCCGGCACCTTTTTTGGATGGAACCTTGTAGGGTATGCAAGGCGGGTTGTATGACATGTGTGAGTTCCGGCACCTTTTTCTTTTACAAAAAAAAGCACTGGGAAGAAGGGTGAGTAACATTTTAAAAGGAGGCAGCTCTCTGTCATCACAAATCTTAAATATTTCAGAAGGACTCTCTGGAGAGAAGCTTAGCGTGACGCAGAAGCCCTCGCTCGTGTGCCGGGGCTTTGTCTCTCTGCGGCAGCGGACCAGCTCCGCCATCTTTCCGGAATGTGCAACCATGGCAGTTTTGAGGCACGAAATAGGGCGACTCTTCCCGTCCCTCCCACCTCCCGCTCTCCGTGGAGGTCTTCTTCAACAAGTCGTCCCTTTCTCTCGCCTTAAAACCTTCCCCAAATCCGCCGGGTTACTTCCCCGGCTTCACACACACACACCCCGTCAATTTTCCCCGCACAAAAGGCTGGAGGGAAGAGGCCACCCCCACCCCCGAGGGAAACTTTCGCCTCGGTAGCTAAATTCTCAAAAGAAAAATGCCTCCCCGTGGTTCATAGCAAGGGGTCTCGGTTTTCCTGGCAACGAAACTTAAGCTAGCCTTGTTTTCTTTTCATGGGCATTTTCTATCAAAGCTTCCCAAATCGACGGCGAAGTCTCCCTTGGGCGGCGGCGGGGGGGGGAAGAGCGCGTGACCCACCCGCTCTGGGGCCGCCGGGAGGTGCAGACACCTCCTCCCTCTTTCCCCCTCCCTCCCACTTCCCGCCCCTCTCATTCTATCCTGCGCACGTCATTCCGTTCAGGTTTCGGGACGTTCGAGCCTGCCAATTAGACGGCAGCTGGAGGGCGAGGAAAGGAAATGGAACCTGCCTCTCTCTTTACCTTCCAGTGTGACCGCGGCTCTGTGCCTCAGGACACGCCCACAGGCTATAAAATGCCCCGCCCAAGTTTCCCCGCAGCCAGAAAGAAGCTTTGGTTCACTGGCGGCTTCCTAAACGGGTCGACTAGTGAGGAAGACTCGCGACCCGTTTATTTGAGGCGCTTTTTTTCCCATCCTGGTTTCCGCCAAACATGGTAAGTGAGCAAAGGATTCTCCGAATGCTTTTTTTATTTTTATTTTTTTTTAAAAAATATGCTGCTCAAAAAAATAAAGGGAACACAAAATAAGACACCCTACTATTAAATACAGTACGTTGTGTTGTTTAAGTGTCCCCTTTATTTATTTATTTTTGAGCAGTATATTTTTAATCTAATCTGAAAACTGCGGACTTTGTGACTTGGGGGGCGGTGAAAGTGAGGTTGCGTGAGAAAGGTAATCGTAAAAGTGGTGTGTGTGTGTGTGTGTGTGTGTGTGTGTGTGTGGCCCGATTCGGCTCCCGCGACACGTGGAGGAAGGAAAGGGTCAGAATGGACCTAAAGGGCTGTTGCACACAATTACGTATAAACGGAGAAGCTGCGGGGAGTGATGAAAGTAAACTTTGTCCTGGCTCGTTTCTCCGAAGTAGCGCTATTACGCCTTTCACTTTCTCCCTCTCTCTCCACGGGAGAATCGATTCAACTATGAAGTTTTTTTTTAAGCATTCAGAGATCCCGGTTCTGGTCGGTAGAAAGAAGCGGCCCCTGGCGCCTTAGCTCCGGCTGATAGTAGCACACATGACCTCCCGCACGGATGGATGGATAGATGTTGGGACGTTTCCTGCAGGATGTTTTGCCCCATCAGGAGGTGGGAAGTCCGTGCGCCGGTTGCCCTAACTCAATTCCACTTCTATCTCCCCTGCGTCTCGGTTTTATAAATTTTCGTGGCTGAACGAGCAGAGCTCTATCGCTGATTTGCATGCTGCTGCAAACTCCTCCAAGAGAGCAGTAATCATCCGTGATAATTAGAGATAAGCAATTGGCGGTTTGGAGCTGATAAGAACGGGCTGAGCTGCATTGGACGGTCTTAAATGAGGGGGTCGTTTGTGAGCGTGGCTGTTTTCTTGCAGACAAACGGCCAAGCCCTCATTCCAATCCTGAGCAACAAATATTCTCCTTTATCGACGACAATCTTGAATTCTGTATTATTAATTCAGATAAAAACCAGATATTTGCCACAATTGCAAATATTAGTAATTACTGATGTCAAAAGAGGAAGGCTCGTGTATCCTTGCCTTATTCTTTCCGTGAAATGGACGGGCAACTTAAAACTCTTGCCCAGATCTTTCAGACTTTGTACACAGCATAGTGAAAGAAGGCCTTTTCTCTTTAAGAAAGCTACCAGTAGGAGGTGGACTAATAGGGAATCTTCATCTTGCTTTTAGGAGCAGGATATGACTTGATGCTTCAGTCCTGTGACTCATCTTGGCCTTCATTTTTCATAGATACCTGCTGAGTCATTTTTCAGGGAAAAGGGAGACATTAGCATATGAAAGAAACTGAAGTTTCAAATCCTGTTAAACAACTGTACTGCTTTTCCAATATTTTTGAGTGTTTATACTAATAAAAAACCCCTTTCCTAGGTAGTACTTCTCTATAGAAGGCACAGAAAACAATAAAAACAGGAAGCTGCAATATTGCAAAGTGACCAGCCTTAGCACTTTAAACCACACTTTAAAAGGCTTCCTTAAACACCATAATCTTGACTAATGCATTATAAAATGAAAGTGGCCAAGTTTGACCTTGAAGTCCCTTTGCTGCTTGCTGTAAAAGGCACTGAGAGTATTGCACAAAACCAGTTACAAATAGGAAGGATAGGATTTCTGAATGGATCTGGTGCTTATATGATGTTCAGGCCAAATCAAGTCAGGACTGCAGAGCATCACTGCATACCCTGCAATGGTGAAGAGTTTATAGAAGATGCATCTGGATCATTGTTTAAACTGACATTGTTCAAATACTTGATCTGAGGGATATTTTTTTATGTTAAGTTTAGGCAGGAAGATGGTGTTTAAGTTAGGGTTAAGATAAACTGCTGTTCGGCTTAGTATAAGCTGATTTTTTTAAAGGCTTACCATAATTCTAAACTCTACAATATCTGCCATCTATTTGCAAGTGGTGTAGACTATATCAAATGAAATTATCTTCAGTTCTGTGCTTCAAGATACATAGAAATTTTGAAATACTTCATGGTTTTTACTGATTTATTGTCTACTGATCTCATGCCAAGCCTTCTAGAAAGATGCACAATTTTTAGAATAAGAAATCAAGATGCTTCATGGTGCTCTCATAAATGAATAGCTAGTATTTATCTACAACAGGAAAGAGATAAATATAAGTTGCAGTCTTTGTGGATATCTATTAAATCAAGCAGCTTCAGAACTGTACAGTTTGGGTACAAAGTCATTAAATCTAAAAGCCGATCCAGTTTTCAGACATTTCAGGCTAACAACATCTTATACGGTACTAATGTTCTGAGCTCAGAATCAGTTAAACATGATTTTCTGAATTACAGTCACCAATTACCTTGAAGATCAAGATGAAGCCACCCAGAGTCACCTTGTAGGGGAGGTCATCCACACCAACATCACCAGTACCCATGTTGGTTGGGAATACTGGGAGCTATAGTATAAGTCAGCTGGAAATGGTTGTTGGAGAAGGCTGAGCTATTTTAATTCTCGGGCTGTTCTCCTCTACCCTTTTTTAGTGCTGAAAGGTAATTACATTGCTTGCCTGAAATGACGAATATGTTTAGGTGGGTCAAGCCTGAGGATATTCCCTTTGATGCATGGACTAGTTCAAACAAGCCCATTCCTGCTAGGATTCCTAAAATAGTTTGCTCCTAATAGAAGAGAATATCTGTAGCTCAAGGTTAAACTCTGGAGTCCTTGGTGCTCTCTGAGCTTTTGTAGATGTTTCATCACCCAACTAGGTATCATCATCCGTGCAATACTACACTGAAACATCTGCAAGCAAGCAACGAGGCTCAGAGGGCACCAAGAACTCCTTTGTTCGTTCCCCATCCTGCAGAAGAGTACTGAAGTAGATTTCATAGTAAGATATTGTGATACTCTTTGGGCTTTGAGCAAACCTCTCATAACCTGGGTCACAGTATAGCATTTCCTCATTTTCCTCTGATTAATAGAATTACCCTGTTCCTTTTGGTCTGTGATACAGAAAATTAAATCGAAAATCTAAGTCTCTTTGCTTCCAAAAAATGCTTAGTCTTCAGAGCTACCATATTTTCAGAGCTTCCTTGTATAGTCTCTGCTTGGGTTGCCCCAAATTTGCATGTTGAAGTCTGCCTCCATCAAAAGTCCTCAGCATTTCATAATGGCCCCCTCCAGAGCTGCTTGTTTAAAAGTCATTTCTGGCTATGTGAATGCATGGAAAGGCTATGGATGCTGGTGTTATGTGAAAAATAAAGCATCTGCTAATAGTTGATAAAAAAGGGCCAAGACATGATGAAGCTCCTGGCCTCCTCTTTGCTAAATACAACGTGTTGCAATAGTCACAGTGACTCAAGCAGGTCTGAGTCCCACCCAGAGCTTCTATTGCTGATAAGAAGAGAGCAGTATTGTCTGGGGAATGCAGGGTTGTCTACCTTGATTCGTCGTATGACTTGTGCATTATCTGACTTGTGCATTAACCTCAACCAAAATAGGGTTTGTGTGTGGATTAGCAGACTGGGCAAATCTTGTTATTTATGGATTATTTCACAATGCATTATGGCTTACTGTGATGTCTGAAAGTTGCTGAGGATTCATGTATGAGGTAGTCTTCCGTCAATGCGTACAAAGGATTTTGTACAACTGCAGGTCAGCTCCTACTCTTCTCTGTCAGCAGCATAGTTATTGGTCATGTCTGGAGGTTATAAACTATAATTAGTCATTATAGGGTCTGATTTGATTAACCTGGGTTCTTGAATAAATCACAGTTGGGCAGATCACACAATATCTTAAACCATGCACTGAGGTTTACAGACCACGATGTTGTACGGTATGCTAAGCTCCAATGTGTGTTTCTTAGTTTTTGGTGTAGCATCTTATAGGAATGTAACTCTTATCCATTGTGTCTGGAAGACCTCAGGTTGGGAAAGGCTGACAAATTGTCAAACCCCTTTTGCATGCAAACAAATCCACATGCTACTGCTATTGTATTTGAGCTTGTTTTTTGTCTTAATTAGCTTATTCCCATTGATCTCAATGTTTAGTTGAATAAGATCTGTAACATTCGTCCTGAATTAACTAATCCATGTTAAAAGACTTTTCCAGGTCCCTTTTCTGAGCCAGGATATTGCACGCAAATCAGTCAAAAGGCGCATTTATTCCTGAAAACAAAGAGGTTGGCTCTTGGGAGTAGGTTACAGACAAAATGGGGTACATTGTTTTATAAGGGGACTGGTCCTTGGTGTGGTCTTGAGGGGCAGGTGTGTGTGCATGACTGTGTCAAAAACTCAATCTTAGTTGACCTTCCTGGTGTCTGCTTAACTCTGTGTTTCTCCGAAGTAAGGCCTACACCAACAATAAGCCCTAGCTTGATTTTTGGAGGTGGACCTAGTTTTGGGGTGAGGCACCTAAAAATCAAGCTGGGGTGGGAGGGTGGAGCTGCCCTACCTACCCCGCACCCCCTTGCCTTGCAGACAGTCCTCTCCTTGCCGGCCCACTTCTTCTGAGGCCTCTTCTGCAGTCAGGCCTGCATTTCTCAGTCACAGGGCTTTTTCAGAAGGCCTGTGCAGCCAAGAACCAAGCTATGGATTCAATCTATAGCTCGGTTCTGCAAGACTTCAGCAGCCAAGCACCAAGCTATTGATTGAATCCATAGCTTGGTGCTCTGCTGCTTAGGCCTTCTGGAAAGGCGTGACTGCAAAATGCAGGCCTGAATGCAGCTGCAGAACTTCGGCCCTAGAAGAAGTGGACCAGCCCGGTGGGGCTGTCCCCAAAATAAGACCTGGTGCCTCTTTTGGAGGCAAAAAAACAAACCGGTTTTATTTTCGGGGAAACACGGTATTTGTGGTTGTGGGAAGTGTGTGACTGAACAGGTTCTTTGGTTAATTAATCTTTTCCAGGTACTTGTTTTTGGTGCTTGGTTTTGCTATTGTCAGTTGATAACTTAGCAGAGATGCAGTTTAACAATCTATTGATACAATGTATTTCCCATAGTTTCCATTCTCAGCGAATCATGGATTTGTGTTAATGGTTAAGGGATAGCTGAGTCAGTGAGAGAAAATAAAGTTAATTTGGAATAAAGAATCTCCTGTGATTATTATTATTATTAAAATAAAAAACTTTCCATACCCATAGTAAAAATTATGGAAGAATCCATTGCAAGCTTGAAAGGGCCATTTAAGGAGCCTGATACAAAAAAGGCCTGTGTGTGTGTGTGTGTGTGTGTGTGTGTGTGTGTGTCTTTGAAGAGAGCTGCAAACCAAATAGGGAATCTCCATTGGCTTTATCTTATTCAGTAAAGAGCACTAAATATTTTGAGGGGATTTCCTTTTTTTTTACTTTTTACAATTTATTGTAGGAATGCTTCCACTAATGTGGTCTCCTTTGCGTAGGACTGAACCCTCCCTTCCAAGGCTGACATTTTTCAGCTCTTGACTCCCAGATTAATTCTTGGAGATGGATTGAACTCCAAAATGGCCATCAACCCCCGCCCCCCTTGTGACAGGCATCAAATTATGCTATCCATTGCCTGCTCCTTTGAAAAGGCGCAGTGATGCCTGACCCTTAGCCCTTCAAACAACACCTTTAAAGCCTTGCGGTTTAATCTGATGTCTTTGTGTGTGGTGAGCCAGATGATGACAGCCCCAACAGGTTTAAGCTGGTTTGGGAGGTTGGGGGTAGGAAAAGAAGAGACATTCTAAGTTTAGGATCAAAGTAGAGTTGAATCAGCTTAACTATTGTTACAATGATACTAGACTGCTACATGAACAAAGTAACTCTATTTGTACAATCAGGAATGTTCTCAAATTGCAGAAAGCCTGAAGCAGCCATGTTTTATTTCTTCAGAAGACAGGAAGGCAGAGATGTAATTCCAGCATTCTCTGCTGCCAGTTTTAACCCAGTTTGCTTATACTCAAAAGTATTTAAAGCTACAATTGGACTATAATTAAGTTGATTTTCTAAATATTTTGGAAACAGTTTTAAATATCAGTGCTGTGGCGTGCAGGTTTTAAAGACTGACATTTGAGGTGGGGTGGGTGGGTGTCGATTCTACTCCAGGAAAGCTTCTATATTCTGTACATAATTGCATCTCAGGATAACGTTTGCTAGGCCGTGCTTCACATTCAGGTTCAAAAAAGTGTTTGGAGTATACAGGGTGATGACTGGTGCATCCGATTGCAATACTTAAAGCAGTTGGTCATTTTGGGGATTGTGTGGCAGCAGCCATGTGATCCTGGAAAAGGATACAGCTGCTTTGAGGTTCATTGAACAGGTATTATGTTTTGCACACAGGAAAGCATCTTTTGGAGATCAAATCTGAAGTGCTTGCAGCTCCCATATTTAATGTTGTTGATGAGCATAGCTGATGTAGCTGCAGCCCCCCCTTCCCCCCAAAAACCCCCCACCTATGTCGTAATGAGCTGATGCTTTTCGGATGCTGTACCTTTTAAAAATGAAGCTAATGGCACTTTTAGTCTTTCCTGCCCAAAGACCTGTGTTTGCATACTGATATCTGCACTTTTCTGCTATTGTTGAAAAATAAACCGGAATCCAACCTCATAGTTAATGCATTTGCAGCTTTAAGAAAATGCCAAGCTAGGTAAATAGGAACTATATTCTGAACCTGACCAGTGCCTGCTTCTGCCCGTTGCCAAATACAATATAAAAGAGTTCTTTAGATCAGGCTTCCCCATCCTCACCCTGTCCAGGTGTGCTGGGCAATAACTCCCATAATCCCTATCACCAACTCTTTTTTCATGCTGGGTAAGCCACATTACTACACCTACCTGAACTGGAAATCAAAAGTCTGCCTGGGCTGTTTACTTGCTGGCCAGTTATTAAATAATGATATAGAATGTTCTGGACGAGTGGTTTCTGTGCTTTAACCAGCTTTCTTTCATTTCCAGAAGTTGCAGAAGAAAGTTAAAAGGATGCATATTGAGAAGCAGGGCTAGAAAATGTGGCTGTTGCAATGACTGGCCCTTAACCACCCAATGAATTAAGACCAGGTAGCTGCGGGCATTGGCTTGCCCCAACATTTCAACCATAGCTGTACTTTTACTGCATCCAGACAGCAGACAGAGCTAATAATTTCTAGCACAACCATGCCCTTAAGTCTTGTTAATAGCTCATGCTTCGTGTTGCATGAAAACAGATGATTATTTATTGCTAGTTGGGACTTTCCTCAACCGGTGAGTGGTTTAATCATTGCAAGCCCATTACTAGTTGTGGTTTACTTGTTCTAGAATAAATATAATGGAAGTGGTTTCTCTCCACAGCGTGAGTGCATCTCCATCCACGTTGGCCAAGCCGGTGTCCAGATTGGCAATGCCTGCTGGGAGCTCTACTGTCTTGAACATGGTATCCAGCCGGACGGGCAGATGCCCAGCGACAAGACCATTGGGGGAGGAGATGATTCCTTCAACACTTTCTTCAGTGAGACTGGAGCTGGCAAACACGTCCCCAGGGCTGTGTTCATAGACTTGGAGCCAACGGTGATTGGTGAGCTACTTCAGTAATATTAACAGTTTAGAAATCCTCAGTGGCAAGCAAATTAGAGGCTCTTAAAAAAAACATTTCTTGCTCAAGTCCGAGGTCCAGTCCCTTGCATTTCAAGTAAGGGACAATAGGTTAAAAACAAAAACAAACCAGGCTTAGATCCTGAAGAACATCATGACATATCTGAATAGACTCTATTGAACTTTTTGACCGGATATATGATGGATTCATGTTGTAGTATAAGGAATTAATTTGTGCTAATATGAATTGTTAATCTATTCGATCATGACTTTAATATTCTTAACATGCATAAATATCAAAAAAAGAGAAAAAAAATAGTAAAAAGCAAAACAAATTATAAAAGAAACAACCCTCAACAAAGAAAACAAAAATGAAACTATATTTTATACTTTTAGCAGTTGTTGATTTACCACTATAATGTAAATACAAAATGTTGTAAAATATTACAAAATCTTTGACATAGTACTGCTGCATCTGATTAGTAGAAAATATTGTCTTTTCCAAAACATGTCACACATTTCTGGCAGCCATTTCTTTAATATCTGAATAATATCAGATTTTCAGTTTCTCAGTATGATTCTTTTATTCCTCCCCCTTGCTCAATAAAACCATAATTCCTGATAAACATTCGTATTCCAAATGTTTGGCATATAGTTCAACCTTTTATTTACAAAATCTATATAGCTGCCCATCTCCCCCAAAGGGAACTCTCTGTTGTGCACAGTAATAAAGATTTAAATGGAAGTTGTGGCCACTTCCACAACTCTTCTTCATTCTGTATTCTTGTCCTCGGCAACCATCTTAGTTTATCGCAGAAGTTCAATTCTTCTGAAAAGACAAATCTCTCTGAAAGGTTTCTCAGTAGATACATCTTTGAACAAACATCTTGGGTTCACACTATGTCACAGCAAACTAAACAACATTTTTGTTCATTCTTTTCACAGATGAAGTGCGCACTGGTACTTACCGCCAGCTATTCCACCCTGAGCAACTGATCACTGGCAAAGAAGATGCCGCTAACAACTATGCCAGGGGGCATTACACCATTGGCAAAGAGATCATTGACTTGGTCCTTGACAGGATTAGGAAATTGGTGCGTAAATTCTTCTGCTGAAGGAGCCCCGGGCTTGGAAATGTGAAATAAAGCAGAAGTCCCCAACCTTTGGGGCACCAGGGACCGGTGCCATGGAGAAAGGATTTTCCACAGACCAGAGGGGGTGTGGTTTTGAATACTGCCTGCATCCTGAGAATGGGTTTTTATTTGTACGGCTCACTTGCTGGCATGCTGCGAACTAGTACCGGTCCACAGACTGGGGGTTGGGGACCCCTGAAATAAAGTACAGTGGAGATGCACAGTTTTAAAAATAAAAACCTCAATATTAAATGGGGTAAGATCCCCTGATGCCATCTCCTAGTTTCACAGTACAGAATTGTCTGCGGCTTCAAGTGTGAATCACTGAACATTTCGCACTTTCTTTTTCTGATTGCTGGCAAAGAGTTTATTTTCTTTTTAGCCATGATAGAGTTTTGAACAGTAAATGTGATGAATGAATGAGACAAGAGTAAAGTCATATAGAAACCTTAGTTTATTTGCAACAGGTTTGTGGAAAAATAATTTGACAGCTGGATTTGAACATCAGGTAAGTCATAAAATGGTGGGTTTATTTTTGACATAGTTACAATTATTTCTAAACTACTGCTTATTGTTTCGTATCATGTGAGATGTCCCTCATTTACTGTACAAAATAAAGTTTAGCAAACAGTGCCGTAAACCAGGGGTCCCCAACTGCCGGTCCACGGACCAGTACCGGTCTGTGGCATGCCTGAAACTGGGCCACACAAAGCCCCATCTGCGGGATGCAGGCAGCACATGAAACCAGACCCCTTCTGATCTGCAGAAAAACCTCTCCATGGAACCGGTCCCTGGTGTCTAAAAGGTTGGGGGCCTCTGCCTTAAACCATGTTCTTCCTAAGAGGTTGACCATCAGAGTCACCAAAAGAGTGAAAAGAATTGCATCTTACACCAAGAATTGCGTTCTAATTTAGACGGTTGAGGAGGAGAAGTATAAAGACTTTTATTAACAGGAAGCAAATGAGAAGGAAGGACAATTCCTGAGCAGCTTTCTACATGTGATTCAGTCCTCTTGAAGTGGTTGGATTTAAGTTGCTCTTATTCATGGTGATTGGTATGCTGGCAGGGGCTGTAGAAATTGGCATTCACTATCATATGGAAGGCTGGATGTTATGGTCTGTATCTATTTGGAAATTACAGTAGGCTACAGAATATTCTCAAACAACTGGAGGGGATTGAATTTCTTATATTTTCTTGAGTGTTAAGGATGTTTTAAGAAAATGCTTGAAAATTAATGAAAGAAAAATCGGTTCTTAAAATTGAATCCTTTGCTTTTTTCCAACAGGCTGACCAGTGCACAGGTCTGCAGGGTTTTCTGGTCTTCCACAGCTTTGGTGGTGGTACCGGCTCTGGCTTTACTTCCTTGTTGATGGAGCGCCTGTCCGTTGACTATGGCAAGAAGTCCAAGCTGGAGTTCTCCATCTATCCAGCTCCCCAAGTATCCACAGCTGTTGTTGAGCCCTATAACTCCATCCTGACCACCCACACCACCCTGGAGCACTCTGACTGTGCCTTCATGGTAGACAACGAAGCCATCTATGACATTTGCCGACGGAACCTTGACATTGAGCGCCCCACCTACACCAATCTCAACCGCCTTATCAGCCAAATCGTGTCCTCCATCACAGCCTCCCTGCGATTTGATGGTGCCCTGAATGTAGATTTGACAGAATTCCAGACCAACTTGGTGCCCTACCCCAGAATCCATTTCCCTCTGGCGACCTATGCCCCGGTTATCTCTGCTGAAAAAGCCTACCATGAGCAGTTGACTGTAGCAGAGATCACTAATGCTTGCTTTGAGCCAGCTAATCAGATGGTGAAATGCGACCCTCGTCACGGTAAATACATGGCCTGCTGCCTGTTGTACCGTGGTGACGTTGTTCCCAAAGATGTCAATGCTGCTATTGCCACCATCAAGACCAAACGCAGCATCCAGTTTGTGGACTGGTGCCCCACCGGTTTCAAGGTTGGTATCAACTACCAGCCCCCTACCGTGGTCCCTGGAGGCGACCTGGCCAAAGTGCAGCGTGCGGTCTGCATGCTGAGCAACACCACGGCCATTGCTGAGGCCTGGGCTCGCCTGGACCACAAGTTTGACCTGATGTATGCCAAGCGTGCCTTTGTCCACTGGTACGTTGGGGAAGGGATGGAAGAAGGGGAGTTCTCGGAGGCTCGGGAGGACATGGCTGCTCTGGAGAAGGATTACGAAGAGGTAGGGGCCGATAGTGCTGATGGGGAAGATGAGGGAGAAGAATACTGATTCATTATTGTGTTAATTTTTCCATTCATCACCCCTGCCTTCTGGAATCTTATAACTGTCCATTGTGTTAAAGCTTATTAAAAGCCTTTTTCAGCTGAAAGCAGTCTTGTTTCTTTCTTTAGAGAGCAAATGCTGCCCTTTCCAGTGTTCTGGTGTCAGCTGGGAGCGTGTTTGTTAAATGAATAAATGGTGTGGTCTGTTAGCTTGGCAAAGCTTGAATGGCCACGCAGCAGGATACATTAAAAATGTACAGTCAAGGGAAGAATGTAAATGTAGTGACTCAGGGAACTTTGAGCCCTTGAGCCCTTGAGCCTTCCTTGCAAAAGCACTCTGGTTCTCCACAAATGCCATCCTGAACATAGCTTTGTGATTCCCTTAAAGTTCTGTAGAGGGAGAATTTGGGAATTGCTGGTGCTGCTTTAACTATGTTAGGGAGGGTGGTGATCTGGAATGAGAGCAGCTGTCCTTTTATAAGAGCAGGATGAAGGCCCTTTCTACTTCCAGGCAGAAGAAAGAATGATGGGGTTGGTTTTTTTTCATATTTTCCCCTTTAGCATAGTTTACTTCATGGATTCTCTCCTGAGAAGGAAATTCATGGTGCTAATTCCTTCATAATGTTGCTACATTTTGTAGATCAGGGTAATTACCTTGGGGACAAAGTGAAAGCCTATATACCCATACACGTGTGTTATGCAAATGATCAGCTTAGTTATCAAGATGAATCTGAAACTGACAGAGATAAGAGCAAAGCTCCTGCCTCATTTTGATATTTCAGCTGCTTCTAGTTTGTTGGGAGAAGCCTGCAAAACCTTAGGACTGTAGTATTCTCAGTGGAGAAACCAGATTGGCTCTGGATCTTCTACGGTGGTATTTCCTGCAAGACCTAACCATACACAGAGTTAGCTCAGTGTACAGGCTTGAGCACTAGGGGCTTTGGTTATACATCCAAACACCCTCCTGATTGTTGGACCTTACTGGGAAGGGGCTCCTAAGAAATTAGCAGCAGCTGCTTTGTAAATCAGATGGTGGGAAGTGTTGCAGAAGTTTCTGAAGAGCACAAATCCTGTCTTGGCCATGGAAAGAGGAAAACCAATGCTTAAAAAGTTGGGATCCCTATAGGTTTCTAAAAAGTGACAGAACTGGAAGGGTAAAACATGTTAGGGGTTTCCTAGTGGCCATTTGTTACCTTTTCAATTGCTAAAGCATCTTACCCAGGATCGTAGAATCCTATGTTGTGGTTCCATCACATCTCTGCCTATCTAAAGAAGTAAAGAGAAAGGATTGTAAATGGAATAAGAAGAAGCTTTGAGTTTCCCTGGTACAAAATTAATCTTATAGTAGTAATAAGAGTAGGAAAGGTGTCGCCTTGCTCAGGAACAGCTGATGCACGTGTTTCTGTCTGTACCCCTGAGGATTTCTGCCTATATTTCCATAGTAATATGTTAATGCAAATTAACACTCCATAATAAGCTCTTTATGTATAATTCCCAGTTGTGCGTGCAATTACAGAAGCTATGCTGGAAGAACAAAGTATGCATTTGCATGGTTAAAAGGAGACACACTAAGAGTTGGAATAAAAATGAACTGAATTAAGTGCCAAAAGCTGTAGGAAACAGATAAAGCAGGAAAAAAAGTATTTTAATCATAGAGTATACAAAAAAAATTGTACAATGATCAAGATACAATATTATTGCAAATGTATAGATACGTATCTCAAAATACAATGGCTCTCAACCCTTCTGTTCTACCTTTTTCAGTAGCTTGCTCTAAGGCAGACATGTCAAACACAAGGCCCGGGGGCCGGATTCGGCCCGCGAAGCCATCCTGGAAACAGTGAGGGAACGGCCCCCACTGCCTTGGCCCTGGCCCAGAGACCCTCCTCCTGCCAGAGACCCTCAGATCTGTCCCACTCCTGCCCAGGCCCCCATAGGCACCCTTGATGCGAACGATGTAGAGCTGGCCACGCCCACCCAGTAGGCCATACGCACTCTAGCCACGCCCACCCTGGCCATACCCACCCGGTCCTCTGAGGGCAACTGCAATGCTGATGCGGCCCTCAATGAAATTGAGTTTGACACCCCTGCTCTAAGGGCAAGCTTTTTATACTGCTGAAAAGGAATGCTACAATCAACATGTTTATGACTTTTTTGAATGAACCATTACAGAAGAGCTGTGGAAGCCCTACTGTTGAAACGCATGCTTTATGCTTGCCTAGGTCAAGCTTCTAGCCCAGTGATGGCAAACCTTTTAGAGACCGAGTGCCCAAACTGCAACCCCAAACCCACTTATGTGTTGTTGGGTGCTGGGTGGGCATGGCCCATTGGGTGGGCGTGGCTGTGGTGGTCATGGCAGACTGGGTGGGACTAAAAAGTTCAATCAATCAATTCCAACTTTGCGAGATCTTTTTCCCCCGCGAGAAGTTGAAATTGATTGATTGATTGAACCTTTTTTTTATGCACACGGCGACAGAGGCCTAAAGCGAAAAGGTTTTATAAAACCCAGCTGAAGGCCTAGGACTGGGGCGTGCATGTCCACAGAGAGGGCTCTGCATGCCACTTGTGACGTGTGCCATAGGTTCGCCACCACATTTCTAGCCTGTTCTAGAAGAGCTAACAAAATAGAGAAAAAGTTGAATGGGTAAGAGCAGACCAGTTTTCTCAACAACAGATATGGTTTGTCATAGCCATTTTCTGGAATATTTTTTATAGATGTAGATTTTTCCGGTCTGGTCTACTGGCTTGAGATTTCCTGATAGTCTCCTGACAAACCAGGATTTCATCTTATTTTGCTTCTGAATCCAGACACAGTTGATTAGAAACAGCAGAATAAGCGCTGTTTAGTCATACTGCTAAATCTGCTACTTGGAATTCAAGTCCTTATGCATGAGAACATCAGTCCATGCCAAATTGCCTTCTGGATGCCAGAACAAGTTAAAGAAATGTGTAAGGAAGACATTAAGCTAATGACTGTTGCTATTACTTTCAGCTCTACTGTATTGTGCTTGCTTTTGAATGAATCTGAAGCTAAAAGAGAATGTGGGGCCCACTAAGCTACTTTTTGGGAAATGTATAACAACTAGCTCCAGTTCTTTTGTTTAGTCTATTTCATGGGAGTCTGAATCCTTGTAAGTCAGGCTTTGCTAGCATAAATAACACAACCGGCTTATTTATAACGAGGAATTTTTTGATCGCCATATTTAACATTTCTGGGAAGAGGAGAGCTGCAGTGAGACAATAGAAGGGAACTATATATCAGAGATGGACCAGGATTTTGTTTTATTTTTCTCTTGAGACCTGGGCAAAATATTTAAAGGATCAGTGGTTTCATTTTCTGCAATGATGAAGCATTTCCTGCCTCAAAGTGGCAACAAACGATGCCTCGGATTTGTTGAAGTTCTGGTCAGAAGGAGCTGCAAAAGGGGGCTGAAGCCCTGAGGCAAAAGGATGCTCAGATTTAAAAAGTTGAGCTTGAATGTTTTCTCTATCCACATCTCTTGAAGAAGGAGAGGGAAGGGGATACCCAGCAACACCCAAAACATTTGGCTTCATTTAGGATTGAAGTCTAGCAAATGAATGCTTGTGCGTCCAAAGTAGAGAGCAGTGTTTTTCAATCTTTGTGATGTGTGGACTTCAATTCCCAGAATTCCACAGCCAGAATTTGCAGGATTTAAAATTAAGGGGGCCTTCCTAAGAATAGCAAGGTTCTTGGAATCTATTGGTGATGTTTGTTTTACTCTCTGAATTCATGGAGGTTTAACCCTAACAGGATTTGTATCCAAATAGGATTTTTCCACCTAATTACACAGATAAGAAAATATGTGGGATTTGAAATACTAGGGGTCTCCTAAGCATAATGACCATCTGTGAATCTCTTCGTGATATTTATTTTATTTTCTGAATTCTTGGAGGCCTAACCTTAATCCTACATTCAACCAGGGTTTTCCCATGTATTTTACCGGGCAATGAAAATGGGGGGGGGGGGGATAGGCAATACAATAACAGCCTTCCTGGCTAGCAGAGGAATTCTGGGATTTGAAGTCCACACATCTTCAAGTTGCCAAGGCTGAAAAACACTGAATGAGAGGTATTTGCACTTCACGATGGTACAGTATTATAATCATCAGTCTGGACTATAGCAGACTTGCCACACTTTGACCTCTAGATGCCACTCAACGAAATCTGCTTCTGCATCCCTGACTGCTCTTCTGATAAAAACCTTCCACCCACTCCCGTTTTTTATTTGACTAAACTTCATGTATCTTAATCAAACTATTTGCAAACCCCGTCACATTTACCTTTCAATGGCCAACGGGGTATTCCTGAGAGAGATGAAGATGGGTTGGGGGGGGCGGGGCGGGGGGAGGCTGTAAACTTCATCCCCCATATTTCCAGGGCCAAATTATTGCTTCGACCTCATTACAAAAGAGTACACAGGGCTGGCCACTTGCACACAACAAACAGGTTTAAGGCAATGAATTCAGCCTTTACAAAAACTCCAGCCTTTCTACGCTGATTCCCCCCTCCAATTTTCTTAGGCAGGAAAAAAAAGGGTCTCCGTGAAGCTGCGTGGCTGAAAACGCTCGTTTTCATCAACGACACCCAGAAAACGAGGTCCTTAAAATGCATGGTTCAGAAGGCGCAAGTAAGTCTCTTGCAAGTTTGCCGCTTGTTCCCTTGCTGGTATGCACCGGATGAAGGCCTTGTCCTCCAATCCAGACAAGGGACATTCCTCCTTGCCATCAAGATCCCGCCTTAGCGAGCCGTGACAGTCGGAATGAGAAGAGTCCCTTCGAAAAATACCTAACTGCACCGAATAGTTAGTATAATAAGGCGTCCCTTTGTTGGGGGCACACAGGCGCCCTCTAGTGCCTCGCTTAAAATGAACTGAAGGATAGAATTAGGGAGGCGGGAGGCTTTGGGATCCAGCTGGCGCCGGAGGTATTGTATTCGTTGTTTAATGTGGATGAAGGAGGCGGTGTGGAGATTTCCCTGAGGTGGATCTCCCCCTAGTTCAGACTTCTGGCAGAGCTACAGCTTGGGCTCGTACGCGGCTCCCTGGCGATGAGTCCCTGAGCAGGACAGAAAAGCCAAGCCAGCAGACGTCGATCCGGCCGCTGGGGGTTTGTTTAGTTAGAGGCTGGCGCCAGTCATTTGAGTAGTATTTGAGCAGGCACCGATTCTGCCAGGGGGGTGGGGGTGGGGCATGGCTGAAGGGGGTAGCTTGAGATCCCTGGGGCCGGAAAAGATCATCCGGTTTCTGAATGAGGTACACCCTCCCTCACCCCCACCCCCCACCCCCGATCAAGGATTTGTAAAGGGAAATGGTTGCTTTAAAAGTATGTGCCTAATGTGGGGTGCTGTATGTTCGAATGTCACTTGCACCGTGAATCATCCATTTGGACAAAGCACTTCATAGCCCTGAAGTGAGATGGGGATAACGTGACTTTCATTTTAGGGTTGTTTTAAGGATCTGAAATACAGGAAAGAAGTACATTAAGGTTGAAATTTAAAAGATGACCCAGTAGGGGCAGGGCTGTTGTGATTAATGAAAAGAAAAGCAGTCTGTTCATGCTCTGAAGCACCATCTTTTCAATGCCTTCCTGCAGCCTCAGTCTGAACTCTGCAGTTAAGAGTTTTAGAGACTGGGAGAGCATAGGAATTTAAAGTTCATAGGCAGAAACCTGCCCTGCAAGAGTTGAATACTGGCTGGGTTAAAGTCATCATAGAGACATAAGGTAAAGGTAAAGGTTCCCCTGAACATGCGTGCTAGTCGTTTCCGACTCTAGGGGCCGGTGCTCATCTCCGTTTCAAAGCCGAAGAGCCAGCGCTTGTCCGAGGACATCTCCGTGGTCATGTGGCCGGCATGACTAGATGCCAAAGGCGCACGGAGCGCTGTTACCTTCCCACCGTAGTGGTCCCTATTTTTCTACTTGCATTTTTTACGTGCTTTTGAACTGCTAGGTTGGCAGAAGCTGGGACGAGTAACAGGCGCTCACTCTGTTACACGGCACTCGGGATTTGACCCGCCAAACTGCCGACCTTCTGATCGACAAGCTCAGCGTCCTAACCCACTGAGCATAGACAAATCCATATCCCGTTCTCCGGATCCGTGCAAAAGTGGTGTGTCATGCTTCAATTCTCCAGCCTGGGCTTCAGCATTGGAATTTCTTAGTCATCTTGCCCTGTACAGTAAACCAATGGGAAGCAAACCCCGCCCTCTTTCACACTGATAATGTTACCTAGTTGGGTGAAGAAACGTTGGTACGAAAACAACCAAGCTCAGAGAGCACCAAGAACCCCACAGTTCAGACCTGAACTACAGATATTCTCTTCTGTTGGGACCCTGATTTTGCTTGTCTTTTCAAGATTGCCTTAGCTGGGCTGCAGAAGGACTTCAAAAACCTCTCCCCGTCTGATGTCCTTGTTTCTTGGGCTGCAATTTTTACCATCCCTAATAATGTTATGTACCTGAGAATTGTAGTTCCATACCTCTAATGTACAGGTAGCCCTCAACTTACAACAGTTCATTTCGTGCCCGTTCAAAGTTACAATGGCACTGAAAAGCTATGAACATTTTCCCCAATTGAGGCCCATTCCCCAGGGTCATGTGATCAAAATTCAGATGCTTGACAACTAAGGTCATATTTATGACCCGTTGCTGTGTCCCGAGGTCATGTGATCACCTTTTGCGACCTCACAAGCAAAGTCGATGGGGAAGCCAGATTCACTTAACAATCACATTACTAACTTAACTGTGGCAAGCAAGGTCATAAAATGGGCAAAACTCACTTAACAAATGTCTAACTTAACAACAGAAATGTTGGGCTCAACTATGGTCATAAGTTAAGGACTCTCTGTATATAAACTGATGACTGAATAAAGCCCAGATTAAAGGAAAACTTGTGGAAACTTGACTTTTTCTTTCGCCTGGCATACTTCTATTATATAGCAGCCTGAGAAGTATAATCAATTACACCTAAGCGCATTTATTCTCCACAATTAACGATGTAGAAACATATTCCTTTTAGGCATATAGGGATCTGTATGTAAATACAAGAAAGCTTCCCACTTGCCCCTGTAAATGTTAGAATTTTCATTGGAATTACTGCTTTTCAAGTCCATGTTATTTGGCAACAAGTATCAGTTGATATTTAAACCCCATAGCTTAATTTACAGTCGAGTACAGTATTTTTTTTTATCACTGATGACTTTTGGCTCCATCAATGAGCTATTATTAACCCACCATGAGATAAGTAATATTTTTTAAAATATATTTTATTGATGTTTTACCATAAACATCTTGACCGAGTTGTACCCTTGCGGCCCCTGACCCGGTGCAGATCCCAGTGGGCTCCATGGTTTTCCGTGGAGCTCCGGGAGATGAAGCGTCGGAGACGGGGCCTAGAGAGCTGTTGGAGATCCAGCCGGTCTGAATCCGACCGATCGCGACTAAGATCCTTTACAAGGTCTTATCTCGCGGCGATGAGGATGGCAAGGTCTAATTACTTTGCTACCCTCATCGCGTCCGCAGATAACCGCCCGGCCGCCCTGTTTAGGGTGAACCGCTCCCTCCTTAATCAGGAGGTGAGGGAGGAGCCCTTGCAGGGTCGTGCCGAGGAGTTTAGCCAACATCTGTCGGACAAAATCGCTCGGATTCAGACCGGTTTGGACTCCGACTGGGCAGAGTCTGACGATCAGGACATGGGTGGTCTTGTCGATGTTATCTGGGAGGAGTTCAATCCTGTAACTCCGGAGGAAGTAGACAGGATTATGGGGAAGCTGAGCTCCACCACGTGTTTATTGGACCCGTGCCCTTCCTGGCTGGTTTATGCGGCTCGGGAGGGGACACGAGGCTGGCTCCAGGCGGTGATATCTGCTTCTTTGAGTGAGGGTAGTTTCCCTGCCGCCTTGAAGGAGGCGGTGGTGAGACCTCTCCTCAAGAAGCCTGCCTTGGACCCAGCTGTATTAAACAACTTTCGTCTGGTCTCCAACCTTCGCTTTCTTGCGAAAGTTGTTGAGAGCGTGGTGGCGCATCAGCTCCCTTTGGTCCTGGAGGAAGCTGACTATCTGGACCCGTACCAATCGGGTTTCGGGCCCGGGCACAGCACAGAGTTGGCATTGGTCGCTCTGGTGAATGATCTCTGGAGGGCCCGGGACAGGGGTTGTTCCTCTGTCCTAGTCCTATTAGACCTCTCAGCGGCTTTTGATACCATCGACCATGGTATCCTGCTGCGGCGTCTCAGGGGATTGGGAGTGGGAGGCAGGGTCCTTCAGTGGTTCTCCTCCTACCTCCTGGGACATTTGCAGTTGGTGTTGGCAGGGGGACAGAGGTCGACCTCGAGGCCTCTCGTTTGCGGAGTTCCTCAGGGGTCGGTCCTCTCGCCTCTCCTGTTCAACATCTACATGAAGCCTCTGGGTGAGATCATTCGTGGTTTTGGAGTTGGGTATCATCAGTATGCTGATGATACCCAGCTTTTCATTTCGACCCCAAACCACCCCAGTGATGCCCTCGACGTGATGTCCTGTTGCCTGGAGGCGGTCCGTGTCTGGATGGGGAGGAACAGGCTTCGGCTCAACCCTGACAAGACTGAGTGGCTGTGCGTGCCAGCATCTCGGGAAACTCAGATCATTCCATCTCTTACTATGGGGGGTGAGTTATTACCCCCCGTAGATAGGGCTCGCAACTTGGGAGTCCTCCTAGATTCACAGCTTTCTTTAGAAGTAACTGTGACTAGGGGGGCCTTAGCCCAGGTTTGCCTGGTGCGCCAGTTGCGGCCCTATCTAGACCGGGATGCCTTGCGTCCAGTCACTCATGCGCTCGTGACTTCTCGTTTAGACTACTGCAACGCTCTCTACATGGGGCTGCCCTTGAGGACCACTCGGAGGCTCCAACTGGTGCAGAATGCAGCCGCGCGAGTTGTGTTGGGGGTCTCCCGATACTCCCATGTTACACCTCTGCTCCGTGAGCTGCATTGGCTTCCAGTTGCCTTCCGGGTGAGATTCAAGGTGCTGGTAATGACCTACAAAGCCCTACATGGCATGGGTCTGGAGTACCTTAGGGAGCACCTGCGGCCGGCATCAACTTCCCTCCGCCCAGTGCGCTTCCACAGAGAGGGCCTCCTCAGGGTACCACCGGTCAGAGAATGCCAACTGGTGGCCCCCAGGGGGAGGGCGTTCTCTGTGGGTGCGCCTGACCTGTGGAACCGTTTACCGGTTGAGCTCCGGATGGCTCCCGACCTTCGCTCCTTCCGATGTGATCTAAAAACCTATTTGTTCGAACAAGCCGGCCTGGTCTGATGGGTTTGGCTTTTAATTATTGTTTTTAAGTAATTTATTTATTGTATTTGGACACTATGGTTTAATCTGTTTTTAATTTTTGTATTTTGGTATTTTGGTATTTATTGCCCTGTTCACCGCCCTGAGTCCTTCAGGAGAAGGGCGGTATACAAATTAAATTAAATAAAAAAATAAATAAATATTTGGTAAACAGTGTGTTGTCTGGGCTTATATTTACAAAATAATCACTAACAATCAGTTTTTATATTCCAAAGTCCATATAATAGCTTTGCTTGATTTCCTCTTCTTCCAATAATATTCTCTTTGCCAACTTGGAATTAATACAATTCTTATTAATTCAATAGGTAGCAATTTAAATATTTTTTTCTGAAATTTCTACCAATAATAATCACATCAACATCATGCTTCCTTTCTGTCTAGTCATATCAAAAAACAAACTAAAAAAGAGAAAAAGAAAAAAAGAAAAAAAATACTATCTTACTTGGGGTATTCATCCCTCTTAAACTAAAATCTTTCTATTTCCTCAACCATATTCGAACAAGTGTTTAATTTTTAAATATTCCCTCTGACACGCCCTGTCATCTAATTCCTCAGTTCTTCACTTTAGCCCTCTCCTTTTGCCAAGCATCTTTGCCAATCAATCTATTCCATTGAATCAAAGAGTCTTTCCATAATCATGTAGATGTTGTTGTAAACATAAGAGGCAAATCAAACATCATGTCTTTGTATAAAGATTTTGCCCCTTTATATTCATTGAAGATTTCTCTCATTATCTCTTGTCTCCCCATTTCTTGTAGTACTCCCAACAGCTCTGCAATTCATCTTGTCAAATCTTTTTTCTTGTCCTCAGATTTGTTTTGTAGTCTTAGAATTTTCTTTTCCATGTCCAGTGTTTCTTGTAGCTTCTTCTCCACTTGAGTCTCCATCTCTAAATTTCTTTCCACTAGTTTATATTCAGTTGTCTGCTTTACATGATCTCTCTCTCTCTTTTGTTTTCTGATCATTTCTTTGTTGTGATGTTAAATTAAAGATGTGTTCATTTAAGTTTTCAAATTCATTTTTAATATCACCATGATTTGAAATTAGTGTCATTTGTAATTGTTGTAACATATATTTCCTCCTGGGAAGTATTTATTTTTTCTTGGTATGTCCTTTCTGCAGACCTCTGATGCTCCATAATGACCAAAAATCTTGTCTCTGCCAATCGCTTTAAAGTCACAATTTAAAAAGTATTTATAGTCCAGGAAGGTCAATTTTTTCTAAGTTTTATAGTTTTCGCTTTGTAGTCTTTTTTTATTATTACAGCTGTTCTTTGTTAAGGCTTTGAGGGTCACAATATCAGGTTTTTTTTTCTGGGCTGTATATTTAGGGCAGTATTTTCATTCACCACTAGATGTCAGCACTGGTTCATCTTTAAATTTTCAAAACAAGCCTTTTATCTCCATCAATAATCGTTTGCCAGGAAACTCTTAATAAATGCCATCAATGTCACATTTTCCAGGTTTAAATCTTATATTAATTTTATTTCTGTATCTTTATTCCCCATAAATTTAATTCACCGCTTCCATTTAGAGTGGGGTGGAGCAACCCCCCCTCTCACTTTTGGAGGATTTTTACTTCTGAAGTTTTTTTTCTTTTTTTTCCAGGAAATCAGTCAGGTAGAAGAGAGAGAATTAATATTCTTACCCAGTTCAATTACACTGTTTATAATCACACTTAATTTAGTGCTTTTTAGCTTCAACTACATGTAGCTTGGGATAGACACTAGCCTTTCTTCTATCGGTTTCTGGAAGGCTTTCCCCGGATGTCCGGATCAACCACTGTCTCCCACGATTGTCAGGGCTTCCCTCCTTCCTTGGCACCTGGCTTTGGGCCCATTTAGAGTCCCCAAATAGAGAGAAATCAGCCGCAGGGCACGGAGCCCTGCGATCCCTTGGCTGTTGCCCTAATTGTGCAAAACCAGAAGCCGAGATAAGTAATATAATTTACAGTACAGAGTACAGAGAAGAACCACAAAAATGATTAGGGGGCTAGCTATAAGGAACGGTTGCTGGAATTGGGTATGTCTAGTTTAGTGAAAAGAAGGACGAGGGGGGACGTGATAGCAGTGTTCCAATATCTCAGGGGCTGCCACAAAGAAGAGGCAGTCAAGCTATTCTCCAAAGCGCCTGAAGGCAGGACAAGAAGCAACGGATGGAAACTATAACCAAAGAGAGAAGCAACGTAGAACTAAGGAGAATTTTTCTGACAGAACAATTAACCAGTGGAACAACCTGCCTCCAGAAGCTGTGAATGCTCTAACACTGGAAGTTTTTAAGAAGAGACTGGACAGCCATTTGTCTGAAATGGTATAGGGTTTCCTGCCTGAGCAGGGGGTTGGACTAGATGACCTCCAAGGTACCTTCCAACTTTATTATTATTGATCATCGCACAGTCAGCCAGATGTTCAGACTGGATTTGGCATTTTTGTCTACCTATCGAGTCTTTACCAAGGATCTGGGATAGGCAGATGTGGATGTTGATGGTATTACAGATATCGCTGCAGGATGGAAACAGTGGCGCCTATTACTATTGGTACTACACTTGCTTGCCTTTGACACAGTCTTTCTATTTCTATTTGTAGGTCTCTGTATTTTGTTATCTTCTCCAGTTCTTTCTCATCTATTCTGCTGTCTCCAGGCACTGCCACGTCCACTATCCAGACTTTTTTGTCTTTCTTATCGACAATTGTTAAGTCTGGGGTGTTATGTTGCAGGTGCTTGTCTGTTTGAATTCTGAAGTCCCAGAGCAGTTTAACTTTATCATTTTCTATGACTTTCTCTATTTTATGATCCCACCAGTTCTTGCTTACAGGCAAATGATATTTCTTGCAGGGCTTCCAATGCACCATTGTTGCTACTTTGTCATGCCGCTGCTTGTAGTCAGTCTGTGCGATCTTCTTGCAGCAGCTTACCAGGTGGTCCACTGTTTCTTCAGCTTCTTTGCATAGGCGGCACTTAACTGTCTGTTGCTATCTTCTCAATTTTGACTTTGTATGCATTTGTCCTCAAGGCTTGGTCTTGTGCAGCCAGAATTAGTCTCTCGGTCTCTTTCTTCAACTTTCCTGCTCTTAGTCATTGCCAGGTTTTGTTATTATCTGCTTTCCCAGCTATTTTTTTAATGTACTGGCCATGTAGTGCTTTGTCTTCCTATGCGTCTATTCTGTTCTTCATTTGGTCTTTCTTGTAGGCCAGTTTGGTCTCTCCAGTAGTCAGTAAGCCTTCCTGATATACTAATTTCAGTGCATTTTCATCATTGTCTTTCAGATATTCTTCCAAAGCCATTTTTTGTTCTTCAACCATCTGATGTACTTGCAGCATTCCACATCCACCTATTTGCCTTAGTAGATAGAGTCTGTCAATGTCACTGCGTGGATAAAGGGCATGATTCATTGTCATTATTTTTCTGGTCTTCCTATCCATTGCTTTTAGTTCTGCTTGAGTCCAGTCCACTATTCCAGCTGCGTGTCTAACGACTGGAATTGCCCAGGTGTTGATTGCCTTCACGGTATTTCCTCCATTGAGTTTGGACTTTAAGATCTTCTTCACTCTCTTGATGTATTCACCTCTAATCTTTTTCTTGATTTCAGCGTGCTTGATGTTGTCAGCTTGAAGGATACCCAAGTATTTGTAGCAATCTTCCTCATCCAGACTTTTAATGTTATTTTTGTGGGGCATCTTGATTCCTTCAGTTTTCACTATTTTTCCTTGTTTGAGAGTAAGTGTGGCACTTTTGTCCAAGCCAAACTCTATTGCAATATCTTGGCTATATATACGGACAGTGTTCAGCAGCAATTCTATTTCAGATGACATTTTTCCATACAGCTTCAGATCATCCATGTAAAGGAGGTGGGATAGTCTAGCAGATGTTTTTGATAGCCATGTCCTGAGTTATTCAGTATTGTTGACAGAGGAAACAGTGAAATAACAAATAGTGGTGGTGATAATGAATCTCCTTGATATTAACCTCTCCCAGTCTTTCACCATTGACCTGCAACTGTGTCTTCCATTGTGCCATCGATCTTTGCACAGATTTTCTGATGATTCTACTGACTCTTGTTATTTCTAGGCACTTGATTATCCAGTCATGTGGCAGAGAGTCAAATGCCTTTTTGTAGTCGATCCATGCCACATTCAGGTTGGTCTTCCTTTTCTTGCAGTTTTCCAAGATCATTTTGTCTATTAGGAGTTGATCTTTTGTTCCTCTGCTATTGGGGCGGTTTCCTTTCTGCTCAGGTGGAAAGAGATTGTTTTCAACTAGATGCTGTTGTACTGCATCAGCTACCACACCAGTTAGCAATTTGAAAGTTGTTGGTAACCAGGTAATTGGCTTGTAGTTGCCTGGTGTTGCCCCTTTTGCTGGATTTTTCATTATTAGGTAGGTTTTCCTAGTTGTTAGCCACTTTTCAATTTCTCCTCCTTGTAGTATATTGTTGAACTGCTTGGCAATGAGTGGGTATATAACAGTTAGATATTTCAACCAAAACCCATGCAGTTCATCTTCACCTGGTGCTGACCAATTTTTGGTCTTCCTTGCTCTTTTTTCTACCATTTTTGTTGTTATTACTAGTTCTTTCATTTCAATTTCTGTTTTATTTGCATCCACCTCTTTTAACCAAGCCGCATCCTTGTTGTGTTTCTTTCGGTTATCCCATATCTGGTTCCAGAACTGCACTGTTTCTTCCTTGTCAGGTACTGACTGATTCATTGCAGTTTCTCCATTGATGGATTGGTAGAAAGGTTTCTGATTGGGTTGAAATTGGAGGTTCTGCCTATAATTTGCAATTCGAGCTTCATATCTACTGATTTTCCTGGCTATAGCTGTTATTTGCTGCTTTATTATTTCCAGTGCTTCTTTGATCTTCCTTGTTTCTAAGTGGTATTTCTTGATTAGGTATTCTTTGGACTTCTTGTTCTTCAGCTTCTTTTCTTTCATCTGTTCTAGCTTGCTTGCATGTGATCTTAACTTGCTGATCTTATTTGCTAGTTTAAACTTCAATTTTTGTGGTGCACTGTTTGTTTGTTTTTCTTCTTTGTTGATTTTGCATCCCAGGTATTCAGTTACAACTGCAGCTGTGCTGTACATTAGTTGGTTTGTTTCTTGCAGAGAATTGGTGCTTATACTTGATATTGCAGTATTTGTATCTTTTAATGTTTGTGCTAGCTGTTTCTTTGGAACAAGCTTCAATGCAGGCAGCCTTATTCTGTTGTTTTTGTGCTGTTCTAGATGCTCAGTTATTCTTTGTTTCAATTCTTTTATTTCTTTAGTTAGAGGGCTTTGTTCTTCCTGAGGAAGAGGCGCCTGGTTTCCAAATGAAAACAGTTGTATATCTCTGCTGGATTCCTTCACTGCCAACTCCCTCTGGCTTACCTCTACATTTTGAGTTGCTTCTGGCAGGGCTTTGATTTCTTTGCCCTGGGTAAACCTTTGCAGTTCGTCCAGTTCTGTTTCTGTGAATACTTTATTTCGTATTATAAATCGGCATTGATCTGCTAGTCTCTGTTCTGTTATTTCTGATTCTGGATTTTGTTCTTTCCAGAACTGGTGCATTCATTTTAGATATCCTCTTCTTGTTGGACTTGATCTGTAATAACAGATCATTATTTCTTTGTTTTCAATCACTGTGTATTTGCGATGGGTAAACACCTTTTCTTCCAGTAGTTCTGCAGCTGCTGGCCCTGGTTGCTCAGCCAACAGTCCTGAGTCCTGTAACCCATTTTTCACCAGATATCCAGAAACTCCAACATCTAGCATGGACCTTGTTAACCAGGGCGACATCCGAGCCGGTATGGCATTCTGAAATTTACATCTCACCATATTTTTTATGGAAGAGACACTCTTTGTCTGAGTCCTCTGATGAGACCTGTCTGACATAGCTCTCATCTTCCTCAGAGTACACAAGCCCCACAACCTTCTTCTTCTTCTTCTTCTTCTTCTTCTTCTTCTTCTTCTTCTTCTTCTTCTTCTTCTTCTTCTTCTTCTTCTTCTTCTTCTTCTTCTTCTTCTTCTTCTTCTTATTCTTATTATTATTATTATTATTATTATTATTATCATTATCATTATCATCATCTTCCTCTTGAATTCAAACATTCTTCTCCAATTAACCATCCATAACTTACAACCTTTTTCATTTTTTTCTTTTCATTTACATAGCTTATATTTTTAGTGGGCATATGAAAGAAAGATACATGTGTGTATATAGGTGGTCCTTGGTTTACAATGGCAATTGGGACTGAAATTGCCACCACTAAGTGACACAGTTGTAAAATACAGCATCATGTGACCCTACCACTTAGTAGCAGTAATTCTGGCAGTCCAAGTTGTTGTCATTAAGCAAATCAGTGCAAGTCATTAAGTGAGGACATCACATGGTTGCCATTTGTGACCTCCTGCCTGCTTTCCCATTGACTTTGTTGGTTGCTGTCTTTGATTTAAGACCATTCAGCAACCATTCAAAATTACAATAGAGCCAAATGAACTCACGACACGACACGTCTGGTTACAGCCATTGCAGCACCCCCTGCAGTCAACATGAACAAAATTCAGTTGCTTGTCAATCCGGCTACCCTTATGACTGACTGCAAAGACCCTGTAGCGTCCCACCACTTATCCTGCCCCCCCCAAGCACCCTGCTGGGTCCCCTAGACATTGGATCTGCTTCCAGCCCTGCTGGATCCCTGCAGGCCTTGGGGATTAATTAATTAATCCATTTTCAAACTGGCAATTTTACACTTTCGGCTGGTTTCATTGTAGGACAATTTCAATCCCCTGATACACATTTTTCAAACCTGATACTCCTCACTCCGCCATGCCTGTCTTTAGTGAAAGACAGTTTTTAATTAATTAAATGAAATTTGTCTCCACCACAGTACAATAGCATAATATAACATCCACAGTAAAAAGAACAGAGAAACCTTTAAAAATAGGTAAAGGTAAAGGTTCCCCCGCACATGCGTGCTAGTCGTTTCCGATTCTAGGGGCCGGTGCTCATCTCCGTTTCAAAGCCGAAGAGCCAGCGCTTGTCCGAGGACGTCTCCGTGGTCATGTGGCCGGCATGACTAGACGCCAAAGGCGCACGGAGCGCTGTTACCTTCCCACTGTAGTGGTCCCTATTTTTCTACTTGCATTTTTACGTGCTTTCGAACTGCTAGGTTGGCAGAAGCTGGGACGAGTAACAGGTGCTCACTCTGCTACGCGGCACTCGGGATTTGACCCGCCAAACTGCCGACCTTCTGATCAACAAGCTCAGCGTCCTAACCCACTGAGCCACCGCGTCCCTCCTTTAAAAATACACCAATATAAAATGCAAAACCCATCCAACTTATATTGGCATCATCTCAGTCCATGCAGGCTTACCAGAACAATTCAGGTTAACTCTTCCAAAATTCCAGTAATATGACGGCCGAGCTGGTATCAATCGGGAGGCTATTCTTTAGTATGGGAGCAGTTCCTGAAAAATAAACCACAGCATGCCTCACTCCCTTTTGCATCATATTATTGGGGGACCACAAGCTGTATCACTAGGATATATACACTGCACAGGTCATTTCCAGCTGGAGAAGTGATCCAAGTCCTGAATTAATTGGTGCTAAACTAAGGTAGTGACAGATTTTATTTTCCTGGGCTCCAAGATCACTACAGATGGGGACTGTAGCCAAGAAATTAAAAGACGCTTGCTCCTCGGGAGGAAAGCCATGGCAAATCTAGACAACACACTAAAAAGCAGAGATATCACCCTGTCAACAAAAGTGCGTATAGTCAAGGCTATGGTCTTCCCAGTTGCAATGTATGGCAGTGAAAGTTGGACCATAAAAAAGGCCGAGCGCCAAAGGATTGAGGCCTTTGAACTGTAGTGCTGGAGAAGACTCCTGCGAGTCCCTTGGACTGCAAGGCGATCAAACCGGTCAGTCCTAGAGGAGATCAACCCTGACTGCTCTTTAGAAGGCCAGATCCTGAAGCTGAAACTCAAATACTTTGGCCACCTAATGAGAAGGAAGGACTCACTGGAGAAGAGCCTCATGCTGGGAAAGATTGAGGGCAAGAAAAGAAAGGGATGACAGAGAATGAGATGGCTGGATGGAGTCACTGAAGCAGTAGGCGTGAGCTTAAATGGACTCCAGAAGATGGTAGAGGACAGGAAGGCCTGGAGGAACGTTGTCCATAGGGTAGCGATGGGTCAGACACGACTTTGCAGCTAACAACAACAAACTAAGGTATGCTTTGTAGGTTAAAAAAAGCATGTTCAATTGCATCCAGAAGCAAATAGGGATTCAGTGCAAGTCCTAAAGCAAGGGCTCTCATAAACTTATGGCGACGGGTCAACCAACAACTTGCCTGTTCTCTTCAGGATTATCTGAAGCACCAACGTGGACAGGGCAAGCCACTTGTATATAAACAGAGAGCAAACGCCATTCCCTTCTAGCACTGATGTTGTTATCTAATTGGATAATGAAATGTCTGCAAGAAAACTACCGTACCAAACTCGGAGACCACCAAGGACCCCACATTATCTGAAGCTTCCTAGTGGTCTTCAAGGATGGTTTACGTGTTGTGGGTATTTCAGTAATCAAATTGCACAACGATGAGGGCATGTCATAAGGTTCTGCTTTAGGTAGGGATGCAATTGGTGCACTAGCCAGAATTGGGCAAAAGACTCCTGACTCTACCTGCCCATTCAGCAGTAGCTGGGAGTCCAGAGAACCCACAGGTCGTGCATCCATTCCAGTAGAGGCCCCATCAGATCCATAAGATAACTTGATGAATAAACAACTCCATCTTGTGAGATCAAATTTATTCTGCCTCCTCCAGGTCCTGACAATCTCCAGGCACTGGATCAAGACATCAATGGCATTTTCTGTGCCAGCTGGGGTAACAGAAATCAGTTGGCATTGGCACCATGCTATAAGTTGCTATATCTCAAACTCTCCCAGCAGCTTCACATCAATGTTAAATAATAAGAGGGAGAGAACCAATGATGGAGGCTTGTGTGATTTGAAGACTAATTCCCTTAAAGTAATAGTTCCCAACTCTTTCTATGCCCCAAATCCTTAGGAAATGCTTGATTAATATTTGCACCCCTTTTGAATATAATTATGGTTTGTCATTTGTCATAAGGAACACAAGCCACTCTTTGTTGCACCCTGTTAAATTTCATCTTGCATCGCTTTAAACAGAGGACAGCAGGACACGAAGATGGCTTTGTGATCATACCTTGATTGCTGTGGATTATTAGAGGGTTGTATGATTCATTGCATTCCTTTTATTTATTGCTCAGTCTACAATCTACACAGCCATGACTGTGCTTATATTTTGCTGTTTGTTTTGGGTGGGAAAGAATTAATAATCCAACAAGGACTTAATCCACATTTTCTTGTAAGAACTGCAATCATAATATGAAGCTGAGTATTGAATGTATCAGGCAGTAAAGAGTTATACTCTCAAACTGACAGGTGATGTTTAGTGTTAAGGGATTGACCTGAAGGAGTAGCATTGCAGAATGAGATGGGAGTGAGTGAAAAAGGGCTGGAGTTTAAAGGTAAAGGTTCCCCCGCACATGCGTGCTGGTCGTTTCCAACTCTAGGGGCCGGTGCTCATTTCCGTTTCAAAGCCAAAGAGCCAGCGCTTTTCCGAGGACGTCTCCGTGGTCATGTGGCCGGCATGACTAGACGTCAAAGGCGCACAGAACGCTGTTACCTTCCCACCGTAGTGGTCCCTATTTTTCTACTTGCATTTTTACGTGCTTTCGAACTGCTAGGTTGGCAGAAGCTGGGACGAGTAACAGGCACTCACTCTGCTACACGGCACTTGGGATTTGACCCGCCAAACTGCCGACCATCTGATCGACAAGCTCAGCGTCCTAACCCACTGAGAGTTTATGGGCCAGTAAAATGAGGGATCCCGATGTCTTGGTTTCTTCCTGGAATTGAACTGGATAGCTCTTGAATGAACTGGTATGTCAATTTTCTTTCTCAGCAAAGTAATCATAGCTGGGAACATGGTAGAGAGAAAGAAAGAGAAGGATTTTGACAAGATGCAAAGATCCAAGTGATGTAGACACCCTGACCACCAGTCTTGCATCATCTGAAGAAGAAAGGACAATGTTCTTTGGGTCCATGTGCCTTGAACCCAACCTTGCAAGGTAACAGTGGAGCGAGCACAGGAGACAAATCAGTGCTTTCGAAGCCTTTCAGTTTGGGGACTTGGTAAAATGTGATTGAAAACATGGTATCGATTTATTTTAAGGCAGAATCCAGAAAGAGTTTGGATAGTGAGATGGGCAGCATGTGAATGAATGAATGAATGAATAAAGTACCATGAAAGGGTGGGTCTTCCAGTTGTTCACAAGTTATATATCACTTGATTTGTTTAAATAACAGTTGTCTAATTCTCATGAAAGTAGTACATTTAATCAGAACATATGTTTTTTTTCTACACAATCACATTAATTCCATTTGAATATGAAAAAGAGAATCCCTTCTCCAGTATTTTACTAGGGAGAAGTCATTAGGTATGCCTAAACCCAAACAACAGCTTGAACCAGACCAAAGTTGGGTGTCAATGATAGGTATAAGAGACCATAATGTGGATCTGCAAACTAAGGCCCATATCCTTAGCCTGATTGTTTAGATTTCTAGAGCCTATTGAAAATAGTGCCCATAGTACAGGGGTGTTCCCAGAGTACTATATGTAGAAAAAAGTCAAAATGATGTTTGTGATGGTACAATTGAAGTGTATGAATGCATGTGTACGCGCATGTTACACATAAAGCAAAGGCAGAGCTTTGATTACATAGTCATGGGCACCATCTTGATTTTTCCCACCATATTTTTCAGACACCCCCGAAGGCACCCTTGGCTCAGATGCTCAGTCTTGAGCAATCTCAGGGTCCATTCAGGAGTGGTTTCCAACAGCTCTTATGAATAGTGCAGTTCCGTATCACAAAGTGTGTTTGCGTGTGTGTTTCTTCATTTTATTTCTTTTAGGATAATTGCTCCCCCCCCCCGGTAAAATGTAATTCGGGACAACCAGGGCTTTTTTTGTCATAGAACGCTCATAACGGAGTTCCGGCACCTTTTTTGGATAGAACCTTAAAGGGTAGGCAAGGCGGGTTGTATGACATGTGTGAGTTCCGGCACCTTTTTCTTTTACAAAAAAAAGCACTGGGGACAACCAATATGTTCTTATTTCCTGCAGTGAAAAATAATATTGCCCACCACCACCACTACCCTTCCCTTGACTTTATTTCATGTTTTTAAATTGATGGGGTCAGTACAAGCTTTCGTTTCCTGCTTTTAAAGAGGCAGCCTTTTCAAGTGAATACAAATGAGATTTCGCTTGATTCAGCATCCGGCCTGTAGCCAAGGCCATTTTCCCTTGGCTGGTCTGGCTGCCAATGATCCATTAAGTCTGAAAATCAATACTGTGTGGCATTTCACTGATGTTTCCCAGGCTGCTCTGCTTTTCTCTCTTTTTCCATCCTGTAAGCCCTTGAGTTGCGCCCTGGGAGCAGTTCAAGGCAGGATATTCAATTGTCTGGCTTTCCTGTTAGTGGCTGGCGCAGGCCTCAGGCCTGGGGGGTGGGTAGGTGGGACGCAGGGGCGAAGCACAGGGGGCTGAGGGAGAGGTCAGGCAGAGAACGATGGATCCATAGAAAAAAGGTGGCCTTTTTTGCTGAGCTTAATTTTAGGAATGATTTATTTGTTATTTTATTTCCATGGCCTGTCTCTGCAGCCTCATGTTGACCCCATTAGTGTGATTGATCTTATACCAGTTCATAGCACTGTCAGCAGGATCAGGGAAGATTAGATTTAATTAGAATTAATTTAATTAGAATTTGATGCCTCTAACTGTACGAAGCTTAGGAAATAGGCTTTTGGTTTTTTGACCAGAGCAAGATCAAGCTTGTAGTGTATTAGGGAAAGGCTCCTTTGTATGTGTGGGTTCAGATGTTCTGCCCAGGGCATCATGGTTTATTTGGTTTATTTGATACCCTCAGGTAAGGCCAGACCATGACCTAGGATGCAACTTGTTTAATCATCATTTGAATAAAATTCAAAGCCTGGTATTGGGGCCTGTAGCATCTGAGATAAACTGTGGCTGCGGCTGCATCCCAGTCACAGCATGGTGTATCTCTGAGCATTTTAATGTAAAACTGGAATGGCCTGGGTTCAAATCCCTCACTGGCTCTTTTACTACCCCTCAAAATAATCTGAGTGATCTAGTCCTACTTTAGCCATGAAAGCTGGCTGGGTGACCTTAGGCCAGCCACTCTCTCTCAGCCCAATCCACAAGGTTGTTTTTGTGAGGAAAGCAGGAGGAGGAAAAAAGTATTAGGTCTGTTTTTCTCCTTGTGTTATCTAAAAAAAATAAAAATAAAGACAGGATAAAATAAAATAAATAAGAGGATTTATTTGTTCATGTCCCCCTTTGTTGTGTTTACAAACTCAAAGTGGTAAACATATCTAATATTCCTTCTTCCTCCTATTTTTGCCACAACAACAACCCTGTGAGGTGGGTTGGGCTGAGAGAGAGTGACTGGCCCAAGGTCACCCAGCCAGTTTTCATGCCTCAGGTCGGACTAGAAATCACGGTCTCCCAATTTCAATGAACCCCATTAGGATTCTTATAGCAAAGATGATATACATGTAATGGAATAAAATAGGGCGTGGCCAGCAAAGTGGGTCCCTTGCCCAATGCTTCTTTAATCACCATGCTTTAACTCGGCTCTCAGTTCTGTGCCCTTGCAAAACACTTATGCTGCAAAAATGACTTCATTTACTAGGACTTCTACTCCATCAACCCCAGCCAGCATTGGCGACTGTCTGAGATGGTAGAAGGCTCCCATGATGCAGAGTGCTCCAGGTATCCTGATCCCCTGGACCCCCTTCCTTTCTAACAATCTCTCTTCCGGACCTGTTTCGTTCTCTTGCACCCCACGTCCTAAAAGTACATTTGCCTAGAACTTTTCTCAGGAGATTTTATACTCTACACCTTCTCTCTGTAGCAAGATTGAGATTGTAAACTGTTCAGGACGGGGACTCCTATTTGCCCGTGTCTCTCCCTATAGCCCCCTTCATGGATTACTGCCTTGTCGTGGCGAAGGGGCTTGCGTAATTCAATGAAGCTATGAGCTATGCCGTGCAGGGCCACCCAAGACGGACAGGTCATAGCCGAGAGTTCTGACAAAACGTGATCCACTGGAGAAGGAAATGGCAACCCACTCCAGTATCTTTGCCATGAAAACCCTATGGACAGTACCAAAAGGCAAAACGATATGACGCTGGAAGATGAGCCCCTCAGGTCGGAAGGCGTCCAATATGCTACTGGGGAAGAGCAGAGGGCTAGTACTAGTAGCGCCAGAAAGAATGAAGCGACTGGGCCAAAGCCGAAAGGACGCTCAGCTGTGGATGTGTCTGGTGGTGAAAGGAAAGTCCGATGCTGTAAAGATTTTTTCTCCATAGGAACCTGGAATGTAAGATCCATGAATCAAGGAAAGCTGGACGTGGTCAAACAAGAGATGACAAGACTGAACATCGACATCTTAGGTATCAGCGAACTAAAATGGACAGGAATGGGTGAATTTAATTCAGATGACCATCAGGTATACTACTGCGGGCAAGAATCCCTCAGAAGAAATGGAGTAGCCTTCATAGTCAATAAAAGAGTAGGAAAAGCAATACTGGGATACAATCCTCAAAATGACAGAATGATCTCAGTTCGAATCCAAGGCAAACCATTCAATATCACAGTAGTCCAAGTCTATGCCCCAACCACCAGTGCTGAAGAGGATGAAATTGACCAGTTCTATGAAGCTCTACAGCACCTTATAGAACTAACACCAAAAAATGATGTTCTTATCATCATGGGGGATTGGAATGCTAAAGTAGGAAGCCAAAAGATAACCGGAATAACAGGCAAGTTTGGCCTTGTAATGCAAAATGAAGCAGGGCACAGGCTGATAGAATTCTGTCAAGAGAATACAATGGTCATAGCAAACACTCTTTTCCAACAACCCAAGAGACGGCTCTACACATGGACATCACCAGACGGTCAACACAGAAATCAGATTGACTATATGCTCTGCAGCCAAAGATGGAGAAGCTCTATACAGTCAATAAAAACAAGACCAGGAGCTGACTGTGGCTCAGACCATGAGCTTCTTGTTGCAAAGTTTAGGCTTAAGTTAAAGAAAGTAGGGAAAAGCGCTAGGCCAGTCAGGTATGAATTAAATCATATCCCTGTTGAATATACAGTAGAGGTGACAAATAGATTTAAGGAATTAGATCTGATAGACAGAGTGCCTGAAGAACTATGGACAGAGGTTCGTGACATTGTACAACAGGTAGCAACCAAAACCATCCCAAAGAAAAAGAAATGCAAGAAAGCAAAATGGCTGTCTGAGGAAGCTTTGCAAATAGCTGAGAAAAGGAGGGAAGCGAAAGGCAAGGGAGAAAAAGAAAGATACGCCCAATTGAATGCAGAATTCCAGAGAATAGCTAGAAGAGATAAGAATGCCTTCTTAAATGAACAGTGCAAAGAAATAGAAGAAAACAATAGAATAGGGAGGACCAGAGATCTTTTCAAAAAAATTGGAGAGATGAAGGGAACGTTTAATGCAAAAATGGGCATGATAAAGGACCAAAATGGCAGGGACCTAACAGAGGCAGAAGAGATTAAGAAGAGGTGGCAAAATTACACAGAAGAACTATACAAGAATGAGCTTAATGTCCCTGATAATCACAATGAGGTGGTCACTGACCTCGAGCCAGACATCCTAGAATGTGAAGTGAAGTGGGCCTTAGAAAAGCTGAGCAACAACAAAGCTAGTGGAGGTGACAGTATTCCAGCTGAGCTATTCAAAATCTTAAAAGACAATGCAGTAAAAGTGCTACACTCAATTTGCCAGCAAATTTGGAAAACTCAACAGTGGCCACAGGATTGGAAAAGATCAGTTTACATTCCAATTCCAAAGAAAGGCAGTGCCAAAGAATGTTCAAACTATCGCACCATTGCACTCATTTCTCATGCTAGTAAAGTCATGCTTAAAATCCTACAAGCTAGACTTCAGCAGTATGTGGATCGAGAACTACCAGAAGTACAGGCCGGATTTCGAAGAGGCAGAGGAACTAGAGATCAAATTGCCAACATACGCTGGATCATGGAGAAAGCTAGGGAGTTCCAGAAAAACATCTACTTCTGCTTCATTGACTATGCTAAAGCCTTTGATTGTGTGGATCATAACAAACTGTGGCAAGTTCTTAAAGAGATGGGAGTACCAGACCATCTTATTTGTCTCTTGAGAAACCTATATGCGGGCCAAGAAGCAACAGTGAGAACTGGACACGGAACCACTGATTGGTTCCAAATTGGGAAAGGAGTCCGGCAAGGCTGTATACTGTCGCCCTGCCTATTTAACTTATATGCAGAGCACATCATGAGAAAGGCAGGGTTAGATGAATCAAAAGTTGGAATTAAGATTGCCGGAAGAAATATCAACAACCTAAGATACGCAGATGATACCACTCTAATGGCAGAAAGTGAAGAAGAACTAAAGAGCCTCTTGTTGCGGGTGAAGAAGGAGAGTGCAAAACTTGGGTTGAAACTTAACATTAAGAAAACCAAGATCATGGCATCCGGCCCTCTCAATTCCTGGCAAATAGATGGGGAAGAAATGGAGGTAGTGACAGATTTTATTTTCCTGGGCTCCAAGATCACTGCAGATGGGGACTGTAGCCAAGAAATTAAAAGACGCTTGCTCCTGGGGAGAAAAGCCATGGCAAATCTAGACAGCACACTAAAAAGCAGAGACATCACCCTGTCAACAAAAGTGCGTATAGTCAAGGCTATGGTCTTCCCAGTTGCAATGTATGGCAGTGAAAGTTGGACCATAAGAAAGGCTGAGCGCCAAAGAATTGAGGCCTTTGAACTATGGTGCTGGAGAAGACTCCTGCGAGTCCCTTGGACTGCAAGGCGATCAAACCGGTCAGTCCTAGAGGAGATCAATCCTGACTGCTCTTTAGAAGGCCAGATCCTGAAATTGAAACTCAAATACTTTGGCCACCTGATGAGAAGGAAGGACTCACTGGAGAAGAGCCTAATGCTGGGAAAGATTGAGGGCAATAGAAGAAGGGGACGACAGAGAATGAGGTGGCTGGATGGAGTCACTGAAGCAGTAGGCGTGAGCTTAAATGGACTCCAGAAGATGGTAGAGGACAGGAAGGCCTGGAGGAACGTTGTCCATAGGGTCGCGATGGGTCGGACACGACTTCGCAGCTAACAACAACAACTCCCTATAGCTGTAAGAACATCGGTGGAACTAAGCCACTTTTAAAATCTCTCCGAGTCTGCCTAGTTAGAAACAAAACTGAATTACACACTATTTTCTGGTAAGTGAAAGAGAACAGGGTAATTGGCCGGGCTCTGCATTACAGCCATTCCTTCCGATGTATCCCATCTACTGCATTTTTTCCCCCCAATGCTGAAAGCTGCATGGTAATTGCCATCCTGATCTTCACATTAGCGGGGCATTCATGTCTTTGTTTTAGTGCCAAAGGATTGAGTCCGAGGCTAAAGGAAAAGGGGGAACACTTGATCAAAGTACACATGCTGTAACAGCCCTTGCTCTAAACCAAATCCAGGCATCCACAAATCAATCAAGTAGGTACTAAATCTCCTTTAGATACCCTACAGCAGAAAAACCATTGCAAGGGTACAACCGGTGTCTCTTAATCCTGAATTGGCACCCTCATTAAATGTGAAAATGGGGGCATTTGGTGGAAAGCGCTTCCTTCCAAAGCATAGAGTTATTGCAGGCATATCCCCACTTAGCTGCTTGCACCCGCTGAGAGAGTCTGAGAGAGAGAGAGTCTGAGCGTGGCTTTTATCTTTTGCAGTTGTTTTCATCTCTGGCTGTCTGGTCTCTGGCCTCAGCCTTTCCTGCTGATCAAGGATTAGATCACCTGGGCTTTGGTCATTATTGATATTGCTTTTTTTTTTCTCCTGCTAAAGCCCATTAGACGTTAAAAGGAAAGTCACGGGGATTTACAGGAAGAGCTAGCTAGCTAATCTAATTTTTCAACTTGCTGCAATAGGCTGCATCCTCTCCATCAATCCTGTCATAATCTAGACTGGTCTACCCCACCTTGGTGTCCTTGAGTTGATTCAGACTTCAGCTGTCATTCCAAGCAACTTGGCTGTGTAGTCTGACAGATTTTGAAAAGCCCAGGTTTGTAGTCTATTTTTGTATTTTTGTATATGTATATGTATATATATATGTATATGTACATACACATATACATATACATATATATATACATATACATATACATATACATATACATATATACATATATACATATACATATACATATATACATATATATATATGTATATACATATATATACATATATATACATATGTATATATATGTATAGGGACGCGGTGGCTCAGTGGGTTAGGACGCTGAGCTTGTCGATCAGAAGGTCGGCAGTTTGGCGGGTCGAATCCCGAGTGCCGCGTAACAGAGTGAGCGCCTGTTACTCGTCCCAGCTTCTGCCCACCTAGCAGTTCGAAAGCACGTAAAAATGCAAGTAGAAAAATAGGGACCACTACGGTGGGAAGGTAACAGCGTTCCGTGCGCCTTTGGCGTCTAGTCATGCCGGCCACATGACCACGGAGACGTCCTCGGACAAGCGCTGGCTCTTCGGCTATGAAACGGAGATGAGCACCGGCCCCTAGAGTCGGAAACGACTAGCACGCATGTGCGGGGGAACCTTTACCTTTACCTTATATATGTATATATATGTGTGTGTGTGTGTGTGTGTGTGTGTATGTATATGTATATATATATAGTGCTATTGCTTTTGACTGCTAAAATCAGTGCGTTTGGCTATACACAAGAACAAATTTGTCTGGGGAGAACTGGTTCAAACCTTCAGCCTGACACAAAACCCTCTGAAATTGGGTAGGAACCGACCTTCCTGCTAACCTATTACAAGAGGAAATATGTGGAAATCGGGGAAATCTGCTGTCGAACTCTTGGAAGAAATTCAGGCAAACGCGTAAATAAATAAGTGCAAAATCTCCTCTCCCCTTTTTTTAGCTGTACTACCCAAGGCATACAAAGATATGGTCTCACTGAGGCTTGCCAGAGTTCAACGCCTCCCCCAGTAATTTTTTGCAAGCATTTGGCAGTGACATTGCATGTAACATCAAGAGAGCCCCAAGTGAAAGTCGAGTTTGTCATTCTTCATTGCATCCATTATTTTAAAGTTCCTAATTGGCCTCTGTTCAGAAAGGCTCTATGTAAGACATTAAGCTGATAATAGAATAAATTCACTGAAGGAGGCTCTCTTGGCACCTACTGAAAGACCACAGTAGCTTGAAATGATACAAGCTGCAGTCTCCACCCAGTTGGAAAGAGGCAAGACAGAGACCCAGCTGTTTCCTACTGTATTTTCATTGACCGGATCTAGAATGATACTGTACACACACATTCCCCCCTAGAGGCATCTCTAACATGGGTTGTTTCAGCATGAGACTACAGCCTTCCCATTTCTTTCAGTGCAATGCGTTCAGGCACTGATGTTCTGAATTTTGCACACATGCTTCCATAAAATTCTCCCTGGCCAAGAAAGGGCACCACCAGAATCCTACACAACAGCTGTTGACACATATAACATCTGTCTCATTGAATCAAGTAACCCCAGGCTGGTAGTCTAAGGTTGCCTACAATTTTTTATACCAGCTTTTAAGTGGATGTGCTTTGCATTTTGAGACCTTGTACTGGCACTTGCACAAAATGACTGCCACAAAGAGAATTTCTATTCACACAATGATTGCATGGTTCATTTTATTTATTGAGTTGGGTTTATATCCCATAGTTTTATGCAGAAGTTCATGGTACCTCTTCCTCACCTTTTCCCCCCACACCAACAATCCTGTCAGATTGTACGAGCTGAGAAAGACTGAGTGGCTTAAAGCCACAAAGAGACATTCACTAGCTGAGGGTGAGCTGCATTGTCCATGAAGCTCTGACACATGGTTTGCCTGAGACCCTGGATCACATCGTGCTTGTGTGGATTCTGTGGTTGAGGATCTGGTAGGGAACTTCAGTTTACCAAGAAGCTGATAGAACAACGCAATTGATGGTTGGAGCATCACTAACAAAAAAATGAAGAGTGAGATCGAACAAGCTCAGCTGGGAGCTTTCATTAGGATTGACCTTGTGACAATAAGAGTGGAGTCGCAAGCTCATTTCTCCATTCTTGCATCTGATCTTTTCTGGATAAATTTTATTTATTTTTTTTTAAATTTAAATTTTATATTTGGGCTATTGTTATTTAATCCTATTTTAATCTTAATTTTATCTTAATTTTTGTACTGTTTTAACTGTTTTTAACTTGGCCCTGTAAACCGCCCTGAGTCCTTCGGGAATAGGGCGGTATAGAAATCTAAATAATAATAATAATAATAAAGAGCATTCAAAAGAGTCCTTCCAGGGCTGCTGTGAAGAATATTCTCAGTATCTGTTGGATAAAGATGCTTAACTGTCCTCAGAATTTGATGCCAGCTTGGCAGAATCTCTGGAGCTAACCAGGGCACATCTGAGTTTAGTTATCTGGGAAGAATTCAATCCAGTTATTCCCAAGGAAATGGTTAGGATCTTCAAAGCTATGAGTTCTCCCACCTATATTCTGGATTCTTGCCTCTTCTGGTCAGTTAAGGTCTTGTAGGAGGTGATGTGATTGGATCCAAGCAGTGATCAATGCCCTACTGTGAGAGGAGTTGGTGATGCCTACCTTGAAGGAGGTAGTGGTATGTCCCCCTTCTCAAGAAACAATCCCTAGGTCTGATTGTGTTGGCCAACTTCCATCCAGTCTCTTCCCTGTCTAAAAAGGAAAGGCTGTTGATAAGGGTGGTAGTGCTCAGCTTTAGAGGGCTCTGGATGAAGTGGATTACTTGGACCCTTTCAGTTGGGGTTCAGGCTGGGTTGCAGCATCAACAAAGCATTGATCAAGCTTGTGGATGGCTTCTGGAGAGCTTGGGATGAGAGTGATGCATCAGTCCTCATCCTCCTGAATTTCTTGAAGGCATTTACCTTCAACTATGAGATTCTTCTGGACCAGATCTGGGTTGGGAGTAAAGAGCACTGACTTGTGATTGTTCATCTCCTTCTTCTGGGGCTGGTTCCAGTTGGTGTTAGTTGGAGGGTGGGAGATGTTGAGCCCTAGACACTGTTCTTCTAACATTTACATGAGGTTGCTGGGGGAAGTTATTTGGCAGTATGAGGTGTACTTCAATTTACTGAGGATACCCAGTTATAAATCTCTACTCCTGGCCAGTTCAAGGGCTGTATTGGAGGCTGAGGGCTGTGTGGATCTGGATAGGAAAGAATCAATTTTGACTCAACCCTTGCAAAATGGAATGGCTCTGGGTTTTTTATCTTTCTGGGTCTGATGAGGAATCATCTTTGATCCTTGCCAGGGTAGCACTTCCCAAGACAAACTTGGTGTGCAATTTGAGGGTCATCCTGACTTGTGGCTTCTGCTGAAGGGGCAGGTGACAACCGGGATGATGGGGACATTTGCACAGACTGTTGTGTTCCAGTTGCACCCATTTCTGGACTGAGAGGCCATGTTTACTATCACTTGCATCCTAGTCACTTCCTGATTAAGTTACCACAATGTGCTTTACAAAAGACTGTCTATAAAGATTACAACTGGTCTGGAAATCAGATGCCCTAAGAGAGGAACATGGTGGCTCAGTGGGTTAGGACGCTGAGCTTGTCGATCAGATGGTTGGCAGTTTGGCGGGTCAAATCCCGAGTGCCACGTAACAGAGTGAGCACCTGTTACTCATCCCAGCTTCTGCCATCCTAGCAGTTTGAAAACATGTAAAAATGCAAGTAGAAAAATAGGAACCACTATGGTAGGAAGGTAACAGCCTTCCGTGCGCCTTTGGCGTCTAGTCATGCCGGCCACATGACCACGGAGACGTCCTCGGACAAGTGCTGGCTCTTCAGCTTTGAAACGGAGATGAGCACCAGCCCCTAGATTCGGAAACGACTAGCACGCATGTGCGGAGGAACCTTTACCTTTAAGAGAGGAAAGCTACTGATGTTTTCTGCTGTCGTTGCCACTATGTAGGGCTGAATCTGACTTCTGACTAATATGCAGTCAATTTCACTCTTCATGTTCCACCAGTGCTGTCTTGCTTCATCCAAGCAGACTCCCTGGGCTGGCAAACAGGGAGAAGCTACTCCAAAGCATAAGCCTAAGGCCGCCTTCATGTTCCAGGAGATAACCAAGGACTCAGCAGCACTGCCCTTCTTGACCTCAAGCAAGAAACTAAATGGATCCATTAGGCACCTGGAGCAGACTGACTGAACAGCTTCTTCTTCCCTGCAGAGGTTAATGGCCCTAGTCAACTCCAGAGAGACAAAGGACAATGTTAACATTTTCCACTATCATACCTCTGAGACAAAAACCAGATCTAACATGTGGCCACCCATGTGAGTCAGGCTCAAATGACTTAGGACAACCTCAGGGCTGCCATGATGACTATGAATTCTTCAGCCATCTTTTACTCTCCTTCCCAAGTGTGGCAAGTTGAAGACCCCCAGAACCAGAATTAAAATCATGGGAACTTGATGTGCAGCAATTAAAGGCCCTGTCCCACCCCATGATAAATTGGGCACAAAACCAACACTATACTGTAAAACACTACAAAGTACCCTTGTTAGGAATGCATGTTGTATAATTTGCTACGGACAATAATTTCCACTAGGAAGTTTCATTTTTCCTCATAGTATATTTTGGTAGGGAAAGGAAAGAAAGGAATTAGCGCATGAGTTAGAATGATGCTGTAAAATGTGGCTTAGTCTAGAAATTTTGGCCACAACTCTGTGAAAGCTGAGGATGTTTGGGAACATAACCAGTATTTGCTGACAAGGATGAAGGTATCATTCTAATGGCCCTAAGACAAATGGGGAATATCTCTGTGCTGGGGAAAGCTGCAGTACAAGCTGTGAAAAATCATTTGCCTTAAGCTGTAACCTTAAGTGAATTGACACAGGGAGCATGTTTTCCCTTTGCACTACAGCTGAACACATTATTTTATGTTGTCATTGATCTGATAGTCTTCATAGTGCCACAAGGTTCTTCCATGTTGTATATAAAAGGTAAAGGTAAAGGTTCCCCCGCACATGCGTGCTAGTCGTTTCCAACTCTAGGGGCCGGTGCTCATCTCCGTTTCAAAGCCGAAGAGCCAGCGCTTGTCTGAGGACGTCTCCGTGGTCATGTGGCCGGCATGACTAGACGCCAAAGGTGCACGGAACGCTGTTACCTTCCCACCGTAGTGGTCCCTATTTTTCTACTTGCATTTTTACGTGCTTTCGAACTGCTAGGTTGGCAGAAGCTGGGACAAGTAACAGGCGCTCACTCTGTTACGCGGTATTATGGTTATGTGCAAGAAAGCAAAGGCATATCAAGATTTTCTAGACCAGGGGTCTTCAAACCTGGCCCTTTGATGACTCATGGACTTCATCTCCCAGAATTCCTCAGCCAGGCACACTGGCTGAGGAATTCTGGGAGTTGAAGTCCACAAGCCATAAAAGGGCCAAGTTTGAAGACCTCTGTTCTAGACTTTCTTGTGTGTGTTCGGAGGAAATTAGATGGAAAAAGACATCAAAATGGGAGCTGCAAGGGGTTTCTAATCTTTGGATTAATGCTGTTTAAATGCTCAGTGGATTATTTGTGTGTCAAGCACATTTTTCTTCAGCCTGTTCCCTTTCCTGCCCTAATGGTCCTTTAGAGCTATTGTATATATTTTAGCTATTAAAGCGAATGCCATTTTCCCCCCACCACTGATAAAAAGTGACCATCTGACTATGTGTATTTTTGCCATTTAAATTCATTTTAGTCATGAAGTGAATTCAAAATAGAATGACAAGGAGTTTTCTGTGGCCAAATGCTAAACTTACTTATTTGGCACTAAGAATGCTTTGTTGTAGAAAATGACTATAGATAAGTGAACTGAATTGAACAGAATGCAGTGCAAATATTTTCTGCCCAGCCATTCCTGATCTAGGATGATGTTTTTTTAAAAAATACAAAGGAAGGAAGCTGTGGTGATTAGCACTGGTCAGGACGGATCCCAGCATGCTCATGAAAAAAAGTCAGCATTGGTTCTAGGAAACTTGGACTGCCTGTGAAAGTTGGGAATTGAAGGACCATTTTGCTCTTCTTTCCTAGTTGATGATGTTGGGGGAGGAAAAGTCCAGTCCTTGGGAATTCAATATGGGATACCCCAGGACTTGAACCTCTCTCCCATTTTATTGACATGGGAAGTCCGGGTGGGGGGAGGGAAGGGGGGAGGGGGGTTTATTATTAAAATTTTGTAAAACTTTTCAATAAATAATAAAAACTCTAGGAAAGGACATCCACATCTTTGGGATTAGTAATCATGAATAGGTTGGTAATACAGGTAGTCCTCAACTCATAACTGTAATGGATCCTGTCCATTATAGTCATAAATCATGTCAGTCGAAAACAAGTCACCATGTAACTGGACCCATTTTTATGACTTTTGTGTGGCCTTGATTAAGTGAAGGTTGTTAAGCGAACCTATTGTTCATTATAGGCCATTTTTGTCAAAAACTGGAAGTAAATGCCGGTTTGAGGCAAAATTATTGTAAATCACATTCATGTGCCTGTGGGACACTGCAAACCATCATAAATGCAGGCCAGTTGCTGGGCAACCGAAATGTGGACATGTGACTTGGCAGGGAGCAGCCACTAGAACTTTGGAGGCTGGTCATAACTTTGACCAGTCATAGGTCAAGGACTGTCTGTATCCAGCTTTACACATGATCATTGGACTAAACAGGAGATATGAAAAAGTCCTGAGGTTCTTTGTCTGGAGGCTGCCAGGGATCTGATAGGGCATATTCCAGAGTTTTTGGTGATTCAGAAACCTTTTGGCACCATGGATGTTCCATCTATAATGATAGGATGATGGGATGACACTTGAAGGAGCCAGAGATTCTTCTGGATTCATAGCTTCTGCTGCAACAGCATATGAAAAACATGGCCAAGAGAGCCTTTGGGGCATATCTATTAGTTGCCCTATGTCCTGGACCAGAAGGCACTATAAAAATATTTTTGCTAAATTACTATACTTTGCTTTATGTGGAGCTGCTCTTGATGATGACTCGGAAGCTGCAGCAGCATCAGCCAGTTTAGCAGAATAACATGCTGCAGAAACTGCATGGGCTGTTGATAGGATTCCAGGCTCAATTTCAAGTGCTGCCAATTACTTACGAAGCCCTTATGTCTGGGACCCTTGTTATGTTCAGTAGCATCTTCTTCACATACAACCCTCCCCCCCCCCAACTCTACACAATCCAGTAAAGAGAATGCTCCAGGTACAATATTCTCCGCAGTACAACCCTCTCTCTGGACCAGCTTTTGTCCCCTGAAGTCAGATGTGTCCCTATCACAGTGGTATTTCCCATAAGAGCAAAACAGGTCCTCTTCAGGACAGCTTCAGATTTGCTGGATCATAGCAACAGTTTTTATTAACAGTTTTTCCTAGGATTTAATGCTTTTAATACTTCGTTTTTATTACTATTTTATTGTGTTTACTGGACGTTGCTTAGAATTATGAGCTTATCTCCTGAGAAGCAAATAAATAAAATGGAAAGTTGGCAGGTCCTAGGCTTTGGCTACAAGGTCCAGCCTTAGTTTCATCATTGCATCAAGGCTACTGGCAAGAAGTGAGCAGCAAATGCACAGGAAGAGGAAAACAAGAACGAGTACCCATAGAACAGACATGTTAAACACAAGGCCCGGGGGCCGGATCCGGCCCGCAAAGTGGTTTCATGCGGCCTGCGAAGCCATCCTGGAAACAGTGAGGGAACGGCCCCCACTGCCTTGGCCGTGGCCCAGAGACCCTCCTTCTGCCAGAGACCCTCAGATCTGTCCCACTCCTGCCCAGGCCCCCATAGGCACCCTTGATGTGAACGACGTAGAGCTGGCCATGCCCATCCAGTAGGCCATACGCACTCTAGCCACGCCCACCCAGTAGGCCACGCCCACCCAGACCATACCCACCACGCCTCCTGAGGGCAACCGCAATGCTGATGCGGCCCTCAATGAAATTGAGTTTGACACCCCTGCCATAGAAGAAGAGAATATTGCTAGCTCAGGGTTGAACTGTGGGTTCCTTGGTGCTCTCTGAGCTTGGTTGTTTTCTCCTTGCCACTCACATATAAACAGAGAGCAAACCCCGCTCCCTTCAAGCACTGATGTTGTCACTTTGTTTTATTTCTCGTATTTAAGAACCACCCATCTCTTTCACAGTGGGACTCTGGGCAGTGTACAATAAAACAATTGGGTAATGAAACGTCTGCAAGAAAACAACTAACCTCGGAGAGCACCAAGGATCCCATACGAGAACAAATATTCAAAGGCTTTTGTGTGCAATACTTCTGATCAAAGCTTCTAGTCTCTCACAGGTGTGGGATGATAGTGTATAGAGAGAGAGAGAGAAAAAATCTAGGTTGGGACAATGTGCCAAGTTCTCCATTTTTTTTAACCATCACAAATTTTTGCAATTTCTTTCCGCAGCCACCAGGGGGAGGAGAAATGCTTTTAGACCTGCTATCTACACCAGTATCTTTTGGGCGCTGGTAAAGTGGGTGTGTGCTGTTGAAGTTCAGTTGTCTGCATTGCCCATGACTTGCATCTTTTGTGTGCACAGAATGCGTGTCCAGAGCTTCAGGCAGTGCCAATGAGCAAACCTCTTTCCCAAAGTGATGGAACACTTGGTGGTGACCCAGCTTCTCTTCCGAACCTCTCCTTACTGAGTGTGAATCGATTTTTGCCACAGCTCCTGAGAAACTATTTGATGGCTGGCAGAGGCAGAGAACACAATGTGCGAAGAAGATAAATTATCATAGGCAAAAAGCAATCCTGAAAGACAGGACTGCTGGGGTCTTTCCTGTCTCAAGGGTTAGATCATGCCCAGCCTTTCGCTCTCCGTGGTGCCGTTTCTGGAATGTAAATACGCTTATTTCCCATTCCAGAGCAGAACATTCCCATATCAAAAAAAGAGATACAGTTTCTACTGCAGAATGATTAGGGGTGATCCGAATACTACCGATGATGCCTTTTCTTTCTAAAGTAAACCGCAGTTTTAGGGATCCACCAAAAACTCCCCCGGCTAAAATACAGGTTCATTAATATTAACGCCATCTTATTTCTGCCCTGCTCTTCTGCCTCAAACGCCGGTTTCACACAGGGAGTGAACCTGGCTTGTTGCTGCGTCTGTTTCCAACTCCAGAACTGGGGAGAGATGTCAGATGCTCTTTCTCCAGCCACGACGGGGCAAGACCCTCACCCGCGCCCCGTAACGGCATCGCTCTCTCTCTCCCCCCCCCCAATCCTTCCCTTTTCCACAAAAGAGGAAATCCCGTCCCGTGAATCGGGGGTGTCCCAGAGGCAACCGAGCGGACACTTACTCAGAAGTAAGCGCCGCGCCGTCGTGGCCTTTAGTACGAGGGGGGGGGGCCTTCTGGCAGGCGGCACCGGGCACCAGATGCCGTCCGGCCAAAGGGTGGGCCGGGTCGCCTCGATGGGAGAGGGAGCAGGGCGGGCCGCTCGGACGAGCGCCCTCCTCCTCCTCCTCCTCCTCCTCCCCCGCCCGGAGCGAGCAGCCTTTGCTGGACGCGGTGGCTGGGTGTTTCCCTTCCCCCGTCGGCGGGCTGCAGTGCGGAGTTCTGGGCTGCATGCAAGGGAGAGGAGGAGCTTGCCGCTTCCCCCCCCCAACACACCCCAGTGCCCGACCGATCGCTTATAAAGCAGCATCCCCGGACCCATCGCCTTTTGCTCCCCGCCACCCACTGCTCGGACCTGCTCGGAGCCCAGCCTAGCCCAGCCCAGCAGCCATGAGCCATCCCAGCAGCATCCGCGCCACCTCCTACCGCCGGACCTTCGGGCCGTCGCCCATGCTGTCGCCGATGCCCTACTCCTCGTCCCGTCTGGCCTCGGCCTCTTCCGCCACGCGGTTGCTGAGCGCGCCTTCCGCCGGAGCCTCCCTGCGCTCCTACCGCGGGAGCGGCGGCGGGGGCAGCGCTCTCTTCCTGCGCAGCGGAGCGCTGGTGGCGCCGCCGCCGCCCCGCTACACCTACAGCGCCGAGAAGCTGGACTTCTCGGTGGCCGACGCCCTGAACCAGGAGTTCCTGACCACGCGCAGCAACGAGAAGCAAGAGCTGCAGGAGCTGAACGACCGCTTCGCCAGCTTCATCGAGAAGGTGCGCTACTTGGAGACGCAGAACGCCGCCCTGCTGGCCGAGCTGGGCCACTCCCGCTCCAAGGAGCCCACCCGCGCCTCCGACCTCTTCCAGGACGAGCTGCGCGAGCTGCGCCGGCAGGTGGACGCGCTGGGCAAGGACCGCGACCGCCTGCAGGTCGAGAGGGACAACCTGGCCGAAGACTTGGCCGCCCTCAAGCAGAGGTGAGTCCCCCCACCCAGCCACCCACCCCAAACGGAGCCGCGCTGGGTTAATTCGGGACGCGGTGGGGGGGGGGAGTCCAAAAGGGCGGTCCGGCCCGGATCCAGGGAATGAAATAAAACTTTGGGCTTCCCGGTCCGGTTTCAGCAGAGAGGGCAGCAGATGGAAGGAATGGGTTAAAAGCGTAGAAAATTCGGTCTCTTACCTTGGAATAGGAAGGGGTGTCTAAAAGAGAGGGAATGCCGGCTTTTTAAAATTGGGCTGAATCTGTCCTAAAAAAAAACCCTATCTCTGGAGCGCTAAAAAAGAGAATGCCTTAAGCATATGCAGAGTGCTTTTCCTGGAGCCAGAAGACTCCGCTAAACTCGCTGTCTTGGAGAAAAGGAAGGGTTTCTTGCCAGTCATGGCTCATTAGCTGAGGAGTTGGAATGACTCCCGAAGAGAAGGGTGATTGATTACACCAAAGATCAGCTGGCCCTGAGAGGGGCACAGGGGAAAATAAAAAGCCAACTGTAAAAAAATATATGGCTCTCTGCACTTTGTAACATGATGAATAAATTAGTAGGAGCCAAATAATGTATGCCTACTAAATAATGGATGCGTAATAATGGATTCTTTTTCTTTGCTACCTAGAGTAGACAGAAAGCAAACGGGGGTGTATAGTCTGAGTAAAAGAATAACTGCAGAAGAGTCAGAAGACTGGTGTCTTTGCAGTGTAGGCTTTTACCCTCTGTGATGATCAAGGAATGTAATGATTTGGGGTCCGGTTTATCTCCTGTCTTAAGAAAAAAGTTAGGCTGTGTTCCTAAGCAAGAATAAGCTGCTCCGAAAGCTCTGGGCGGGCAGCTCTGTCCCAGACTCATTCTGGGTCTCTCAGAGTGTTGCATTTAGGAAGGAGAGAGAGTGGCCAGGCAGACCCTGTGTGGCCATAACAAGAGTTTTAGCATTTCAGAGTTTGAAGTGGAAGGATGCTCCCCAGCCTTGGACTGGGACACAGGAGAGGAGATGCAGATGGTGTGTTTGTGTGTGTGTGTGCTGCGCATGGACAAGAGGTCCTTGTGATGAGCTTCTTCGGGGTTGGGGGGTGTGGGGAGGAGAAGGGTGTGGTGAGGATGAGTCTGGCAGACATGACGTGATGGGGAGGAGGGAGGGGGAGGCTGTTGAAGGGCAGCAAGGCCAAAAAAAAACACCACCCCAGGCATTTGGAAAAAGAGGAGGTTGGGCTCAATATGGGGTGGGGCAGGAGAGGAGGGTGGGGAGTGGGAGGAGGGAAGAACCTTCTGGCCAGCTGGAACTCCATCATGTTTGGCTTGGTGGCAATCTCATGTGACATCTTGGGAAGCCCAGGGAAGGGATGTAGCAGAGGGCACCTTTAGGGGAGACCCCTCTACTTGGGGATCTCTCTGGGTGGCTGTCAGAGGGCACAGAGGAATGAATGCAAGCTGGCAAAGGAAAGAGCAATGGCGATAGTGGCAGCCTGGCTGCAAAGTCCAGGGACAAACAGTAATGGTGAGGCCCCAGTGGCCTTGCGGGAGTCTGCTTTTTTTTGCAGCAGAGCCGTTTTTTTGGCTTTTTCATTTATTTCTCATACGTATTTATATTCAAGTGGAAGAGAAGCCTGACTGTTGTGTCCCCTTGGGCTTCGTGAAGTGTGGCTGGTTCTCCTCCAAGCTGGCAGGGCTCATGCTGTGGCAGATGGGGAGGTGGGAAGAAGGAAAGGAGAGAGGAACGTTAGACGCCGAATCTTGGAAGAGAGGCAGCCAGACCCATTTAGACACACAAAATATTATGGAGCACCCACTTTTCCAACCCCCCACCCCCACCCCTTCTCTTTCTTCCCCATCTTCTTCTTGGGACAGGACAAAACAAGTAGAAGTTATCCTCCAAAATCCACATTTTGAAGGTGCTTCTGTTTTACCCAAAATAGTCTTATAGATTATTAATTCTGCAAGGGGCATGGAATGAAAATGGTTTCTAAAATCTACTTAACTTCATTCCAGCCGCATCTCTGCTCTTTCCCGCTTCTAGTGCTTTCTTCTTTTTACTCAGAGGTCAGAGAGAGTCTGTGACCAGGGTTGTTGCTTATTTATTGTTTTGAACAGTGCCTCTGATACAGTCAAATTATTTTAGGTTGCGGAGAGGTTTATGTAACCTTTTAATATCATAGTCATAGGCTAAGAATTAGGTGTGATCAGTGTCTAGAAGCAAGAATGTTGCCTGAATCTAAACCTGCAAAACACATTTGCCAAGCTGTTAATATTTCGCTTGGTTCCTGAAAGTAGAAGTAAAAAGGAGAAGAGGTGGAATAATTATTTCTGGTATCAATGGGTGTTTAATTGTGTGGGCTAAGACTGAGTTTGCCTAGGAGTTGTGGACCGCATAGGTGTAATGAAGGCAACCAATTCTGTAGCACTCTTGCTCAATTTCTGCTTTGGGGCTGCTCTTTGCCCTCCACAGGATGGATGAGGAAATGCACAAGCGAGAAGATGCTGAAAACAACCTAGTTCTCTTCCGCAAGGTGAGCCGAGCCTCTTCTAGACCAGAGAGCACTAGCGGAGGGAACGGCATGCTTGGCTCTCACACCCCCTTATACATACCTCCTTGCATGTGTCTTTCAGGTTCATGACTCCCCCCTGCCACCTGCAGACGCTCATTCTTTTTTCTTTTCTTGCTTACCTGGCAGTGAAGGCATTCCATTCCCACATTTGTTTCCACGGCTTCGTATGCTTTAAGCTGCAAGCTTTGTTTTTTAAATCTCTGCTTGGCAGCTGCGTAAGCCCCTGATTGTGCTGGACCAAGGAAGCAGGCTCTGTCCCTGGAATCCCAGGCCAGCAGCAGGCCATCTGACCCTCCTTCCCATTCTCTGGGGTCCATTTTACTCCTTAAATTAACATGGAAAGTGGTGGGCAACTTGCTGGGGTTCTGACCAGCCTTTGTTTCCCTCCCCCTCCTGCCCCTCCCCCCTCCCCCCGCGGTAGGATGTGGATGACGCCACCCTTTCACGCCTGGAACTGGAGCGCAAGATCGAATCCCTCATGGATGAAATTGAATTCCTTAAGAAACTGCACGAGGAGGTAAGAGTAGGAATGGGCTGGTGTGCAACTGGTTCCCATTTCACTTGACTGGCTTTTTTGAACAATCACAGACCTACAAAACAGGACCCCTTGGGGGCTGCTGCAGGAAATCTTCCTAGCGTATCTTCCCAAAGGGGACAGTGTCAGTTGTGGAAACAGGTAGGTGGTGCCACAATGAGCAGAGCAAGCGCCTCATGAAGAATGATGGGAGACTGATGTGGCCAGGATAGGAAATCATATGGCTTTTAGATCCTGCAGACTCATTTATTACGATGAAGAGTTAGAGATACTGGCAGCTAGAAGTTCAACAGGGTTTAGAAGGTGACACAGGTTCCTTGCCCTTGGATATGCGATTTTTATTTTTTTATTTTTATGGCAACCCTGCAGCAAAGATGCTGCTTCCGGGCCATCTAGTGGTGCCTAGCAGGAAAACATCTGCATCTCCAGCCCCACCCTTGGATGCATGGACTGGATGATTGTCCTGCACTGTCATTTTGCAGGGCAGATTCACTTGAGTTAGTAACGCAAGTGGCAGATCGGCTGCTCTTGCAACTATAATGCTCAGTGGGAATATATCTTCTGGGCGTCTCTGTCCCATGTGGGCAGTGATGTTACGTCTGAGCAGTTCTCTGTTAAGATTCTCTTCATCACTGAATTATGGTCCCTCACCCTCATCTACCTGTTTGTGTAGTATGGCGGCAGGTGTGATTCTTACCCTATAAGGACCGTTCTTTGTGTGTCTGACAACCTCCCCCCCCCTCGCATGTTGCACGCAGGAGCTGAACGACATGCAAGTGAGCATACACAGCCAGCAGCAGGTGCAAGTGGAGGTGGAGCAGGCTAAGCCGGATCTGACTGCTGCCCTGAGAGAGATCCGCACTCAGTATGAAAGCATCGCGGTCAAGAACCTGCAGGAGGCTGAGGAGTGGTACAAATCCAAGGTGCCTAAACCCCCGGGGGTGATGAGGAGGTGGGGTTACTGCGCTATTAACAGGATGCCTTCGTGAAATGTTGTTGAGAGTAAGGAAGATGGCCTCAATGGGAATATGCCTGATTGATTTTTATTAGATTTATATGCCACCCTGTCTCACTTTCCCATGGCAAAAGAGGCTGGGACATTTTTACAGCCCAGGGCAATGAGATTACATTTTGAAGTGGTTCTCGCAGGGACCTCCCTAACTCATCGGAGCAATGTTTCCCAGGCTTAGCCGCTTTTAGATGGGTGGACTTCAACTCCTACAATTCTGCAGCCAGAGTATGAGGAGGAGGTACAGCACAACCAGACCGGCGAGGTGCTGCTAGTATAGCCAATCTCATTAAAAGCGCTTTTAGCTTTTCTGTGGAGCTGCTTTTCTGAAGCATTCAAATTTCTGTTACATGCGAAAACCCAAAGACTAAGATAAATATATATATATATATATATATATATATATATATATATATATATATATATATATATATATATATATATATATATATATATATATATATATATATATATATATATATATATATATATATATATATATATATATATTAACAAAGTCATGCTAATGCAGACTTACAACCTTTCATTTAGTGACTGTTCAAAGTTACAATAGTACTGAAAGAAGTGCCTTGTGAACATTATTCACACTTATAACACTGCAGCACCCCCATGGGAGTGTGATCAAAATTAGGACGTTTGTCAACTGACTCATATCTATGACGTTTGCAGGGTCCCGGGGTCACGTGATCCCCTTTTGTGACCTTCTGACAAGCAAAGTCAAAGGGGAAGCCACTTAACCACGTTACTAACTTAACAACTGCAGTGATTCACTTAACAACTGTGACAAGAAAGGTCGTAAAATGGGGCAAAACTCAGTGTCTTGCTTAACAACAGAAAATTTGCGCTCAGTTGTAGTTGTAAGTCAAGGACTACCCGTACTTTAGAACAAACAGTGGGTAGCAAAACAAGAGTTAACAGTTAAATCTCAATGCAAAACTGTTGTGTCATTCCAGAAGCTCTTTTTAAAAGGAAGAGGTGGCATCAGCGTCCAGCAAACACATTTGAGTGGCAGGTGCCCAGAGTTGGTTATAAGTTCCTATACAGATGTTTTAAATAAATAAATAATACTGACCCAGAACTCAAGTACAGGGACAGACTTGAAAGCTGGTTGGGTGAAGGCCTCAGAATCTCCTGAAGTCTGTAGGGTGAAAACATTTAAAACACTTCACATTTTTAAGTGACACAATGGAATCCTCCATCCCCCTTTTCTCCATTAATGGCCACATGTTTGTGTTTTGGAGCAGAATGGGTCTCTTCAAGCCTCTGCAAGCATTTCAGTCCTGGAACTTCCAGGCAAGCTAATTTTTTTTTTAAAAAAGGACTTTGAGTCACACCTCAGTGGCTACTTTTTCCAGGAGGAATTCTTTTTAAACGTTGTAGGCTTTTTTTTCACCAGTAGGGGGAGGCCTAACAAGGAACCAACCTGTCTCTTTTGATGCATAAATAGCTGCTTAGTGGAAAGGGAATTTTCTTATTGTCACAAAATGTATTGATATAGCAAAATAATAAACCACTCAGGGTACAGGTTCACCCCCTCCGACTTCTGGAGGGTTTCCTTGACAATGTGGCGCAACGTCTGTTTGTCGCTGTTTAGATGCATGCACTCCTGTAAGACAGCGTGTGTCAGAATCCATTTATATCACATTCATAAATGTATGTTTAAAACATTATCCCCCCCCCCATGGATTCTGCCATCTCCCGAGGAAGGAGGAGCGCATGTGGATTCAGCCTGCCTTAGGTTATACTTCAAAGACCAAGGGAAACCTTTTGAACTGGGGGAACAAAAGGGAGGGTTAGAGAAGAAGGCATCTGGCCTGTGTCTCCATTTGAATCTGTAGAGGAAGAAGGCAATAACCATAAAGATTCGAAGTTCCCTTTTTCCCACGAAAGGGATGACACGAAGTAAAATGATGGGGGGCTGACCAAATGGGGTTGAGGGAAGGGGGGGTTGAACCGGGAACTCTTTATAAAGTTTCAATTTGTAAAACAATACCAAGTCCTGTCTTGTATTTCCACAACCAAGCATGTCCTAGTAAAAATTCCTTTTGGACTAGAACTGACTCCAAGAGTTTTTGTTTTCCTAAGACGTGGATTGGGGTGGGTCCTGACAGCGTGGCTTGGTTGGTGCTTGTAATGAGCGAGCTCTCTATTAATGTATAGTTTGCAGATTGTGGTACGGGTCAAAGAAAGTAGAGGGAGAGCCATAAATCAGACTGATGATGTTGGCTTCCTGCATACCAGATTTTCCTCATTGAGGGAAAGATCCTATTTCCAACCACTGCTGTAGAATATTACAGGTAATCCTGGATTTATGACTAGTTGCTTAGCAACTGTTTGAGATTATGACAGACCCTGAAAAAAACTCTGTGACTCTGTGTCAAAGTTCTGACATTTTCTCCTCCCCCACAATCACATGACTACAGTTTTGGCGCTTGCAGCCACCCCGCATTTATGGCCATTTGTAGCACCCCACAGCCACGTGACTGTGATTCATGATGCATGTGTCAGAAACAGGGCTTACGTTTGTTTTCCAACAAAACCAAGCATAGCGAACAATAGGTTTGCTTAAAGACGACAAAAAAGGTAATAAAATTGGGTCTGGTCCCATGACGACCCGCTTTACAATTATGATTTACGGTCGTAACTTGAGGATTACCTGTATAAAGAATGGGTCCAGTGCTGTGGTCCCTGGCTGTTGTTGTAAGATTTCCACAGAGGGAAAAGAGGCTCGTGAGGAGAGTTCTATATGGACTTGTGGCTTGTGTGGTTTGTGTTATCAATTCCCCTCCAGCTAGATAATTGTGAATGAGTTCAGGCAGGTTCTGGTTAGGAGTTGTTTTGGGGTTCCTTCTTTCCCTTCTCTTGATGTCCCCAAATTCTTGGGTAGTGGTGCGTTGATTAGAATGCAGTATAGCAGATTAACTCTGCATTCCACTGCCAGGAGTTCGATCCTGACTGGCTCATGGTTGACTTAGCCTGCCATCCTTCCGACATTAGTAAAATGAGGACTCTGTTGGGGGCAATATGCTGACTCTGTAAACCACGTAAAGAGGGCTGTAAAGCACTGTGAAGTGGTATATAAGTCTAAGTGCTATTGCTATTGTTTACAGTTTGCTGACCTGTCAGATGCAGCCAATCGGAATCACGAGGCCCTTCGCCAGGCCAAACAGGAGATGAACGAATCTCGCCGTCAGATCCAGAGCCTGACCTGTGAGGTGGATGGACTCAAAGGAACAGTGAGTAAAATACCCATCCTGCTCTCAACCTGGGACAATAGCAGATTGTGGCATAAGTCAAAGAACAAGAGAGGGGAAGCCACAGGTCAGCTGATGATGCTGTCTTAGCTTCACCATACCCTGCTCTGCATGGTGAAATCCCAGAAGAAAGATCGATGACAGCAATCAAATTATGACAACTTCATTGGCTACTGGGCAGTGGTGGGATTCAAATACCTAGAAACCAGTTTTCTGTGTGGACGCCACTTCTAGAAGTTCGTTCTGAGCCAGGGAGGCCTCCCAGGCCCAGAATGGATTGCCAGAAGTGTGTGGACGCCACTTCTGGTGGGCCGTTCTGGGCCTGGGAGGCTTTCCCGGCTCAGAAAGGACTTCTGGAAGTGGCCTCTTTCGGCGGTCCATTCTGGGTCTTGCGAAAAAGGGCTAGGTGCAGAGGTAGGCAGCCTGGGCTCTTTTATGACTCGTGGACTTCAACTCCCAGTATTCCTGAGCCAGCATGGCTCAGGTTGGAAACCTCTCCCCCTCAGCATGGCTGGCTCAGGAATTCTGGGAGTTGAAGTCCACGAGTCATAAAAGAGCCAAGGTTGCCCACCCCTGGCCTAGGGCATCAGCCAGTTCTCCAACAAAAATATAGCTACCAGTTCTACTGAACCGGTGCGAACCGGCTGAATCCCACCACTCCTACTGGGCCATTTGCAGATTCTGTCTACGACCAGCAAAAACCCTATATGATACAGGATCGAGCCACCTTCCTTCACCTTAGCCTGCCTGGATTTTAAGATCTTCAGGTGGAAATCACCTTGGCTCTGCTTCACCCCTACTGGAGCAAGTTTGACAGGAATACAAAAAGGGCCTACTTGGTGATGGCTCCTCCCAGGCTCTAGAATCACTAAATTGACTCTTGTCTTCTGCAACTTCCTGGTGGTGGCAAAGATCTTCTTCAGGCAGTTTTGGGGGGCTTTGGGATGATTCGTCAGTAGCTGAAACAGGTTTGGATAAGTAGCTGCTGTTCATTTTCTAATTCAGTTGATGTATTTTAATCAGATTTTTATATTTGGTTGTTGGTGGCCTTGAGAACCCTTTATAGTTGAAAGGCAATAAATACGGTAAAATGAAGAAGGGAAGCCACCTGGAGTGCTATCAAGCTATCTGGATTCAACTGCTTTTATAGTCTGCTTTGACCAGAAGTTGCCTCTGCACACACCCCTGCCCCCAGGATCACCTTAATTGCTTGTGAATGAGTGAGATTTTTGGGGTCAGTATCCATTTCATGAATTACAGTCTTGGTGCTGCTTGCTCTTCATCGTGTTAGAATGAAGCCTTGCTGAGACAGATGCGAGATCTTGAGGACCAATATGGAGCCGAAGTGGGCTCCTACCAAGAGACAGTGTCGCGGCTGGAGCAGGAGATCCAGCACATGAAGGAAGAGATGGCTCGGCACCTCCGGGAGTACCAGGACCTGCTGAATGTCAAGATGGCTCTTGACATTGAAATTGCGACTTACCGCAAGCTGTTGGAAGGAGAGGAAAGTAGGTAGGTCAACAGTGGTCAGGTCCTGCCCTGCTCATCTTTTAGGTTCACGGGCACATTTTGAATGTCATGGGTGCCACCCCTGAGTGGCTAGTGCAGGCAGCATGGTAAGGGACAAAACCCTGGAAAATGTAAATTGGTTTTGGGGAGACAAGGACTTACCCAGGAAACTGAGCCATGAAGCAGACCTGAAGGTTGCTGAGCCACAAAGCTATTCATTGGGCTCCACCTAAAATTGTCCAATCTTTTCTTTTCCTAACTTTCCTGATAGCTAGGCATTTCCCTCTGTTTACACCAATCTTGCTCTAACGCTCCCCCCTCCCTCTCCTTTCAGCAGTTTCATATCCGGGCACATGACCATCAGACCAGGTGCATGTAGGAAAGTTTCTGGAATAATATAGACCAATGTTGCTTTGTGGGAGGCCTGGCACATGTTTCTTATATTTCAGATGGTAGGGTTGGCGGGCCCCGGAAGGTTGATCTGCAGCTGTCTTGATTATCATTTCAGCATTTTTACCTAGTTCTAAATAACATTTTATAGGAGTATGTGAGGAGGAAGGCGGCCTTCTTCTTTTCTGGGAGGGATGCAGAAAAGCCATTTTAAAGAGAAAGTTTGGAGATTAACCTGTAGAAGTTTCCGTAATGCTCACTGGCCTGTATGTTCCCTGCAGGATTGCAGTGCCTGTCCAATCCATGGCATCTTACAGCTTCAGAACTGCAGGTGAGCCAATAGCCAGCATGGGTCTTCAATGCACCCACATGCTTTGTGTTGTTTGACAAAATTATGGGCTTCTGAAAGACATGGCAGCAGTGGCATAGAAGTCAGCAATATTCTCTAGGTGGACCCAAGCATCTTTTTTGGCTATATTTTGCACATGCTTTGTTTCTAGCAAGCAGCAACTTGAGGGGAACATTTTGGCTTGACGGGAACAAGCTCGGCTTTGGAGGTTCCCTTATCTCAAGTTGTGCAGGCAATCATGCCTGAGCCTCAGTTGCTTTTTCTTGGAATGAAACCCAAAGGCTCCTTTGCTCTCCCCACCTTCCATGTTCCTTTCTAATTTCTCCCAGCTGGTAGCCAGAGGTCTTTCACAATGGGCGTATGAGTGAAAGAAGATAGCTGGGCTGCTGGGTGTTTGGGAGCTGTAGTCCTCAGTCCCCTGCGTGACCCTGGATGGAGTAAAGTAAGGGGCCTTGAATGCTGAGCCTTTTCTCCCTCAAGCCTGCCTCCTCCTTAGTTTCAGAGCCAGATCCAAGTGCAGAGAGCCACACCCGGAAGACGGTGCTGATCAAAACCATTGAAACCCAGGATGGAGAGGTAAGTCAATGAGCTGTTCCTACTGGAGATTTGTGTGAAAGAGGAACTCGGGGCAGAGGTGTGATTTTTTTTTTAGTTGTGGAGATTGTACCTAAGCCTAGGACACAGCAAAGAACTCCAGAGGCCTAATTAGGGTTTTGCTGTTATTTCAGCCAACCAAAGGAAGCCTAACCTCATCAAAGTCCCGAGGGGTGCCAGGTTGGGGAAGGATTGCCCTGGGCTGCTCTCACAGCTTGGCCTTTTCTCTTCCTGCAGGTGGTGACCGAATCAAGGAAGGAGCAGAGAGCTGAGATAGAGAAATGAGGCTGGCCACCCCAGCAGGGTCCCCTGGGCCACTGAGAGAGGCACTAAGCTCACCTCTTTGCAAACGTCCCAGTCGCAGATCCCCTTTTTCCCTCACTAAGCCACACTGGCCTTATTTACAATGGTGATGTTGATGATACCTCTTACCACTGGCAGCCTTCCCACACTGTTCCGGGCTTCCTAAGACATCCCTCTCTGCCCTTCGGACCGTACTCTGTTCACAGCCTGGTGGCAGTCCCAACAGTAACCACCAATGGTCTTGGGAGTGGAGATGGCTTCACCCTGCTCTTTTCTTTCACCGCCTCCTACCTCTTCATACCGCATTCCTTCTCATCCCTCCCCGCCAAGGACCCCTCTCCAACCACTCACCCCCAAACCAAGCTGCCTTCCTGTAAAGTACCACTCACAAAGCCAGCCCACCCTAGGAACCAATTTGCCATGTGTGTTTAGATTGAATTTAAAGGCTGTGGCCTTCCAGCTGTTGTGGAATTAAAACTCCCAGCCTCCCAAGTCGTACAGAGTGTTGCTGGGACTTGTAGTTCAGCAACAGAGGGAAGGTTCCAGGTCCCCTACCACTGCCAAACACTTAGATGGCTGCAGATTGGCAAGCTCTGACAACTTGCAAGGGCCACTAAGCACACCAACTTGGAAGCACCAAAGAAGGCCAGGAGCTTGCTCATAACCTTATTTTACTGCTTTTGTTGAATCTAAGCATTTCTATATGCTGGCCACAGACACCCCTCATGGTTTACAAAGTTTCTCAAGAGAATCATGATAGAAACTTGCTTTGTCAAGATGCAGTAGGTTTGGCTTCCCAACTAGTTTTCACTTCTGTGAACTTACTTTGAGAAGGTGCATGGTTAGCTTCACGCCATCTGTACTGAAAGGGAGAATAGCATTGGCCAACTTTATAGGGCTGTTTGAAGGTTGACAAGGTAATGCAACAGAAGTATTTTAAATATTAATTAGTAACAAGTGTTAATTTCCTCAGTTGTCAAGCTGCAATCTGGTGGTCTCCAGATGTGTTGACTCCAATTCTCATAATTCCTAAGCAGCATGATACTGGCTGGGGTTGTGAGAATTAATTTAATGCATCAAGGGAGTGCAAGTGGAGAATACTACGTCAGATCTTCTCAGACGAGCTTCCAAATGAATGCGTATACAACAGATTATTGTCTTTTATTTTTTTACAGCAAATTTTGTAAGGTAATCTTTAAAAAACCCCTCTAAAGTAAGCCTTTTGACCATTAGTGCGTTGTTTCCCAATATTGAAGGGTGCTTAGTGGTAATTTTAAGAGACTGATTCAGTAGATCAGAGGTCCCCAACCTTTTGGGCACCAGTGACTGGTACCGTGGAGAGAGTTTTTTCCATGGACCGGAGGGTATGTGGTTTTGTGTGCTGCCTGCATCTCACGGATGGGGTTTTGCTTGTTTGTGCAGACTGGTTGCTGGCATGCCATGGCCTGGTACCGGTCCACAGACTGGGGATTGGGGACCCCTGCAGTAGATGTTTACTCAGAAGCCTCAATTTTTTTCTTAACCATTTCACTTCCTTTCATTCAAATATGATTTTTACTGCACTTCTAAAAATGATGTCAACTTTGCCTTCTAAGGCAAAAGTGAGGCTAGAAAGCTGCCTTACACTTGAAATATTTTCCTGTTCAGCTCTTTAATGGTCCTCTGTCAAAAAACCAACTTTTTCTGCTCCCTTTCTGGGAGAAAGGATCAGTTTGAGACCATCATGGAATTCCCCTTCATCTGCATGACATGTAATTAAGTGTTGTGCAGGCAAAGAAAGCAGATGAACACTTCTAGAACAGGGTCAAACAAACTACAGATATAAAAAAGCAAAAATTGCCTACTACCAGTGGTGCTGATTCATGGCCTTAATAAGCAGCGATTCCATCATGTGTGAAAGGCATCCAAGGCTCCTGTTTAGCAGAAGTGGTCACCAAGTTCTCACCGAAGCTCCTGAATCCCTTGTCTATGGTCTTGAGAACCCTAGGGACAGTGTGAATGCAACCTCAGTTGGGTGCCAAATGGCCAAAATGGGAGTAGTATGTCTTCCATTTGATTTTTTTTTACTATAATTCCAAATGGGATTATATTTATGACACCCTGTTGTCATAATGTCATATCCTTGTCTTCTTGTGGCCCTCAAACTGCTGCCTCTTCATTCCTTCATGGGATCTGTAACTTCTCATAAGAGGAACCACCAACCTCTTATTTCCAGTCTGTCCATTTTTTACTCAAATCCAGCTTTCTTTTTCTCAGCTGGACATCCTCTTTCACACATTTTCTTTTCTATCCAACAATCTGAGGACTCGTCTTTTCTTTCCTCTCATTTTTGCCCTTGTACCTTTCAGATAGAATATGGTAACCACTGCATTTCTGCTACTAATTCCATTCTTGTCAGACCCTGGAGATAAGCCAGGGCAGGAAGCAGAGCCCACCAAGACTACAGGAACTTTACTAAGATATATTAACAGATTCTTGAAAGACTGACAGATTTGTTTTCCCCTCTGCTTCTTTTGCACCAAAGGGAATCTACACGGGCCTGGGGTTTTTTCCCCCCTCACCTCACCTTTCATCTTTAAGTAAACAAGTTGATCTTTACTCTGCTATTCTTGTTTTTCTTTTTCAAGTTTTATTTTCATATTTCTGTACATTCCCTGTCTTGCTGGAAGAAGGAAAGCTACCACAAAGGCTTTCTACCTTAAACTCAGGAGTCACCTTGATAAGCAAGAAGTCTTTTCTTCTCATTTCTCCAGATTCATTCCAGAAAGAAGGAAACTTCAGGGAGATGCTTCTCTGTGGATGTTTGGTTCATCCCTTCAGTTCTCTCAGACCAGGACCAGCCAACTTTTTAAAGGGTGGGGCTGATGCTTATTTTATTTTAGGGGACAGGGAATGCAGGGCAATTATAGAGTGGATGAAACCGGTTTTTGAAGGCATTATTTTGGCTCAAAGTGCCATCTTTGATGGTCTGAGTTGCTACCAAATCATACAGTGCAAGGGGGTCATAAAATGGTACTTGAGCTGCTTATAATCTACATATGGAGCATAGGATGGAGTGATTATACTTGTCTTTGGAGATAGGAATTTCTGAAACAGTAAATCTCACTTAACCTTGATGACTTCTTAAGTGAGTTAGCAGCTGAAGTAGTCTCTATGATTATGCTTCCTCCTGTGACACCCCCCCCCAATCACTGTTATTTATTCTTAATTTCTTACTCCTCATTAATGGTCCAGTAGGGGTATTACTTCTTTCCTTGAAAATCAATTAAAGCAATAGCTACCGAAATTCTTGAAATCTGGCTATAATAGAAGTTGCTTTAATATCAGCTTTAATTGCTTAGTTGAGGTTAGGTGACCTCTGCCACATAGAAGCATTTCTGATCATAAATGCTTACAGTGGACAGCCCAGTTTCCCACCATTTCGAGATATTAAAAGACCAGGGAAATTTTCAAAATAAGCATATTGGGGGGAAAAAGACACCCCCCAACTTCCCCTGATGCAAAGGAACATTGGGTGCCGCCCCTCAGTGGCCAAAGGGTTACCCACCTCTGATAAAAACTCTAATTTGTCTGAATCAAGACAGATTTGAAACACAGAGGAGCTGCATGTCAGTTTTCCACTTCTATCTATTGTGTTGGCTTGTGGTCCGTGTGCCTTGGCCTATGTGTAGCTCTACACTGTGTTTAAAGAGCTCTTTACCCCTGCAGGTGCCAGTCTGTATGTCAATATCTTAACTGGTTATTCCAGATTACTTCAGACCAGGTCCCAACCCACACCTCCTCTATTTTCCCTTACAATCAGAGCCAAAAGACGACTGGTATACTAGATCAGAGGTCCCCAACCTTGGCAACTTTAAGACTTGTGGACTTCAACTCCCAGAATTCCTCAGCCAGCCAAGCTCCCATTCTGGGAGTTGAAGTCCACAAGTCTTAAAGTTGCCAAGGTTGGAGACCCCTGTACTAGATCATCATTTCCCTGTTGCTTGCCATGTTCTTTTGTTTTGCTGCTGCTTTGGTTTCTTGCTATCTTTGGAGTTGCCAGATTTCCTTACACATTACTTCTCATGAATATACTGGTTTCTTAAAATACTGCTACAGTTACTGCGACCTGGTACTCTTAAGGAAGGGAATAAGCAGGCACATGATGAATGCAGAATACATTATGTTAAATGGAAGTCATACTTCCAAATCCATGTAGTAATTCTTAGAATAATTCATGTGAAAGATGAAAATTCACAAAAGGACTTGGAGCTTGTTAGAGAAAGTGCTGTATAGCAGACCAAGTATCAAAGACTTAAATGGAGACATCAGTAATATATGGTGGCTCAGAAGAGACATTGTGAGGGATTCCATTTCCACTTAGTTTCTTCTATGAGTTTGAATATAGAAGTTCATCTGAACAAAAAGAGATACTTGTACCTTTCAGTTGAGGTTCCTTAACCTGTGGTCCTGCATACCCATGAGTGACATTAACCCAAAGGATGTTTGTTAATGCATTTAAGATTATACCTTTCCTATTAATTTCACCACGACCGAGGCATCAGATCGATGGTGATAGCTGCATCTTCATCTAATTCTTAAGTAGGATTATTTCCTCTGCTTTTATTTGCATTATTCCCATGAAAGTCCATGCAAGAGCTAAATAATGCAGGACAGCTACTTGGAAAACTGGTCTCTTGATTTCCTGGAAGTATCTGCTTCTGATTTAGAATGAATTTACAGAATTAATCTCCATTTGGGATCTTGCTAATCAATACCACTTAGAGTTGCTAACTTCTATTGATCTTCAGTGCCTGCTTCTAACTAATGCTTAATATGCAAAGTTAAGATGCAGGAGGTTTAACTGGCAATAGCTAAGTGTTAGAATCAGCCAAACATTGAATCAGCCAACCTTAATTGCAAAAAAACTTTGAAGTATTCACAATTGAAAGGGGAAGCAACCGCATCTGTATTCCTGAAAAGAATGCCCAATTGAGCACCAAAAATTGTACATATGGAAATAAGATCATAGCTTTTATCCCCAGTCCAGTAATACCAATTTTTATGCCTCTATTACTTTCTCATTATACAATTGATTTTGTTTACCTTGTTTTGAGAACTTTTTCTAGCTTTTTCTAATGACCTCATTATTTATAACTTGAAGGATTAGAGTACTAGGATAGTGCTTTAAATCATTTTACTTCATAGCTGTGCTATCCTGTCCTTTCTATCAACCAAAGTCATGACTAAACATATTATTGTTAGTAATTATAAATGCTTTCATGCATCTTGCTCCTCCTCATGTTTGAGCTAGAGGCAATAATGTATGTAGCTTTGCAGAAAACGTTAACAGAGGTTCACAAGTCTTCAAAATATTTGCCCAATAATAGTTGAGAACCTCAATGCTGTTGAGAGAGCTTTTCCTGTTTTCTTCCATATTATTCCAGAGGCTTTTATTTCCAGTCTTCAAGATCCTTTGTAACTTTTTTCTTTCTGCCAATTTTGTAATTTTTCTGTCCTTCTGTTGTTAAAATCAGAAATTGATCTGACACCCAATTACGCTACTATTCAAGTTTGCTTGTAAGATTCAGGATTGTGTTTCTCTGATCCCATTTTGCAACAAGTTCAGTAACAGCTTACTTCAAATATGCTACCTGCTGCACACTTTCAGGATCAGTAATTTCTAGCTGACTTAAGGCACAAAAGTTTCTAGTCATAAGAGTTGCCAACTGCCAAACCCAACTTAATGATTCTGTGGGAAACTAGGGCACTACCTTTCTGGCTACTTTATCTTTTTACCCATACTTCTCCTTCCCAGTTGAGGAACAATTTTATAGTCTCAGTAGCTACAGTACACCAGAGTAGGAAAGGAACAAGTTGATGACACAGGAAGTACACAATGTCATGCCATCTAATGGACCTTCCCACCACAAGTCTGGATCCTCAAGCTATATCCAGGCAGAACCTCACTCGCATTTTGTCCAACTTTTGCTTTTCATAGGAGATAGTTTAGCTTTTTTTTGTGAGCACGTAATTTGAAACAATTTTATTATATACTGTTTAAATTTTTATACCATTATTGAAGTTGGCCTTCACTGTAAAATACAAGAACTTTTCCCCATGGAGACCACAGCATTTTCCCCTTTTCCTAGCCAGGCTAATCCTGCAGATTAACTAGGAAAATAAAAGCATCCTTTGATAGTAAGCAAGATGGCTTTAAAACGTTGAGAAAACAGCATTGTTTCCTTGCACAGATGCGTAAATCTTGCCAGCTTTAAAACACTTATGCTTGAACGTGGCTATTCTGTGATGTCAGGATGTGTTCCAAGTTTGAAATTTCTGGCAAGGTGGGAACAGTGTCAGAGCTTCAACAAACTTTGACTTTGCCACGTTTTACTGAGTGTTACTTCTTGGCCTCCCAGCGTGCATTCCCTTGTAGAGATCAGCATACAGTACTCATTTCTGTACAGGGTGGAGGGACCTAAATAGTATTTCCTGTGATCAGTCCCTTATAAATGGCTCTGGCACATTTCAGAATTCCAGTTTGAATTTCTGATACTTTGCACCTTCTCCCCTTTATCCCCCCTCCCCCCCAAAAAAGAATGATAGGTTTTGAAAACCTCTGGGACTGACCCTTAATGGGCTTTGGTACTGATTTCTGCTTTTGATAGCTTTCAATTTCCATGTTCCTTGCAGAGCTAGCAGAGATTCCTGGTGCTAACCCTTCCCATGCCAATGGATCTCTGCATCTCTCCTGCTATGCTAATTCTGTCGACCCCAATTCCTGCCCTTGGATATCCACATCAATTGGCTTTCCAGAACACCTCTCTTTGCAATTAGGCTTGCTTTATTAAATATCTAGCTTGGGGAAAGACGATGTAGTTTGCCCAGGTAACAACTCAACCTATTATAGAACATACTCCCATGAAGAAACAGGATACATGAAGACTGGGAGTGGTGGCAGTCATTCTGTTCCTGATGCTTCCTGACCTCCGCTGAATAATCTTGGTTTTGTGATGCCCATGGTCAGTGTGTGGAATAGGCCACGTATGCTTTGAACCAGCCAATAAATTTAATGTGAAGAGTGCCTTGCTGCATTTTTTTGGTGTGTGTGTGTGCACGTGCACGCTTTGAATGTCAACAGAAACTTCCCCAGAGAATTCCAAGTTCTGGTCCTGTTTGATTTTGTTAAAGCCAGGAGGCTGCTGAAAACCTCTACTAACTTTGCTTAGATTTGTCAAGCAAGGACATTAATTTTCTCTACCATTTAAAACTTTTCTGTGACCTCATTCATGCATTGTACTAAGGCAGGGGTCTTCAAACTTGGCCCTTTTATGACTTGTGGACTTTCAACTCCCAGAATTCCTCAGCCAGCTTGGAATTCTGGGAGCTGAAGTCCACAAATCATAAAAGGGTCAAGTTTGAAGACCCTTGTACTAAGCCCTAGCTTCTAATGGTTGCACATGTGAACTCAATCAACTGCATTTTAGTTAATAAACTGTAATTAAAAAACCATGGTTTTATATAATAGTGAAGAACTGTCTTTCAGTTCAGTAGTTCACATAGTTGCACAAAAAAGACCTTGAGCAGTACATATGGCCTCAAGGCAACCAATCCAATAAGTTGGTTTAATTCTATGATTAAATACTAGCTAAACTACTTTCTGTAAACACTGAATTAGCAAAAGTTGACTGTGGCCTGTAAAGCTCCAAAAGCATCAAAAGTGTAACAGTTAAAAAAAATCAAACATATGAATTATGCAAAACAGTGAAGGTATAAAAGCTTTGGCTTTATCCTGTGCTTTAGACAAGGTACCAGAATTTCATCCTCATCTTATGGGCAACCTGAAAGGTCAACATGCATCTGATTCAAAGAGAGATTGAAGCCCACCTGAAGAAAATGTGATGGCCTTTTTAACAGTTTTGTATGAAGCAAGGGTTGGGCTCAGTGGTCCAGCTGCAGGATTATGTGTCATTGGTACTTTTGCTTGGCAAAAACTGTTAAAGCACACTTGATAAGCAGCCAAAACCTAGTGAAAAGTGATCAGTAGTATGCTTGGTCCTCAGGTATAACCTCTTAGAAGCCCAGATTTTATTCTCGCTTATTAACCATAAGGTGCATCTGAAAGAAAATGTTCTGATTCAAGTCACACACACAGCAATAGGTGAAAGTAGAGTATGTCTATTGCACATTTGTTATAGCAATATCCCCCAGGTTACAAACTCCCCTCCCAAGCAGTTTAATGAGTAAGTCCAAGCACACAGAGAAGGAAATTAAAACAATAAGTTCTCAGGTAAATGTCCCCCACAAGAAAACTCCCCGAGGTAACACCAAATCCAGATGCAAAGCCAAGTCCAGCTCCAAAAAAAGATAAACCCAAGGATCACCGTGCAAAATCAGGATAGAGGAAGCACAGAGCCAAAGACAACACTCAGGAAGACTAATGATTTTCTTTACCAACCACTCCCACCTGCCTGCTCCTAACTAATCCACAACTTGGTGTCCCTGATTAGAAAGAGCAAGGTTGTTTCTTCACGAACAGCCTCCCTGACCTTGTCTGAGCTTCCCATTTCTTTGCGAAAAGCAGCCTCTCTCTGACCTCCTTTGAGCTTGTCATCTTTCAGCTCTTCAGATTGGCAGGATCAGGTGTGTGTGTGTTGTGTGTGTAACAACTGTTCATTATCAGAGGCAGCCTGTTGTTAACATCCTTGGCAGCCATGCCTCTCCTTTCTGTTGCTGAGTGGGTGGCTGTCCATCCTGTTGATCATGTCCCCCTCATGCCTGATGGATCTGGGACTGCATCCTCCTCCACTCCTAGGCTCTCTGTGTGCTCCTGGGACCCTGGATCCCTGTGTTTGATGGCCCCTGTTCCAGCTCACCTTCCTCTGAGTCAGCAACCAACGACAGAAACACAAATTGGTAGGGAAAAAAAGAAAAAGCAGACCAAAGAAGCTAAACCAAGGATCAGTTAATGAGAGTTTAGAGAAGTCTTCTGACTTTTTGGGTTTTAAGCAGATGTTCAAAAAGTTACCACACTGATAACTGGCTTGTAGCAGCCTATGATGTTCACTCTTCCTATCATTGTGAAGCAGAATTCACCAAGTGTTGGGACTGTTCATTCACTGTTTTTTCACTTATCTGGGGTGGGGCGGGGTAAGCCCCAATGGCTCTTGCTTCCGGATTCAAGAGCCTGGCACTGGCTAAGCACAATCTGCTCCAAGAACAGGATCAGATGGGGAGTTTGGGAAGGTATGCCTATCAAACATGTAAGGCAAATGTTCTAAGACAAGCTCAGGAAGGACAGAAGCCACCATTGGAGCAGAAGGGCAAAAACTTGCTTGATCTTGATTTCAGTAGAAATAGACCATGAACAATCCTTCTGACTTTGGGATTTTAACATCAAAACTGGTTAGGTTCACACAAGTCACTGAGCTGCTATTTGCTAGGTTTCATATCACCCCCCACCCCCCCAAAAAACCCCCAGCTAACCTCGTATGGTGGCTAAGGCACCAGCCTATAAACAGGGAGACCAGGAGTTGTAGTCCTGCCTTAGGCCCAAAGCTAGCTGGCCGACCTTGGGCTACAGCAGAGATAGGCAACCTTGGTTCTTTTATGACTCGTGGACTTCAACTCCCAGAATTCCTGAACCAGCCGTGCTAGCTAAGGAATTCTGGGAATTGAAGTCCACGAGTCATAAAAGAGCCAAGGTTGCCTACCCCTGGGCTAGTCTCTCTCTCTCTCTCTCAGCTCCAGAAAGGAGCAGGCAACGGCACTTGTCAGACAACCACTTCTGAAATCTTGCCAAGAAAACTGCAGGGTCTTATCCAGATAGCAGCCGGCAGTCGAGACTTCCTTGAAAGGAAAGCAAGTAAAACGTCACCAACGAACAAGCCCCACTCTCAGTAAGCCGGGCTTGAGAACCTCAATCCTATCTCAGCTCCAGTACTGAGGATCGCCCCACCCCTTTCCTCGGGGCGTAATTCTAGCCAATCAAGGCACGCCCTTTGTCCTCTTCCGGTCCTTGCCGGCTCCAAAACTCCCCTCAGCATTCTAGCCTCGCCTCCTGGCAGATCACGTGATCTCTGGGAAGGGCCAATCGGCGCCTTCTGCTTCTTTATGAACTGCGCCTCGCTTGCCTTGCTAAGCGGAGGGGATGGTCCGGAGCAGGTGAGCAACAGGGGGTGAGGGCTTGATCCGTCCGGCCGAAACTGACCGGGGTGATGACGAACCATAAGCAGAGCTTACCTGAGAAGGCCTCCCTCTCTCTCTCTCTCTCTCTCTCTCTCTCTCTCTCTCTCTCTCTCTCTCTCTCTCTCTCTCTCTCTCTCTCTCTCTCTCTCTCTCGGGAAACGGTGCAGAGCAGAAGGCGGTCTTATGAACGGGAGCTACCAACGACGGTCGCTAGGGAGAACGTTACGCCGTTTTCAAACGTTACGCTGACACCTTTTAGCTGCAAACGGGTCAGCGGTCACTCGGTGTTGGCGAGAGTGGGGCGAGGGGGCGGATTTATCTGTCGGAGTAACGAGGATTATGCCTTTTCATGATAAACGCCATGTCGGGTTTGTGGGTTATTCCTACAAAGCGTTACATACGTAGCAGAACATCCAGTTTCAACCATAGTTTCATTCCATACAGCATTAACCTTGTGAACACTCAGGCTTCCTCCTTCCGTTATATATTCAAGTTGGACAGTATTTAATATTTTATTGTTATGTATATGTAGGGGTGTGGGTCTATACGTATGTTGTATGTAGTATGTTTTAGGTGTGTATCATGTATGTGTTTCACTTTGAGAGCGGGCAACTAAATTTCATTTTTGATGTGCGCCATTGTGCCCACAGTAAAAAAAATGACAATAAAGATGTGAGTTAACCCAGTTCCCTGTATTACCTCTGAAATATCAGTTACTGTAACAGCGTCGAGCTCTAAGCGAATCAGGTTCTTTTAATTTAGTCTGTTATGTGGACTGGGGTAAAAGTGCTGGAATTGGGGGGGAAAGTGTAATTGACAATCAAGTGCTAATGACAGCGGATGTAAACACAAATGTACAATGAATAAATGAGAAACCACGATTGTGGGGAAAAAGCATATTGGACAAGTCACATTGTATTCCACCCTGGTAATTGCTACAGTGCTTGCTTGCTTTTGATGTAGGTGCAAACCCGGGCAGACGGGATCCTAAATGGCTCCAGTAGGAAAGGAAAACCAGCAAGTACCTTTGCCCTTTCCGAAGACCCTTGACAAACCAGGTTGGAAGGAAAACACTTTGCGGGCTGCAGGCACTTCGAGTAGCAGTAAGATCCCGGTGCTTTCCAAAAGCAGACACCCTCCAGAGTGGAGACAATCCCAGCCACAGGTGAACATGATGGGGTCATTTTTGACTTAAGCCTGTGTGGCTTTGAGTTTCTCATGTTTGTTTTGGTACTTGGCTGTATGTTTCTTTATGAATTTTATTCTACGAGGCTGCCCTGTTCAAAACAATTCTGGGAATTGTACATATTATAAACTGACATAATTTTACAAAGTGATAACCCAGAAACTAATCCACAATAAAGGAGAATATTTGTAGCTCAGGGCTGAAATGAAGGATCCTTAGTGGTTTTCTTGCAGACATTTTGTACCCCAAATTAGGTAACATGATCAGTGCTACCGGAGTAAGGAGTTGGCTTTGTTCTCACTTTATAATCTAGTGGCTTGCCCTGTCAGTGTTGGTGGGGGGTGGTGGTCTTAGAGGTGGTTTGTGGTGTTTATAATGTTGGGCTTGTTTGGCAGTTCCTTGACTAGGGTATTGTTTACTTGATTGTTGTTCTGATAAATTTTGGAGTTAATCTATACTCATCTGGGTGCTGATTGTTGGTGGGGAGGTGTATTGGTCTTTTTGTTTCCTTGTTGGTTGTCTCTTTTGCATAGTTTATCTATAAATGTCTGCAAGAAAAGTAGCAAACTCAGAGAGAACTAAGGACCACTCAACTCATACGCAGTTCTTCCAGAAAACACATATCATTTTAATCCAGGGTCTGGATAAAAAGCCAGGTCTCCAAGACAGCAGGATTGGGGCTCAAACTTTCAGGGGCATGCTATTCTATTGAGCAGGTTCAACAACAGACAGGGCACATGATGGAACTGATTTTAAAATGGGGGCAGAAGGAGTTGGAGAAAGGCAATTCCTCAGCTAGGCTGTGTGCCTTGAAGGTGTTTATAGACCAAAATGAATACCTTGAATTGCACCTGGAAGTTGCAATCTGCCTTCTCAATAGCCTTCTCTAGAAACAGGTTTGGACACACATCTATCATTGGGACAGAGATGGCTTCTTGAGGAGGTAGCAGTGTAATTACCATCTCACTCAAAGGTTCGTTCACTATCTCATGAACCTGATTCCACACCACCTTCCAGACACCCTTGTCTATCAGGACAGGCATTGACCTAAATGCCAGGTAGATGAGTTAACAGTCTGGAGAATCCTGTTACTTTCTTCAGGAGTTACTGGGTGAAACATCCAAGTAAACGGGACAGAATGGGGGCCCAGTCAGTTTGCATGGAGCTTTAATATGGGCTCTTACCCTTGGTTTTTACTTCATTTTTCTTCAGTGGTTCTCTAGGCGTGCCTTGTCATTTCATTCCCCGGAGCTTCTTAGAAATTCAGGGAACCCCAAGAGAGATTACATAAAGCAATCAATCCTATACCATTGTTATCTACCGTTTGAATGCTGGGCCCTGGCTCAACTGGTTTCAAACAACAGCTCAACCTTCCTTATGAATAGCCTGGCCCAGTTCCCCACCATCTCTCTCCCCGTCTGTCAGAACTGATGTGAAGCTATGAAGGGGTGCCTTGCTTCAACTGAGCTTGTGGCTCCCCGAAGGGAAGCATGTACCAGTGATATTTCTATGAAGCAAACTGCCAGCCTTGATGACTTGCTCAATGGCCTTCATGCAGAGTGCTTTTTTTTCAACATCGTGGTGCTGTTTCTGTACAACATTTAGACTGGTGTGACTGTGTTAAGCAAAATAATGCTACCTCGTACATCGTTAGTGTTGCTGTACATTGCTAATGGTTTTGGATATTTTTTTTCCAGCTGAGTAATTTATACAAAATAATTTCATCTCCGTGTACACACAGACACTTTTACTCTATAGTCATAGATGAACTAGAGTCTGCTGTGAATGGGGTGGGCTATAAAGGTAGTAAAATAAATAAATGGTCCATGGGACACTGTCCTTTGGGGTTCTGTTTCAGGCCCCAGTTGTTCACTGAAGAATAATGTGGTCAGAGTAGAAGAGCCACCAATAGAGGAGCGGGGAACCTGATTTTGCTCTTCTCTAACTAGGATTACTACTAGGGCACGTTTTTATAGGAAGACAGTCGTAGCCTGAGTTTAATCCTCCTGTTTTCTTTGCAGCCATGTTCTTTCAAAGGGAGGACTTGCGAGATGTCTCATTCCAATCCAGTTCTGGAACTGGCAGTTGGGTTGGCCTCGAAGACCTCTACCAGAGAAGCCTTATCAGAGATGCAGTTAACCACCTCCGGTTGTAGGAATGAAGGTGATGTGTCTCATGGCAAAGGTATAATGATGATTGTTCCACACCCATCCTCCTGTAATGGCATGAAGATCTGGCTCTGCCAGTTGTGAGCCGCAATGGAAGCGCATCATGCTGGAGGTGGCTAATGGATTAAGACGAGATTCCACCTCACCCTCATGTGCATCCTGCTCCCTTCCTCCCCATCATTTTAATTGTAAAATATTACCATTATTATTTATTGCTGCAATGTTGTATTGGCTTTTAATGTTTGTAAGCCACCTGGAGCTGGCTCTAGGTGAGGTGAGTGGCAAACAAGTCTATTTATTTATTGAAATGGATCCGTTTTTGTACCCCATTATAACTTGATTGAATGAGCTGTCACTTGATAGAATTCTGGCTGTCTGTTTAGGCATTGTAGGCAGCTAACTTTGGATGTGATGGATTAGTAACTTTAACTTAGGGGATGGTATTGTTAAATTTTGACTCCCACTGATACAGGCAATGTTGCTGATGCCTGGCAGTTATATCCTCAGCAAAGTTTTGTGAGTCACAGATGTCCTCTTGCAGTGCCAAACCATACCTGAATATTTCAAGAAGAGCCAGGTCTTAGGATCTTTGTCCTTGGGCTTGGTAATCCATGGCTTGTTGGGTTGCCTGGAATTGTGGTTAATCATAACAATGACAGGTGGTAATAGTCTGAATCAACAGCCTATAATGCAGTACTAGGATTTTTTTTTAATGAGCACTGATTTGTAATTAACACTAAGTGATAATGGTAACTTTACATATGGCTTGTTATGGATGAATCCACAGCTGCTGTGTGTCAACTGCTTTAAATTATCCAGATTGGTCTTGAAATTAGTTGTTTTTTTTTTGCATGGATAAATTATCTCCTTTTCTGCTTTATGCTGCTCTTTAACTGGTTTGATTTGATATGATTTGATTTGACCCCCTTCCGTTGTGACAGAGCACACTTGGATTATGTAGCTCTTATGGTAGGCTATATGTGGTTCACATGGAGCCTGTTTTCAATTGGAGATGAAATATTTTTTTAAAAAAATAGTTCTTTCTAACTCTTCATTTAAGTCCGGCTTGGGAAAAATGGTGCAGACTTCCAGGGACTCTTTTCTTGGTATCTGGTATAATTAATTATTAGAGGCTCCCCCCCCCCCGGCCCCCAAAACACAATACCTTAACTTTGTGGCTAATGCAAATCCCAATTTTCCTTGCAGAAGTGAACACAGCTGAGTTTGTGCCTGACCTAGAAGCTCTTGCCAGCATACTATCCAACACAGGGCTGACTCACCAGACGGTGAGTGCAGCTCACAAGCCCAGCCTAGCCCAGCGAGTTCCTCTGACGGGGAAGAGAGTACGGTTAACCAGCATTGGGGTAAGTCTCCATCACGGGCAAGAATTCTGCTGGGCTCATTTGTCTTCTGTGTTCTGGTCTACTGGGTTAAAATGGAGCAGTGCAGATATCCAGCCAGGCACCTCTTACTTCTTTATGAACATCATCATCTGGAGATGTCCTTGGCGATTCTCAGTCATCCAAGTCATGGTTGTTCCCAAGGTGCTTTTTCAAAAGGCAACTAGGCTTTGTTTTTCGTTGAAGACATTTCACTTCTCATCCAAGAAGCTTCTTCAGTTCTGACTTCAGAAGACTTCAGAACTGAAGAAGCTTCTTGGATGAGAAGCGAAACATCTTCAAGGAAAAAACAAATGTCCAGTTGCCTTTTGAAGAAGCACTTTTGGGACGAGCCTCTGAAGATATATTACCTTAACTATCCTTTTTTCCCCCCATTTGGGTTTATTGTGTGGGATGTTTACAAAAGTTCTAGTTCCAGCATAATGTCAGTTGGGAATGGTGTACATATGCAAGAATTCCTAACTGGGTTCATACATTGTTACGATGATTGATAAACCATCAGCTTGGTTTTCATAACATGTAATGCTAAAGCCAAACAAATTTTATTTTAATAAAGCGTAGTGTGTGAACCCAGTTATGCATGTGTAACTCTAAAATTAACACAGTAACACACACAAACCCACACCTCCAGGGTTACATTTCAACCTTGGATTGCAAAACTGAAGCTGTCAATGTTCTGTCCGGAGGTTGTTTAGATCTGGATGGGAGCTCACTCCTGAAAAGGTGGAATGGCTGTGACTGTTTGCCCTCCCCCTCTCCCAATTGTGTGTGTGTGGGTTTTCACCAATAGTTTTAGATGGGACAGCACTTCCCCATTCAAGACTGGTGCACAGTTTGGAAGTATTCCTGGACTTGTAGCTACCGCTCAAAGATCAGGATCCGTAAGCAGGAGCACCTTTTCACAGGTTTATCGTGTGCCCTGGTTGAATCCTTTCTTCAAGTTGGAGGCCCCTTAGAACAGCCATTGATTTTTTTTAAAAAAATATTTTTTTTATCCTGGCTTTATTACTTTTATTGGTAACTCAAGGCCGTGAAGGTATTTAACATTCTTTCTCCTCCTATTTTCCCCACAATAACCCTGTGAAGTGAGTTGGGCTGGTCACCCAGCAGGCTTTCACACCTAAAGAGGGGCTAGAATTCATCGTCACCTGGGTTTCTAGTTCAGCACATTCACCGATGCGGCAGCCTTGCTCACCTTATGACTGAACTATTTCTAATGCATTGTACCCAGGGCTATCCTTGAAGAATTTACCGGTTCAAAATGGAGCGGTATGAGCAGTAACGAGCACTTCTCACTATTCTTCCTCCGTTGGCTTGTAGGGGCAATTCAAGGCATTGTTTTATTACCTATACAGCCCTTCGTTTGCATCCGGCCTGGGGCCTGGCTATCTGAGGGATCTGCCTGTCTCCAGTTGTTTGTCTGGTATTTTGCCTGCCTGGAATTTTCACACAGACTGGGTACGCTTCAGGTCCCCTTTATTCAACGTCTCTTTATGGGACCGAGGGAATCTGCCCTCTGTGCCACAGCCCCTGCCCTCTAGAACAGCATTCCACAGAGATACGACTGCCCACTCACTCTCAGCAACTCTGGGCAGCTTACAAACAAAAACAAAAATACAGTATATACCATATATATATACAGTATACAGTATATAACCTATACATACAGTATATACCATATATATATATATATATATATATATGTGTGTGTGTGTGTGTGTGTGTGTGTGTGTGTGTGTATATATATATATATATATATATATCATCTCAGCCTCCCAAAATTCTTTATTAGCAATTTGAATAATTTGCACAAATAATGAGCTGTCATAAGTTGACTATATCCTGTGGATAAGCCTTGAGTCAGGCCAAAGCAGGAATGAAAGAGTTAATTAGCAAGGTACATTCAAAAAGCCTTGACAAATACTTAACACACATTTGCCTTGCCTCCTAGCTAATAAAAAGAGAGAAAGAACCTGTGGCTCAGGAAGTTAAAACAACTGCCTAATATATAATCAGCCCAGGTTCGAATCTCAGATAAAGGGTATGACTGACTGATGAGAACATAAAGAGTTCGAAATGATCATCTCAGCCTCCCAAAATTCTTTATTAGCAATTTGAATAATTTGCATATATATATATATATATATATATATATATATATATATATATATATATATATATACACATACATATACCCACTGTCCTTTTAGGGTTCAGCCTCAGGCTGAAATTATCAGTTTCGTTTTCAGGCAACAGAGTTAGCAGTGTAGCCAGGAATGTCAAAAACAGGCAAAGATTTGCCTGCAAAGTGTGTTTTCAAAGAGGAGCATACAGAAGAGCTGGTCAAAGTTGGTCCAAGACTGGAGCTGGGTCAAGGTTGTTGGCCATTTCAAGGGTCTGAAGTTCTAGAATTAAATTCCTACACGAGGAATCACACACAAGCCAGACCTTGTTTCCAGCAAAGAGAACAGAGGTCACCAAGTCTCTGCAGCGAGCTATTGCTAGTCAGAATGTTTGCCCTGTTGCCTGGCAAGTAACCTCATAGTTTCTCCTTAATTCCAGGTTGCTTCTTTCCTTGATTAGTTTCCAACTATTGTTTCTTGTCCTGCCCTCTGGTGCTTTGGAGAATAAGTTGACACCCCCCCCCCTCTTCTTTGTGGCAGCCCCTCAAATACTGAAATACTGCTGTCGTGTCTCTCCTAGTCCTTCTTTTCTCTAGACTAGCCAAACCCAAATCCCACAACCGTTCTTCATATATTTAGTCCCCAGGCCTTTAATCATCTTAGTTACTCTTCTTTCTGCAAGCCAACTGCCAAATGCCCAGATCACAATCATATAACAATGGGGAAGCTGCATTGATCATAAATACGAGGACTACTTGTGAGTCACTTTTTCACAGAGCTGTCATAACTTCAAAAGATCATGAAACAAATAGTCATTAAGCAAGGACTACCTATATGTGTATGCACCTGCACACATTCCTATATACATACTTTGTATGTGTTTGTGTAAACGAACCCTGTGTGGGCACACACAAATCCACCATGTATGTGTTCTGGACATTATTATGGGAACTGCCATGTTTATATCTAGGTTTCTTTTCCCTAGTTCTGTCTATCTGCAGTGCGTGGTCTTGATCTACTTGCTCATTTTCTTGTCCGCGTTGGGTTTCCTACCACCTAACGGAGTAGCGCTGAGGAGGTGTTGCCGTGTGGCTCTAGCATTTGTTATTTGTGTCAGGTGGAGATGGCAAAGGCCAGCCAACCCACAAAGACCGTGAAAGGGGACAATTCAACATCCAGTCTGGAGGCAAAACATCCGAACAATGTTGCTGGGGGCAATCTGTCAACGCAAAGGTGAGAAAGACCCAATTGCATTGGAAGCTGTTCCCTTGCAATTTGTTGGAGTTTGGGTAGGTGGATTATGATTTATAATAATCTCGGTAGTTCTACTTGCTACAGATAGTCCTCGAGTTTTGTCCGTGCGTTATCCATTCGCAGTTACCGTGGCCTCAGCCATTGTACTTTACAGCTCGTAAAGTACTTCTGGCTATCCTAAAAATGACATGCTGTGTACTCCTCAACCAGTCACATGACCGCATTTTGGGCACTTGGCAACCGGCTCACATTTTTGAGTGGTGGTGATGTCAGGAGAATGGATTCAGACTTTCAGCCATCTCATCTGCTTAACTGTTGCTATAAAAATGATTTGTAAAATCAGGACTGGTCATTTGAATGCCTTGGCTTAACGACTATCCCAACGTACATCTGAAATTTTGGTCCCCATTGTGATTGCAAGTCGAGGAATACCTAGGTGGTTTCTTGGTGACTTGAGTTACCACGCTGGGTGCAGCCTGGCTTAATTAAATCTTGAGTATGGAATAATTATAGGGACGCGGTGGTTCAGTGGGTTAGGACGCTGAGCTTGTTGATCAGGAGGTTGGCAGTTTGGCGGGTCAAATCCCGAGTGCCACGTAACAGAGTGCCGCTAGGTTGGCAGAAGCTCGTCCCAGCTTCTGCCAACCTAGCAGTTCGAAAGCACATAAAAATGCAAGTAGAAAAATAGGGACCACTACGGTGGGAAGGTAACAGCGCTCCGTGCGCCTTTGGCGTCTAGTCATGCCGGCCACATGTCCACGGAGACGTCCTCGGACAAGGAAACGGAGATGAACACCGGCCCCTAGAGTTGGAAACAACTAGCACACATGTGGGGGAACCTTTACCTTTACCTTTACCTTTACCTATGGAATAATTTATTCTGAATTACATAATTTTTTTCACTCCAGGTTTTTAAATCAGGGTTTTTTGCTCCTCGGACAGGAGGAAGGCATTTCCACCTTTTCAGTAAAGGGGAAAAACAGGTTTTTAGATTCCTACCTCTGCCTCCTCCTTCCTCGCATTATGAATTACCATGTAAATCCACAGTAGCTCCGATGCTTGTAACTCTCTGTTGCTTTTGCTCTTAAACAGCAGCTCAGTTGGGAGGAAGGAAATCACAGGAACCTCTGGGAAAGGTGAGTGACTGCTTTCTTCTCTATGATCTAGAGCAGGGGTCCCTAACCCATGGACCAGTACCGGGCCGCGGCATGCCAGCAACCGGTCCACACAAATAAGCAAAGCCCCATCCGCGGGATGCAGGCAGCACATAAAAACACCCCCCCTCCGGTCCACCCCGGAAAAACCTCTCACCATATAACTGGTCCCTGGTGCCCCAAAGGTTGGGGACCTCTGATCTAGAACCATGGGCAAGATTCTCTTCTCTTTTTTTTGTTTTGGAGTACAGCTAGATTTGCCTTCTATGTCTAACAATACCAGTGAGATAGCGCAAATCAATCAGTGTAGATCAAACAGTATAGTTCATTTATCTTTTGTCAACAGTGGGTTTGACCCAGTTCTTACCTTCATCTGACACTTGTTTTATGGCCCATTTTGTCACCATATTAAAAAAAAAATCTGTCCTGCTCAGCGCACAAAGCATTCATATGGAATTACATTCTTCAGAATTAGATAAAGGTAGTCCTTGACTTACAGTAATTCATTTAGTGACCGTTCAGAGTCACTTTACAGTGGCAGTGAGAAAAGTGACATGGCAGTTTTTCACGCTTATGACCTTGCAGCATCCCATGGTTGTGTGATCGAAATTCAGACAATTGCCTCACAATCACCTCATAATTATGGCAGTTGCAGTATCCCAGGGTCATGTGATTACCTTTTGTGACTTTCTGACACGGTCAGTGAAGAAGTCAGATTCAGTTAAGAGCCGTGTTACTAAATTAAAAACTTCAGTGTTTCACTTAACACCTGTGGCAAGAAAGATTGTAAAAATGGGGCAAAACTCACTTAACAATGTTTCATAAGTCGAGGACTCCCTTTATTTCAGGCAAGATTTGCTTCTTCTTGATGGAGACCAGCTTTTCCCAACCCGGTACCACTCAAATGCATTGGATTTTAGCTCCCTTAATTTCCCTCCAGCGGGGCCTTGATTCCCATGGTACCTGTTTAGGGAAAACTGTTATAAAATAGGACTGCAGGTAGTCCTCAGGTTTATGCCCAGTCATTCAGCAACCCTCTGCCTATTTCCCTGCCTGTCTCTGCAGGGGATAAGAGAAGCCTGAGGTCCTTGCCTAACAGCCACAGTGGGGGCTGCCAGGAATGCTGTCACTAAAAAAAAGTGGAGCCACATACTGTTTTGCTTAATGACCACTTTGCTTAGCAAGTGGTACAAATTAGGTCATGATGCAAGGATTATTCTGTAGTTCAGCTCAAGCTGATTTGAAGGCACCCCTTATCTTTTGTCCCTGCAGAGTTCACACCAGACCCAGCAGCGAAAGCAAGCATCCTTTTGAACGTAGGCTTGAGCCACTCTGCCCTTGGAGCCGCGGGCAAAATGAGCCTGGCCCGGCGGGTCCCGTTGAAGGATGCTCGGAAACCGTCAGTAATGTGTGACAACATGCAGGTGAGCAACATCAGATTTCTTGGCTTCCCTTGGTAATCCTAGATGCAGCAGATCACCTGTCTTGCATGTGTACACCTTCACCTTCTCCTAATCCTGTTGTCTGCAGGTAGTCCTCGACTTACAACAGTTCATTTAGTGACTATTCAAAGTTAACAGTGGCACAGAAAAAAGGGACTAGCGGCTAATGACCATTTTTCTCCACTTTACGACCGTCGCAGTCTCGCCGTGGTCACGTGATCAAAATTCAGACGCTTGACAACTGATACGTATGATGATTGCAGAGTCCTTGGGGGGTCACGCGATGACCTTTTTTTTGAGGTCATCTGAGAAGCAAAAGTCAATGGGGAAGCCAGATTCACTTTACAGCCGCGTTACAGCCGTGGCAAGAAAAGTTGTAAAATGGGGCAAAGCTCACTTAACAAATGTCTCACTTAAGGATGGAAATTTTGGGCTCAGTTAGGGTTGTAAATCAAGGAATACCTGTCATTGTTGATAGGTTGCTAAGTAGGTTTCAACCTACGAGGAGGGGCTTCAGACTGTGGTGACCGTTGGGCACTGACTTTGTTTCCTGTCCTTAGGGGGAAGGTGCCTCTCCGTTCCAGCCCCGCATGAGTGTTATGTCGGCAGGGAAGTATGGCCGTGTGCTCTGCCGTACTACTCCAGGCCCTAAAGGTACCATTTACAGAGGAGTTGGGACTTCATTTCAATTTTGGAGCTTTTCATGACTGCGTCTCTCTCTCTCTCTCTCTCTCTCTCTCTCTCTCTCTCTCTCTCTCTCATTTCTAACTTCTCTCTTTGCCTGTTTTGCAGGTCTAGAGAAGGGGGAAGCTTCTGGAGCTCAGCAAACTAACCCATCGCTTAAGAGCTGTTCCAAAGCTGAATGTTCACCTTATGGACTAGCCAGAAGAGTTCCTATTGCCAGCTCTCAATCCTTGGTTCGTACTTGAGGCAATGCACTTGAGAATATCTGAACTGTATCCCTAAAAATCTAGCCAGTTCTTGATAATATCTCGATGCTTGATAAATCCAGATATATTTAGCACTGTTGGGATCTTGGAGACAAAGATATCCCTTTATTACTTTGGTTCACATGTAAGATGTGCATCTTCACACCCGGCCCATATTTTATGAAAGCTGAAAGAATGTTTGCTGTTTTTGTTGTTGTTAGTTCAGCTACAATTCAACATCGATGGCTTTTAATCCATAAAGCCTTTTTCTCTTGAATATGTTTGTCTGTTTCTCTATTGTGGGCGGGAACTTGTGGCCCATTAGAGTTTGCTGAACTGTAGGTCCCACCATCCCTTATTACAGGGGTCTTCAAACTCGGCCCTTTTATGACTCATGGACTTCAACTCCCAGAATTCCTCAGCCAGCATGCCTGGCTGAGAAATTCTGGGAGTTGAAGTCCATGAGTCATAAAAGGGCCGAGTTTGAAGACCCACGCCTTATTACTTACTATGCTGAGTGAGACTGCTGGGATTTGTAGTTCACATCCCAGGTATGCATCGCCCCATTCTGTATAGGCTTATCTGTAGAATTATCTTTGGGTTCTCCTTCATTTACACTTGCCTTTAAAAGGTGTGCAGGCGTCAGCAGATGGCGGATGATGACGTTCTAGTTAGGTCACTTGCTTGGTGATATTAAGCTAGCACCGCTGCTTTTAGTGACAGGCCCAAGTATTTCAGTTTCTTCACGGGAAAGTCTATAATATTTTCAATTAGCTGTGTACAGCTCATACCCAATTTATGACCGTCCAGATTAATGATGGTTCCAAGTTACAATGAACTTGGGAAAAGTGACTTACAACCTGTACTCGTCCTTATGACTCTTGCACCACTCCCACGATCATGTGATCGCTTGGCAACAGACTCGCATTTACGATTGGTTGCGGTGTCCTGTGGTTGTTAGATCATGATTTGCAACCTTTTTTTTTTTGCCAATTTCTGGCAAAAAGTGCCCATTGGAGAAGCTGGGTTTGCTTAAAAATTGATGGATTTGGTTTACAACCACACGAGTAGCTTCACAGTTTTTTATTTTTTATTTTTTTTATTTTAATACCATTTATATCCCGCCCTTCTCCGAAGACTCAGGGCGGCTTACAAGCTTAGCAGTAGCCTTCATTCTATGTATATGCCTGCTTATTAGGGCTTTCACACACCCCCAAGCGGCATTATTACAAAGTCAGCTTAATTCTTATGAAAATATCATAAAATTAGATCTGACTCGACTTGCAACAGAAATTCCAGTCCAGATTGTGATTTTTAGGTCAAAGATTACCTGTAAATCACTGGAAAGTGATATGCTAAATCTTTTACTGTTGAAGCTATCCTCTCTAAAGGGAAAGGCAGGAGAGACTTAAACATAGTAAGCTATCCTACAGTAAGAAGGTCTGTCTGGCTCAGAACTGTTTCCTCTGACTAGCAGCATTTCTGCAGTGCCATAATTGGATGCATGCTCAATGTGCTGTTATCATTTGTTAGATCTGCCCCTTTTGGAGTATTGTCTTGCAGTTCTCTGTGATTCCATTCAATCCGTCTCTGAATACTTTTCTCTTGTCTTGGATCAGCGTCGCACACCCTGGATACGCCACCGTACACCTCTTACTTCCTGTATGACGAACAAAAGGGTGGGTACCCATCACTTTAAAAAGGCAGTGCAATGAAAAACTAGGCAACTGTCTAATTCTGCTTCTTACAAAGCTGGTCCGGCTTCCTCTGTTCCACAGGTGCCAAACTTGATTGTGTCGCATGATGTATCGTGGCGTTTTTTTGCCTTTGCGGAGCCGGGGTGGGTGTGGCCTGCACGTGATGCATCAAGCCCGCGGCCGCCAGTTTGACACCCTTGCTCTATTCCATACGTTAGAGAGGAGGCAAACCTTAGATTAATCTTGACCTCACAAAACACAATTTAGCATTTTTTTCTGAATTGGGGCATCCATTACATGCCACAGAATCAAAATGAAGGTGCATCATGACCTCACCATATAAATTTTACAATTACCAACTTGCGTCATAATATTTGATACAAGCATATAAGCTACATCACTTTTCTGATGTGTGTGTCAGATGCGTATGTCATTGGTACCCTGGCACATACCTATGGATGGATGCTCATGTGTTGGTGTGCTTGATCTTGTGGCAGTATATTGTATCAGCTGGCACATGTTTCTGTAAGAAGAATTAGTTTTTTGTTCTTTGGGGAAGTAGCATTTTTATTACTTTATTTATCATTTAAATTTGTATGCCAGACTATTTCCAGTGACTCTGGTTGTCTCACAAGTTTTTTTAAAAAAACACAAGCTTTATCAAATCAATAATTACCTGCCTCTATATATTTTCCACATCAAATAATTGCTTCCAAAATTTGATTCTCATTACTGTTGCTTGGTTCAGAGTTAATAAAACCGCTCTGCATCTATTTTCTATTTGGGCGCTTCACCTTTTGGCAAATGTAAGCATTCTGACTATGAATATGCTTTCAAAATTTTGGTTTTAAAGAAATTTTAGTAAGTTGTCATTTCTTACTAAGAACTGGTTGTAATGAGCCATTCATTTCTGTCCTTGAATTTGTTCTTTTCAGGTCAAAGTTTTAGACAGAGTCACTGGGCCGATGGGAGCTGTTGGTTCCAAGGAAGAAGATGCACCTGTGCCCTGGGTAAGTGTACCTGTGGCAAATAATGGTGTTGCACAAGTGGAAAATATGCCTATAATGAGGTCTTGGGTTTCTCAGGTCTCAGGGCGTCCAATCCTTCTACCAGATGGCCCAAAGTTCATTGAAGAGTTCAGCAGTTTTTCTTATTTGTATCTGCCACAAGTACAGGTAGTCCTCGACTTACAACAGTTTGTTTAGTGACCGTTCAAAGTTACAGCGGCATTGAAAAATGTGACTTACGACCGTTTTTCACAGTTACGACCTTTGCGGCACATCCCCACGGTCACGTGATCAAAATTCAGAGGCTTGGCAACTGGTTCATATTTATGACTGCTGCTGTGTCCCAAGGTCGGGGGTCGGCAACCTGAAACAGTGAAAGAGCCACTCGGAACCGGTTCCCTCACGAAAGAAAAAACTGGGAGCCGCAAAGAAGGGCGCGCATACACGCGCATGCGCAAAACAAGAGGCTTGACAGAACAGGGGAGCCTAAGGGGAGACACACAGCCGCCCTGCCCCCTCTGAGATCGGTGTTTCTCAGCCTGCACTGATCTCGTGCTCCTTACAGTCTCCCTCTCTTTGTTTCAGTTTGCTTTCTGCATGTGGGACGAAGACTTGAGATTCGGCGTTTCTCCGTGCCCGCTGATCAGTGCGTGCGGAGAAACGCCCATTCCCTCTGCTGAGCCATCCCAGTTACTTCCCTGGAGCACCTCCATATCTCGCAAGGGTGCACAGGGAATCTGCGTTTCTCTGCGCGGAGAAATGCCCATTCAGTTGCTTGTGTTGCAGAAGGCAAGTATTTGGGATGAAGACCGAGATTCGGCGTTTCTCAGCCCGCGCTGTTCTTGCCCTCCTTACAGTCCCTCTCTTTGTTTCAGCTTGCTTTCTGCATTTGGGATGAAGACTCGAGAGACGGAGACTGTAAGGAGGGCGAGATCAGCGCGGACTGAGAAACGCTGAATCTCGAGTCTTCATCCCAAATACTTGCCTTCTGCAACACAAGCAACTGGGACGGCTCAGCAGAGGGAATGGGCATTTCTCCGCGTGCAGGAGAGGTCTGTTAGGGAGGCGGTGGTCCGGCATTTACCTCCCTCCTGTGTGTGTGTGTCAGACCCGCAGGGAACAGCTGGTAGAGGTGGCCGTCCGGCGTTTCCCCCCCTCCTGTGTGTGTGTCGGGCCCACGGGCTCGACACACAGAGAGATGCAAACACCAGACTGCTGCCGCCTCTACCAGCTGTTCCCCACGGGTCCCACACACACACACACAAACGAGAGGGGGAAAAATGCCGGATTGCTGCCTCCCTACCAGCCGTTCCCCGCGGGTCCGACACACACACACAAACGAGAGGGGAAAAATGCCGGACTGCCGCCTCCCTATCAGCTGTTCCCCGCGGGTCCGACACACACAGACACAGAGAGAGAGAGAGAGAGAGAGAGAGAGAGAAAGAGAAAGAAAGAAAGAAAAGGGGGAAAAGAAGGAGGGGATCTGGCAGCACCCGAGACTCCATATGCTGCTCAGAAACACCACCACCATACCCACACGCCCCATCCGACCAACCCACTACTTACCTTTCCAGCAGTCCTCCCATCTCTTCCTCCGCTGCCGCCATGTGCAGTTGAAAGAAGAAGAGGTTTGTGGGCAGTCCCAGAAACCAAAGAACTTCAACCAATCAATTCAAACTTTACAAGTTTTTTCTTTTCCATGAGAAGTTTGAATTGATTGGTTGAACTTTTTTAGTCCCACTTTTTTTTTTTGGACTGCACATGGCGGAGGACTGGGAGCCGCAGGAGACGGCTGAAAGAGCCGCATGTGGCTCCGGATCCACGGGTTGCCGACCCGTGCCCAAGGTCATGTGATCACCTTTTGCGCCCTTCTGACAAAGTCAATGAAGTCCGATTCACTTAACAGCCGTATTATTAGCTTATCAACTGCAGTGATTCACTTAACAACTGTGGCAAGAAAAGTCATAAAATGGGGCAAAGCTGACTTAAAAACAGATATTGTGGGCTTAATTGTCATACGTCGAGGACTACCTGCACAGCTTTATTATTATAAAATATGTCACAGATACTAGATACATAGATGTTCATTTATGTTTTGCTGAAAGCTCGACCAGATAACTCTTGATTAGGGTTAGTTAGTTCATTTTACTTAGAAATAATCATGTGATTACTGTAGAGCTGTCAGATATGGTAGGAGGCTAGTACAGCATTGCTTGTGTTTTGTGGTTCACCACCTGTTGTTTGTTCTTTCCACTTTACTGGTGTTGCAAGTTATGAAATTCTTGGTAAACATGATTTCTGAATTTCTCCTAGGAAACTAAACTTGTTAAATGTAGAATTTTAGCCTGTAAATTTGCTCGGTAATGCACATTTTTATAAGCTAAGTTTGCTCTACAATAATTTATTTTGAAGACCTTCCTGGCTTAAAAAAAGATTGTGTTCCTAAAAACTGCATTTTTTTGTAAAACCAGAAATAATACAAACAGAACCGGTTCTTTTGGCAGGCCTGGCAAAAGTGTAGCAGCCACGCTAGGAAGCTTGCTGGGGCTGGGAAATCATTGCCCAGCCAAAAATGGACCAGACAGAAAAATCTTCATGTTTCTGCCTGTTCTTGACAGCCTTTTGGTGGGGATGTGTTTCAGAGGAAGTGATGTGACATTTCCCTATCCACACACACAGGCGAAAATAGCCGTGCGTCTTTTTGATGAGGAAATGGCAGCATCGGTGAAGAAAGTGCCAACTGTTCCTGCGATTACCAAAGAAATGGAAAAGCTTCAGGTAGGCAAAGGAGTCTTAAAGAGTGGGAGTCAAATTGGTGGTTGCTTTTTTTTTGTAGGAAGGAGTCTTAAATGGGGAGCGTGCTGTGTGGCGATTGCAAGTAAAGTCTGAGATTACAGGAGTGGCTACTGGAGGTTGTAAGCCTGTGGCCTTTCTCCAAAGGCTTGGACCCCAGGCCCACAGAATGGCTCCCAAAATTGATGCTCAGTGGTTATGTTGTAGCTCAGGGTTCTTCAAACCTGGCCCTTTTATGACTAGTGGACTTCAACTCCCAGAACTCCTCAGCCAGGCACGCTGGCTGAGGAATTCTGGGAGTTGAAGTCCACAAGTCATAAAAGGGCCAGGTTTGAAGACCCCCTGTTGTAGCTTGTAGAAGAAGGTGGTTATTAAGGAGATGGGAAGCAAGCAATGGCAGCCTCACCAGCCTTGGCCGATCTTAAAAATCTAGGCAGGGATGGACCTTGTCAACACCTGCCTAATGCCTACAGGGCTGTAGGGCAGATATGGAACTTGAACAAATTTCCCAGGAGAAGACATCAACGAACACTTCTGTGCTGTTTCCGTGAAGGCTCCATGGGCTCACCTGCTGAGTCACCAGGAGTCAACTCTCTGAAAGCAATGGGCGGTTGCGATGGCAGGAATGGCAGAGGGTGGTTGGGGCTGCTATATTGCATAGTATCATGTTCTGGAGGTCCTCTGTAGAGAACTGCAGCTCGTCCGCCTCTGAGACAGAGAAGGCGAGTCCAGTGAGGATGAGGTAGAGCCATGTTGCTTGCTAGGTGAGCCGATGTCTCCTGTGGATTCTGGCTGGGGCTACCTTTTTCCTCACAATTCTTTTTTTTTTTTGGTAAATTTTTTACTAATTTTCCCCCCCATATAATTCAACTTTTTCCTCACAATTCTTTGCGCACTTCTCCCTCCAGCGTATTGAGTACCTTGCCCAGCTCTTGCAGCAGGAGATGGACGGTCACATTGATTATGAGGAGGCCCTTTCACTAAAGAAATTGCACAAGTGCTTGAGAGTTCATGGCTCACCAACCCTGCAGGCTTCCAAGCCCGAACTATCTCCTACGCCTGCCCAGGATCCTAAGCCAAGCTTGCCTGAAGAGGCTCCAGACTTAACTGTGACTGTTACCTCTGCGCCTACCTCCACCCACACCACTTCCAGCCAGCTGCACGTCTGCCCCAGCCCCTCCCTGCAGGAAGTCAGCTGCCCCTCATCCAGTGCAACGAGTACAGGTGAGGCAGGAGAGACAGTTTGAAAAAAAGGGCTCTGTACTAGTGGTGTTCAGGCACTTTTAAGGAAGTGAGATATTTTGGTGGCTCCAGACTTTCATCCGCCACAACAAGAAGCCCTAGAGCAAGGGGGTCTCCAAAATGGCTACCGTCTCTTCCGGCGTATAAGACGACTTTTTAACCCATGAAAATCACCTCAAAAGTTGGGGGGGTCGTCTTATACGCCCAGTCGCCTTATACGCCGGAAAATCAGTGGGTGGCGTCTGGCGGGAGCCGGCAGGGCAGTCCTGCGCACGCACGAACTCCCCGGCTGCTCCTTAGCAGCTGGGGAGTGCGCGCGTGTGCAGGACTGCCCTGCCGACTCCCGTCCGACGCTCTTCCCTCTTGAGGCAGCTGCTGCCTCAGGAGGGAAGAGCCGGCTCGCTCTTCCCTCTTGAGGCAGCAGCTGCCTCAAGAGGGAAGAGCGTGGAGCCGGCAGGGAAGTCCTGCGTGCGCGTGCGCGTGCGTTTGCAGGACTTCCCTGCCGGCTCGCTCTTCCCTCTTGAGGCAGCAGCTGCCTCAAGAGGGAAGAGCGTCGGACGGGAGCCGGCAGGGAAGTCCTGCTCCCGTCCGACGCTGCGCTTCCGCCGGGCGGTGCTGGCCGAGACGAGCCAGCAGGCAGCCGTCGTGAGCACGGCGCTGAGGGGCAGCAGCAACAGGTCCGAGCGCAGGAGCCGCACCGCCAGGCTGCCCAGGAAAAGCAGCCACACCAAGAGGCTGCACGCCCAGTTCAGCTCCATGAGGGGCAGGGCGGGAAGCCGGCTGGGAAGAGGGACCGGGAGCCCGGGCCGAGCGCACCTCGGCCGACGGTGAGAGGGAAGCGGCACATGAAAAAGAGGCTGCGGGCGGAGCTGCCCCGCCCTGCGCCGAATGGGAGAAGTTCAAGGCCTGGGGGGGAGGAAAGCAGGAGGGGCGCTGGCCGTGGCGGGGTGGCAGCTGCCCTCCGGCGCTGCCTGCCGCCCGGGAAACACTGCATCTCGGGGGCCAGCAGAAGCGCGGGAGCAGTGGGAGGGCCAGCGGGGCCAGTCGGGCCTTCGCCTCCTCTGCGACAGACAGGGAGGGCAGGGCATGTGAGTATTTTCCGGCGTATAAGACAAAAAACCTTGAAAAACTTCTTAAAAGTAGGGGGTCGTCTTATACGCCGGGTCGTCTTATACGCCGGAAAATACGGTAGTTGAGGAATTCTGGGAGTTGAAGTCCACAAGTCTTCATGTTGCCAAGTTTGGAGACCTCTGCTCTAGAGCTTCTCATAGCACTTTTCAATGTCTGAGACTTGCTATTTAAGAAATGTCCTGACTTGACCACGGTCCATGGACAGCAAAACCCCTGCAGATGGGCCATAGGTCTTCAGTTTACATCTCAAGGTCTACTTTCAGAACAAGTGGGGTCGGCCAGAGACGATTAGAGCCAGGTCCACAGGTTAAAAACAAAGTTTAAACTAAAGATTACAGACTGCCAACCAAGCACCCCCTTTCCACTGGTGACTGGAGAAACCAGCTGAGAGTACCGAAGCAGTGCCGGCTGCACAGTCTTGACAGGAAGAGCAGGCTGCCTTCTGTGGCATACATTTGGCTCCCTTAGAGCCCTTAGGCCTTCTGACAGGTTGCCTGTCTCCACGGCTCCCTGTGGGAACAAATCACAAGGCCAGAAAGATCCTTGAAGTCACTGCAAGGGACTCTGAAGCGTTACGAAAGGAATTGAGGGCACAGAAGGTGATTTTCTCAAAAGACCTGGCCCAGGAAAAGAGGAGAAACTTCTGGAAGTGAGCAACTGTAGTTGTGTATGCAAGGACAACAGGAATGCTTGAAAATGGGATGTTTTTTTTCTGAAATGGATTCCTGGCAAGGGATATTTTGTTCCTTATGAGAACCAGGAAGGATGTATTGGGAAAGTGTCTTACAAATCTAATCTGGCGGGGGGTGCTGGTGGGGGTGGGGTGGCTTTTAAATGGATCCCCATGAGAGAGAAATGACAGACCAGAAAGTAGCCTGAAGAACAGTGATCCAGCAACCTGCAATTTACCAGGAGCATAAAAGGGTTAGGAAGGGCCAAAAAACCCGTCTCTAATCAGCCTGGGTCCATGCCTCCTCCTGTTTGCCCCTGCAGGTCTTGCAAAACAACGGTTGGATCACCTCCGCACCGCCCCCCTTCGCTTCCACGAAGCCTGCCTCAATGACGAATGTGCCTTCTACACTTCTCGCCTTGCCTCCCTGACTCAGCCCTCAGCGCATCGGTGCCAAGAGCCGGTGGCAAAAATGCTGAATGCTCACGATACCATGGTAAGATGGAGTTAGCTTTGTCAATGTGCGCTGGGCGGGTGGCAAGCCAAGGTTACATGAGCCAAAAGCAGCTACTGATGTTCACACGAAATATTTGGTTTGACAGAAGACTCCGTGTTGGGCCCTTTTTTGAAAGTAGGCTGTAGCTCAAGGGATGCCGATCTTTCCCCTTGGTGCAATTGTGAATTATGGGCTATGCTGCCATTTTTCCGTTATGACAAAATGTTCTCTCTCTGTGTGGTTTGCAATGTGTGAGTCTGTTTGCCCTCCAGTGCTCAAATTCAGAGGGTTTGCAGTGGGATGCATATACAGAGGGCTGAACATTTTATGCCTGTTCCCACAATTTTGGATTGAATGTGCTGCTTAACATGAGGTATTTTACCCATGAGATGAGATTTCCGCCCCCCCTCCCACACTTCTTGCCCTATTGTGAGAGCCTCAAAACCTGGCTCTTCCTAATGGGAATGCTCCATGTTTGAGGGAATCATTGGATTAGGAAGAAGATCCCTACTGCACCCTGTGGTATTTTTTTTTTAAAAAAACTTGTTTAATCTCTGCCTATTTAATATTTGTTTTGTTGTTTTGTACCTTTCCTTTTTTATTGTAAGCTATCCAGAGTCACTTAACTGTGCCATAAAAATTTAATAAAATACAATAATAGGTTTTTTTAGTGTGAAAAGGATCTATTTCTGAGAAAAAAAGTGAGATGCCAAAAGTATGCCTGTTTTGCAGAATTAGGGGCTCCAAAGCGTACAGGTGTGTGCAGAGGGCAGAGCAAGTGCATACCAGAACATCCTTGGCATGGATGGGGGAAGGCATGTTCTGAGATGTTTTCTGTGGCAACCAATAACTTCATATTAACCTTTATTTGAAGACAGGCTCATTCTTCAGACAAAAGGGTATATGCTTGCTCTTTTCTGTTTAGACCAGATTGCTATTAAACTGCTGACATTTTAATTGCTTGTGTTTGCCTGACTGAAATGGTGGCCACTGGCATTGTTGTTCAGCTTGCTTTTGGTCAGGATTGTCCATCTTTTTCTTGTCTGTATCCCCTTTATTTGAAGCTTACCAAGGCATTGAGTGGGCTATTCACGTAGGTTGTGTTTTAAGTGTCTAAAATCTGTAGCTGATTTGGTGCCGTGTCTTTATTTATTCAGAATTAGTTTGGGGTTTTTTTGGACAGAGGGCAAGCAAGAGAGCCAGTTTGGCCTAGTGGTCAGGGCACCAGGCTAGAAAGCAAGGGACCATGAGTTCAAGTCTTGCCTTAGGCATGAAAGCTGGCTGGGGGAATCTTGGGCCTGTCACCCTTCACAAGGTGGTGGTTGTGGGAAAAATATGAGAACGAGATAGGTTGGCTATGTTCTCCCCTTTGAGTAAAAATAATAATGGTGGTTTGAATTTTCTAACAGTTTTTTTTTCATGAGACACACTTGTGGATTTTTCCTTTTACAATTTTTAGAAACACTTTTGTATGCCATAGCAATTACCACTTATATGTAATTTTTGGTAATGTAGCACTTTCAAGAAGTTATCTGCTTTTCCCCTGAGGCTAAGCAAGGGGTGTCAAACTGCCGGCCCACGGGCCGGATGCCTCATGCCAAAACCGCACCCATCCCATTGCCGGCAATGGAAAAACAGTTGTGACACGTCACGTGACATTGCAAGTTTGACACCCCTGGGCTAAGGAATAAACTTAGTTCTTAGAGATGTAGCAGTTGTTATCCCACTTCAGGAGATGTTCTTGATCAGACATCGTTAGAAGCTTGATAATGGCCAATGAACATATATCTTTGTTAATACTTTTGCTCTCTCTCTTTTCATTTAGCACTTTACACCCATCTCTGCCTCGGCACCTCTTTCCCCACCTTCAGAGGAAGAAAGGACTCCACTCTTCTGAAAAAAAGGAGCCGTGCCACTGTTTTGGGGTTGGTTGAGGGAGGCGGAAGTGCTTGGGCAGTTGTGAAAAGGGAGGAGAAACAGCTGCAAAAGCCATTCTGTCAAGGATACACTAATACTATATAAACAGGTTTTTTTAATGTAAATGGTATATAAACAGGTTTTTTTAAAAAATAAACTAACCATAAAAGAGTTGCCCTGTTTTTTTTTCCCCACCCCCACAAAAAAATGGAATGAGAAGAAAACACGGAATTTGTTCCAAGTTTGCCTTCCTGTGAAATAGCCTTGCCAGATTTTATTACAGGTGCTTTTTATTCACATGCCTCATGCTGTGTTTGTAAGGGGGAGAGAGCCTGATCACAGGTAACTGCTGTATGAAGGGAGTAAGAAATTTGGTTTACACATTTTGTGGACTAATACTATTACTTGTACTGAAATACGTAGAAAAAATAAAGGGCCGATAGCCAATCTTTCTACCTCCATTTTTTTCTTCTTCATTGGTTGTAAAGTTATTTTTTTTCAGCACTGTCGTACTTTTGAACAGTCGCTGAGTGAAACAGTTGGTAAGTGAGGACCACCTGCAGACCAATTGCATAGTGACAAGGGCAAAATTTTGTTGTTGCCAAATCCTTCTCAGTCGGGCTGCTGTCATCCACCAGCCAAAGCTGGGCAATGGTTTCCACCTGCCCTGCCAGTCCTAGCTGAGGATCCTCAGCTCATGGATCTGGTCCCTCATGGGAGCCAAGTCAAGAAACCCCATTCAACAAATGGCTGCTTCATCATTCATCCGTTTGTCCCATCCAAGCTCCAAGTGCTCAACAAAACAAAGGCATTTATGTGGCTCGGATAGTGATGATACGGTATTGTAGTCTGGCCAGGTAGCTGACTTCTCCCAGTAGCTTCAGGTACTGTAGCTACTGTAGCTTCAGTAGCTTGGGTGTCCTCCTGGACTTGCGGCTCAGTCTTGAAGATCATATAGGAGCCGTGACCAGGGGGGCTTTTGCCCAGGTTCGCCTGGTGTGCCAGTTGCGGCCCTATCTGGACTGAGATGTCTTGCGCACAGTCACTCATGCGCTCGTGACCTCCCGGTTAGACTACTGCAACGCTCTCTACATGGGGCTGGCCTTGAGGACCACTCGGAGGCTTCAGCTGGTGCAGAATGCAGCCGCGCGAGTTGTGATGGGGGCTTCCCGATACTCCCATGTAACACCTCTGCTCCGCGAGCTGCATTGGCTTCTGGTTGCCCTCCGGGTGAGATTCAAGGTGCTGGTGATGACCTATAAAGCCCTAAATGGCTTGGGTCCAGGATATCTGAGGGAACATCTGTTGCCGGCATCAAGTTCCCTTCGTCCTGTGTGCTCCCACAGGGAGGGCCTTCTCAGGGTGTCGCCGGCAAAGGATTGCCGGCGAGCAACACCCAGGGGGAAGGCCTTCTCTGTGGGTGCGCCTGCCCTTTGGAACCAGTTACCCGTAGAGCTCAGGACTGCCCCTGATTTTTGTTTGTTCTTCCGGGACTTGGCTCTTTGAGCTTTCCGGCCAGGACTGAGAACTTTTAATTTTTAATTTTTAACTTATTGTAATTGGGTTTTTAATCAGAGTTATAGGGGTTTTAGATTTTTAATCAAGGATAATTTAATCTATTTTAATTGTTATTAACTTTTTGTATTGTAATGTTGTTTTAATTGCCTTGTGAACCGCGCTCGGTCCTACGGGAGAAGGGCGGTATATAAGTTCAATAAATAATAATAATAATAAATATTAAGTACAAATGGTACATAACAGCTCTGTAAAGAAAAGACCCATAGGGAGGTACACCAGGTCTTGCGCTGACATCACTGCTTTCTTCCACCGATTGGAACTATCCTCTTAAAGGAAGTGTGGAGGCACTGTGTCTCCAGTTCCCAATTCCTACAAACGGTCCAGGGAGATACTGTGATAAATGATATAAAACAGGGGTCCCCAACCCCCGGTCCGTGGACTGGCACCGGTCTGCAGCGTGCCAAAAAACTGGTCCGTGCAAACAAGCGAAGCCCCATCTGTGGGATGCAGGCAGCATGCAAAACCACACCCCCTCCAGTCGGTGAAAAAAACCCTCTCTCCACAGAACCGGTCCCTGGTGCCCAAAAGGTTGGGGACCTCTGATATAAAAGGCTGCTGAGAAATCTGACATGAGTAAGCGTGAAGCATGTCTGAAAAAAATCCAGATGAACCTCTTCCTCCAGGATGCTCCTAGCGATGCCAGCTCTATAAGGTTGACCAGGTTAAGACACTGGTGCCATTATAGGTCAAAAACTACTTTTATTGCAACAGCGATAGTAACAGAATCTTACAAATCTGAGTGTGTTTCCCCCTTCTCTCACTTTAGCTCTGTGTGAATTAGGGAGGGGCCGTCGGAGATGTTTACTCAAATTAGTTTCTTGGAAATGGGCTCAAGCAGAGGTTTTTTTGGTTGTTAAACTTGGTAGCAGCTGTTACTCCTGGCCTTCAAGGCCATTCCCTACGCTTTCTATGAAAGGAGGCTGGACACTGTGGGAACGGCCAGAATTTGGTCTCCCAAGAATTTGGTTTTTCACCTTTCAGCCTTTCCGTGCCTTCCTAGTTGGGCCTCTCTGTAGCTTCAGTGCAGAGCACACTCTCCTGGCTGGGAGGGTGGCCTGGCATGTGGGAGGTTTGGGAAACGCTATGATAAAGACTTCACATACATCTTATGCTATCTTGTTTTTGTGTGATCTCATAAGCACCTGAGTATCCAATTATTTCTGTGTATCCTGTTTGTGTGAGACTGATGTAATTTTTGTAATATTGGAGGTGAATAAAAGTTCAGTGGGCAGTGTACTCTCCAGAGTTCTTTTGGAGACGAGGCTGCCCTACTGGTTCAGGACAACTCTATCGACCCGGGTCTGAATTCCTTTCCCTTCGTCTTAATTCTTTTCCCTTCAGGACACCAGACAATTGTTGTCACCAACTGCTGGTTCCAGGAACCATCTGTTCAGGACAGCATATACAGGTAGTCCTTGACTTACAACCGTTCATTGAGTGACAGTTTGAAGTTAAGCCACTGAAAAAAGTGACATGACCATTTTTCACACAACTGTTGCAACATCCCTATAGTCACTTGGTCAAAATTTGGGTGATTGATCTGTATTTATGGTGGTTGCAGTGTCACCTGATCACTTTTTGCAACCTTTTGACAAGTAAAGTCAATGGGGAATCCAGATTCACTTAACAACTGTGTTAATGATTTAACAGCTACAGTTAATCATTTAGCAACTATGGCAAGAAAAGTCATACAACGGCAAAATTCACTTAACTCTCTCATTTAGCAACAGAAATTTTGGGTTCAACTGTCATAAGTCAAGGACTACTTGCATTATCTCTTTCAACGTGGGAGTAACTACCCCCTCCCATAGTGAGGCATTGATAAACTCCCAAGATTCACCTTTTCATGCCCTGCCCACCCACACCCCCTTGCTTGCTTAATATGCCGATGATACCCAGTTGTTTATCTCCACCCCGAGCCAACCCAGTGATGCCCTTGATGTGATGTCCTGGTGCCTGGAGGCAGTGCGGGTCTGGATGGGATGGAACAGGCTCAGGCTGAACCCCTCCAAGACCGAGTGGCTGTGGATACCGGCATCTCGTATTGTCCAACATGTTCCATCTCTTGATGGGGGGGGAAGCTATTGCCCTCCTCAGAAAGGGCCCGCAACTTGGGTGTCCTGGATTCAGGGCTTAATTTGGAGGATCATGTAACCGCTGTGACCAGGGGGGCCTTTGCACAGGTTCGCCTGGTGCGCCAGTTGCGTCCCTTTTTGGACTGAGATGCCCTATGCGCGGTCACCCACGCCCTTTTCACTTCTCGCCTGGATTACTGCAATGCTCTCTACATGGGGCTGCCCTTGAAATGCACCCGGAGGCTTCAACTGGTGCAAAATGCGGCCGCGCGGGTGCTTATGGGAGTATCTCGATACTCCCATGTTACATCACTCCTGCGCGAGCTGCATTGGCTTCCGGTTGCCCTCCGGGTGTGATTCAAGGTGCTGGCAATTACCTTTAAAGCCCTACATGGCTTAGGCCCGGGGTACTTGCGAGACCACCTGCTGCCAATGTCAACCTCCCATCGCCTGGTTCGCTCCCATAGAGTCGGCCTCAGGGTTCCGTCGGGCAGGCAATGCCGGCTGGCGACCCCCAGGGGGAGAGCCTTCTCTGTGGGTGTGCCGACCCTCTGGAATGAACTGCCCCTCGAGCTGCAGACGGCCCCTGACCTTCGATCCTTCTGCTGTGACCTGAAGACATGGCTGTTCCAACAAGCGGGCCTGGACTGATCATGGTTTTTAAATTTGGTTTTTATCGGCTTAAATTGTCCTTTATTTCTTTATTTTGTTTAATTTTTTAATCTTTGTATTCAATGTTTTTTAATTTTTTATTGTTGTGAGCCTGAGTCCTTAGGGAGAAGGGCAGCATATAAATTTTAATAATAATAATAACAACAACAACAACAACAACAACAACAACAACAACAACAACAATAATAATAATAATAATAATAATAATAATAATAATAATAATAATAATAAAAGAACCATGGTTGAGGGCCTATTGGAAAACATCCTATTCTTTAGCTTCCATAGATCAAAGAGGCTCCCTGATAACTTGGTAAGATGCAGACTTAGTCTTTGATCCCAGCCATGAGGAGTCATGAGATTGGCAAATCTGAGCAACTTCATTGGCTTGGTTGCTTAGGAACAACCATATTAAGCCACCAATTGCCTACTACCTCCATTGCCAGATGGCAACACAGCACTCAATGACACTGTAAGATCACTGGAGGATTCCCCATGTAACTACCACATCCTCTGTAGGTTCATGAGCTACCTAGGGTGGACCATTTTAATTAAAATGTTCATCCCAATGATTTTATCTGTATTCTGTCCATGGCAAAGGGAAATATCTCCTTATGAAGATATTTCCTCATACCAGTTATGAAACTGTTCTGAGGCAAAGGTGAGGTCAGCTGTATAGAAGCTTACCTGCATTGGGCCCATGATCACTACTGAGTCCAGATTTTTTTTTCTTCCCAGCCTGGCTTCCAAGGGATGGAGAGTGAAGCTTCCCAGTGACCAAAGGTGGGGGACTCCAAAGCCACCCCCAAGACCAGATTCAGTAGCACAAGGGAGGGCACAAGTACCTCAGAAGGATTTCCAGCTTGTCCCTAAAGCCAAATGCAATACATAGCATTCACATGCCACTATCTCAGGAATCGTGTCCTCTGGTCACAGTCAAGAGGTCTCAAAAGATCAGTATCACTATTCTTCCCTATCTTTAGTTTCTAGGCTACCGGAAGACCCAAATCCCGAGAGGACAAATCTTCAAGAGGATAATATTGCAAACCTTAAAGGCAGAGGTCCCCAAACTTTTGAACACCAGGGACCGGTTCCGTGGAGAGAGGCTTTTCTGTTGGCTGAAGGGGATGTGGTTTCATGTACTGCCTGCATCCCGCAGATGGGGCTTTGCTTGTTTGTGCGGACCAGTTTCTGGCATGCCGCAGCCCGGTGCCAGTCCACGGACCAAGTATTGGGGACCCCTGCCTTAAAGGGACTCTGTAACACATTCCAGAGCCACATATTTGTTGACTCCTGAACAGTGGACTGCCATTTACTATCAGCAGCTTATCCCTAAATCACCAGTGGCCTGCCTAAGACCACCCCAGTCTGTGGGCATTTGAACTGGACTCATTCTGGTGCATCTTACCAGCTGTCTCTCGACTGAATACTACTAGGATACATCTATCCACCTCACAATTTAAACTCAGGAAATTATCAGTAATTACAAGTTCCACCCTTAACCTAAGCACCCCAGGTGGAAGCAAGATGGCAGAACCATTCATGTTCATGCATTTTCCAATCTTACAAAATAATATTATCTACTGTATAATCTTCATCCAAAGCAACTTAGTCACCAATCAGATCCAGGTGGCCCAGTTCCCACAGCACACACATTCACCCATTTCAGGTTTCTCAAATGTTCATCCAAACCCAAATATCTTAACAGTTTTCCAAATGGTCTCCCAGAAGATGCAACCACAACCACAGCCAGATTGGATGCCATTTTGAACATCTTGAAGACCTCTGAGATAGTTCAGAGGAAGAACCAAATATCATTCCAGCAGCCCTATGAGACATGGCTAATACCAGGAGCCACAGATCCCAATTATCTCAAAAGCCACAAATTTCCCAAACATAAACTTGCCAAATAATTAGTTCACATTTGGTTTTGGTTTGTTTAAACCATAGTTTAAACGTACAAAGTTACAACGGTACTGAAATGTTACTTATGACCATTTTTTACACTTACGACCATTGCAGCATCCCCAAGTCGCGTGACCAAAATTCTCATCAAAAATTCATCAGATTTGCAGACGACACCAAGCTGGCAGGAATAGCCAACCCTCTGTTTTTCTAAGGAAAATGTAGGTTAGACAGCATCACCACCAGATGGATTCACAGCTGGCTGACCAGTAATACACTGCATCTACATGGAGGGAAGTGTGTAGTGGGGTGCCCCAGGGCTCTGTTCTGGGCCCAGTGCTCTTGCAACATCTTCATCAACGATTTGGATGAGGGGATGGGGAACTCATCAGATTTGCAGATGACACCAAGCTGGCAGGAATAGCCAACAATCCAGAAGACAGGCTTAAGATACAGGAGGATCTGGATAGATTTGAACACTGGCCGCTATCTAACAAAATGAAATTCAATGGTGAAAACAGTTAAGGTTCTACATTTAGGCAAGAAAAACCAAATGCACAGGTATAGTATAGGGGGTACTGCTATATAGCTAGACTGGACCACGTGGACCGCATGGACGACTTGGACAACAGGTTACACATCAGATCAGATTATTGGATGGACACACTGGACTGAAACAAAGGCCACTGTTGGTCCTACATATACACCTAGCCAGGTGACCCTGGGACCAATCTCCTTGTCTGGATTTCCCACTGTGGACTTCCCAGCCAATCCCTATAGAATATGTCTCCACCTGGTGGTGTCAGTGGCTCAATGCTGTAAACTCTGTACATAACACCCTTCCCCCCCATATGTAATAAAGACACACAATTGACAACAACAGTGTATAACTGATTATTTGGACCCTACAAAAACCCTTTTCCTCAATCCCTCACAAACTTCTCTAAATACGCCGGTGGCCTATGAGTCCTGGCGGACCGTTTCGGTGTTTGATCCTTGTTCATGTCCATCGGGTCCACCATTTGGTCGCCTGTTTCGCCCTGATCCCATGCCCTCTTGACCCCCTCGTCATTTTGGACCAGGGCCTGTTGTTGCTCAGCCCCACCAACATTTCTGGGTAAATGTCTACTGTCAGAGTGTTCTTCCGCCTCCCCCCGACCCGAAGGAAATGAGGCAGATGAAGATGGTCATGTTGAGCTGCCTGCGATTTCTCAGGGCCCCACCTCCTCAATTGATCTAGATGTTTTCTGACCTGGCAGCCCTCCTCCACCTCTACAATATATGATACAGGGCCCATTTTATCAACCACCACCCCTTGAATCCACACATGCCCAGGACCATAGTTCCTGACCCAAACCATATCACCTATGTGCAGTTCTCTAGGAGTGTCGGGTTGCTCCGTTTGAGCAGCCACTCTGTCCGGATGCAGTCTGTCCAACTTAGTGATGAGGCGATGTCCCCACCGTAACTCAGCAGGACTCTTGCCCGTTGATGTGCAGTGTGGTGTATTGTGCTAAGAGGAATTGAGCCAACCTTTGGTGCCAGTCTCCACTGACGATGCACCTCAACGCGTCCTTAGTCGTTCTCACATTCGTTCAGCTAAGCCGTTAGTCGGCGGGTGGAAGGGCGCGGATGTAACATGCCTAATCAAGTTGGCCCTGGTGAATGCCTGGAAATCAGCAGATGTGAATTGTGGGCCATTGTCAGAGACCAACACATCAGGTAACCCATGAGTTGCAAATAGTCCCCTGAGCACTTGTATAGTCTTAGCTGTAGTCATACTAGCGACAGGAACTACTTCTAGCCATTTTGATTGACTGTCCACTACTACCAAAAATAGCTGACCTTGAAAAGGGCCTGCATAATCGATGTGTACCCTTGACCACAGAGTATGAGTTGTTTCCCACTTGTGTACGGGGCTTTGCGGCTGTTCCGGCCTTGACCTTTGACACGTATAGCACCCGGCTACCTGCTCCTCTATGGCTTTGTCAAGACCAGGCCACCATAAGTAACTTCGAGCTAGAGCCTTCATCCTGACTATGCCTGGGTGACCCTCATGTAGAGACTGCAAGACTCTTTCCTGCAGTTTCTCTGGGATGATAACTCTACTACCCCACAATAGGCATCCCTTATGAGAAGACAACTCATGCCTTCTCATGAAATATGCCTGAAACTCTGGGCCAGGACTCTTTTCTTGCCACCCGGATGCCACCCATGTGAGGACTCTGCATAGTACCTTGTCCACCATGGTGCCAGCAGCAATGTCTTGAAGTGGGCAATCTGGTAGATCTTGGATGGCTAGGATCTGTTCCGCAGGTGCTGGGTCCGGATCCGTGATCATTAATGGTAATGTGCTTAATGCATCGGCATGGCCCATATCCTTCCCTGGTCTATAGACCAGTTTGGAAGTATAGGCAGATAAGAATATAGACCACCTTAGCATTAGTAAATAAGCCTTTGGGTGGGGTGTATGTGTTTAGTTTTCTTAATTAGCTTCATAACACTAGCTGCCTGCAATTAGTGCAGGTTCGCATCCCACCAGGCTCAAGGTTGACTCAGCCTTCCATCCTTCCGAGGTAGGTAAAATGAGGACCCAGATTGTTGGGGGCAATTAAGCTGACTTTGTAATAATGCCGCTTGGGGTGTGTGTGAAAGCCCTAATAAGCAGGCATATACATAGAATGAAGGCTACTGCTAAGCTTGTAAGCCGCCCTGAGGCTTCGGAGAAGGGCGGGATATAAATGGGATTAAAATAAAAATAAAAATAAAAATTCTTGGGGAAAGAATTTGTGGTGTTTGTTTATCCGTGGTGAACAACCCCAACAATGGTTTGTGATCTGTAAAAATAGTGAATTCTCTGCCGTACAGATAATCATGGAATTTCTTGACTCCTGTCATGATTGCTAAGGCCTCCTTGTCAATTTGGGCATAGTTCCTTTCTGCCCTTGACAGAGTTCTGGAGTAATACGCTTCCAATTGCCTTTGCTCCCCATTTTCTTCAATGTGGCTCAGTACAGCACCCATGCCATAAGGGGATGCATCACAAGCAATGCATATGGGCTTATTTTCCATAAAATGTGTAACAGTTGAATCACTGGACAATAGCTGTTTAAGATTCCTGAAACTCTGTTCATGGATTGCTGTCCAGTTCTATGGGGATTTCTTATCTAATAATCTGTGTAAGGGCTCTGCAAATGCTGCTTTGTGGGGCAAAAATGCATGGTAAAAATTAAGTAACCCCAGGAAAGCTTGCAATTCAGCCTTGTTCTTTGGGGTTGGAGCCATTTTTATTGCTCTCACCTTAGAGTCTGTAGGGTGAATTCCCTTGACATCAATCCTGAACCCTAAGAATTCAGTGGATGCCACTCCTATACTGAAATTACCCCTTTTTAGTTTGAGGCCAGCAGAGCGGAATCTGCTTAAAACAGCCTGCAGCCTGTCAGCCAAGATCTCCTCAGATTCTCCAGCAATCAGGACATCATCAAAATAAGGACATACCCCAGGAATTCCCTTCAGAGTCCTTTCCATCACTTCTTGGAAAATCCCAGGTGCTACAGAGATGCCAAACTGCAAGCGCTTGACTCTAAAAGCTCCTCTATGTGTCACTATTGTATGTTATCTGGGAGGAGTTTGATTCTGTGACCCCTGATGAAGTGGACAGGATTATGGGGAAGCTGAGTTCCACCACATGTTTATTGGACCCGTGCCCTTCTTGGCTGGTTTATGCAGCTAGGGAGAGGACACGAGGCTGGCTCCAGGCGGTTATATCTGCTTCTTTGAGTGAGGGTTGTTTCCCCACCATCTTGAAGGAGGCGGTGGTGAGACCTCTCCTCAAGAAGCCTGCCTTGGACCCAGCTGTATTGAACAACTTTCGTCCAGTCTCCAACCTTCGCTTTCTTGCGAAGGTTGTTGAGAGTGTGGTGGCGCATCAGCTCCCTCTGGTCCTGGATGAAGCGGATTATCTGGACCCTTACCAATCGGGTTTCAGGCCCGGGCACAGCACGGAGACGGCATTGGTCGCTCTGGTGAATGATCTCTGGAGGGCTCGGGATAGGGGGTATTCCTCTGTCCTAGTCCTATTAGACCTCTCGGCGGCTTTCGATACCATCGACCATGGTATCCTGCTGCAGCGTCTCAGGGGATTGGGAGTGGGAGGCACGGTTTTTCAGTGGTTCTCCTCCTATCTCCTGGGACGCTTGCAGTCGGTGTTGGCAGGGGGGCAGAGGTCGACCCCTAGGACTCTCGCTTGTGGAGTTCCTCAGGGGTCAGTCCTCTCGCCTCTCCTGTTCAACATCTATATGAAACCGCTGGGTGAGATCATTCGTGGTTTTGGAGTTGGGTATCATCAATATGCTGATGATACCCAACTTTTTATTTCGACCCCAAACCACCCCAGTGATGCCCTCGCTGTGATGTCCCGTTGCCTGGAGGCGGTTCGGGTCTGGATGGGGAGGAACAGACTTCAACTCAACCCTGACAAGACTGAGTGGCTGTACATTCCGGCTTCCCGAGACACCTGGGATGTTCCACCTCTTTCTATGGGGGGTGAGCTTTTACCCCCTGTGGATAGGGCTCGCAACTTGGGAGTCCTCCTAGATTCACGACTCACTTTGGAGGATCACATAGTGGCCGTGACTAGGGGGGCTTTTGCCCAGGTTCGCCTGGTGCGCCAGTTGCGGCCCTATCTGGACCGGGAGGCCTTGTGTACGGTCACTCATGCGCTCGTGACCTCTCGCCTAGACTACTGTAACGCTCTCTACATGGGACTTCCCTTGAAGACTACTCGGAGGCTCCAACTGGTACAGAATGCGGCCGCGAGAGTTGTCTTGGGAGTTTCCCGGTACTCCCATGTTACACCTTTGCTCCGTGAGCTGCATTGGTTACCAGTTGTCTTCCGGGTAAGGTTCAAGGTTTTGGTTATGATCTTTAAGTCCCTACATGGCATGGGTCCGCGATACCTCGAGGACCACCTGCTGCCGGCGTCGACTCCCCTCCGCCCTGTGCGCGCCCACAGAGAGGGCCTCCTCAGGGTGCCTCCTGTCAAGGAATGTCGACTGGTGGCCCCCAGGGGGAGGGCCTTCTCTGTGGGTGCTCCGGCGTTATGGAACCAACTGCCGGTTGAGCTCCGGATGGCATCAGACCTCCGATCCTTCCGTCGCGGGTTGAAGACCCATTTATTCGAACTAGCGGGTCTGGCCTGATGGGGGTACTTGGGTTGTTTATAGGTTTGTTTTATTATTCTGGTTTTAACTTGGGCATTAATTTAATTATCTTTTAATGTTTGTACTGTTGTTTATATTTATGCCCTGTGAACCGCCCTGAGTCCCTTTGGGAGAAGGGCGGTATAAAAATCTCAATAAATCTAAATCTCAATAAATCTGAGCATCTGCTGTTTCCTTGGTAATGGGGAGCTGCTGATACGCCTGTGCCAAATCTAACTTGGCAAAAATGGCGCTGCCCTGAACTGCAGAGAGGACGTGTCGGACCGTCGGGACGGGATAAGCATGCGGATTCAAGGCCCGGTTTACCGTGGCCTTATAATCTGCGCAAATTCTTACCTCTCCATTAGTCTTCAGTGGGGTTACAATAGGGGTCTCCCATTCTCCCCCTTCCACGGGCTCTAGCACCCCTTGTTGTACGAGTCTGTCCAATTCACTCTCAATTTTATGTTTGAGAGCAAATGGGACTCTTCGGGGCTTGATTCGCACCGGTAGGACACTGGGATTTAGCTTGAAGTTAAGGGGGGGGGCCTGTGTATTTGCCCAGCTTGTCCTCGAATACATCTGCAAACGTTTTGCAGACGGATTCAAGGCTTTTAGTTTGGATGCTATTTACACCCCCCAGCCAAATTTTTATTTATTTTTTTTATTTTAATTCCATTTATATCCCGCCCTTCTCCGAAGACTCAGGGCGGCTTACAAGCTTAGCAGTAGCCTTCATTCTATGTATATGCCTGCTTATTAGGGCTTTCACACACACCCCAAGCGGCATTATTACAAAGTCAGCTTAATTGCCCCCAACAATCTGGGTCCTCATTTTACCTACCTCGGAATGCCCAGAGCATCGAACCAATCCAGCCCCACTAGACTAGTCCTTTGCCCTTGTTACCAGGATGTCCAAGGGACCCTGGAACTCTTTGAACCCCACTAGCAAGGTGGCTTTTCCCCTGAGTCTTATGGGTGTATGCTGGAAATCCGACAATTGTACATTTGTGGGCTTTAAAGGAACCCTCTGCTTGTTCCGGTTGCAAATGCCTTTAAATGTCTCATACAAGATTATTGAGACAGCGGAGTCTGAGTCTAGCTCCATCGTGCAAGGAACACCTTGCAGATGGACCTCTATCGTGATTTTTGGTTTGAGCAAATGAAGGATGTCCATGTGCGATACGGTTCCTCGGCTCCCCCCTGACTTTGGTGACCAACACCGCGGGGGCCCAGTACCTTCTAATGCCGATGCCATACCTTGGAGTTCGTTCAGGCTGTCCCTGTTGCGATTCCGGCAGATGGCTGCGATGTGCCCCATCTTGCCGCAGGAGCGACACTTCGCGGAGCGGAATCTGCATGTTGCTCGGTGATGGTTCCCTCCGCAGCTGGCACATTTTTGGTTGGAGGCGCTGGAAGGTCTTTGTTCTCTGCTTTTGCTGGCTGCTGGGGTTTTTCAATGGCTTCCGTCAATGTCCTGCCACATTGATTGTCTTCCTGGCTTATGATGCACCGCATCTACTTCTGCCTCTTCGTCCATCTGTTCACTTCCACTGAACACAACGGACTCCCAATGGACTGTCCCACCTGGGCTGCTGCTGGAACTGTGTGTTGGCTTGCCGGGGCTGGTGGCCGTCTCGTGGGCCATTACTTCATCTAGGACCTCTCGCAGGTTCATTGGAGGTTTTCCTAGGATTTTCTGATGGAGCTGATGATCTCATAGCATAGCCCGAATACAACCTGATCTCGAATTCTATCTTCGAGATCAGTGAACTTACAAGAATGGACAGCCTGTCTCAGCGCCGCTACGTATTGTGCTGTTGTCTCCCCTGGACGCTGGATGCGTTGGTTAAACTGGAAACGCCAGTAGATTGGAGCCCTCATTGGCATGAAGTGGCCAGCCAGTTTTTCCATAAGTTCCGCGTATGGAAGGGTCGCGACGGGTGTCGGAGCGCACAATCCAATGGCTATGTTGTAAACATCCTGCCCGCTGAGGCACAGCAGGGCTGCCGCTTTCATCCAGTCCTCCGTGACCCGGTTGATCAGCAGGAACCCTTCGATCTGACCCAGGTGCGCTTCCCATCTTTCGGGCTCATCAATGTTGAAGCGGAATTCGCTTGTTTGTCCAAATTTTGCCATGATGCGTACAGTCCAGCAATGCTACTTCGTAGACTTCTGCTATTGAGTCAGCGCAGATGGGAACAGCATCCCATCCTCATCGCCACTGCTATATAGCTAGACTGGACCACGTGGACCGCATGGATGACTCGGACAACAGGTTACAGCATCAGATCACTCTTTATTGGATGGACATACCAGACTGAAACAAAGGCCTCTGTTGGTCCTACATATACACCTAGCCAGGTGACCCTGGGACCAATTTCCTTGTCTGGATTTCCCACCGTGGACTTCCCAGCCAATCTGGATAGAGTATGTCACCACCTGGTGGTGTCAGTGGCTCAATGCTATAAACTCTATGTACATAACAGGTACCTTGCTCAATAGTAGTAACTGTGAGAGGGATCTCGGAGTCCTAGCGGACAATCACTTCAATATGAGCCAACAGTGTGCTGCAGCTGCCAAAAAAAGCCAACACAGTGCTAGGCTGCATTAACAGAGGGATAGAATCAAGATCACATGAAGTGTTAATACCACTTTACAATGCTTTGGTAAGGCCACACTTGGAATACTGTATCCAAGTACAGTAAAAAAATGTTGAGACTCTAGAAAGAGTACGGAGAAGACCAACAACAATGATTAGGGGACTGGAGGCTAAAACATATAGGGAATGGTTGCTGGAATTGGGTGTTTAATGAAGAGAAGGACTAGGGGTGACATGATAGCAGTGTTCCAATATCTCAGGAGCTGTCAGAAAGAAGAGGGTGTCAAGCTATTCTCCAAAGCGCCTGAAGGCAGAACAAGAAGCGACAGATGGAAACTAACCAAGGAGAGAAGCAACCTAGAACTAAGGAGAAACTTCCTGACAGTTAGAACAACCAGTAGAACAACCTGCCTCCAAAAGCGGTGAATAGTCCAACACTGGAAGTTTTTAAGAAGGGACTGGACAGCCATTTGTCTGAAATGGTATAGGGCAGGGGTGTCAAACTGCTGGCCCTCGGGCAGGATGCATCGCCTACCCCCGCTCTGGCAAGGGGAAAAATATTGCAATACGTCGTGACACGTCACATGACGCAGTGAGTTTGCCACCCCTGGTTTAGGGTTTCCTGCCTGAGCAGGAGTTGGACTAGAAAATCTCCAAGGTCCCTTCCAACTCTATTATTATTATTATTATTATTATTATTATTATTATTATTATTATTATTATTATTATTATTATTATTATTATTATTATTCAGATGTTGACAACTGACTCATATTGATGATGGTTGCAGTGTCCCACGTTCATGGGGGACACTTTTGTGACCTCACAAGCAAAGTCAATAAGGAAGCGAGATTCACTTAATAACCCAGGTTACTAACTTATCCACTGCAGTGATTCATTTAACAATTGTGGCAAGAAAGGTCATAAATTTGGGCAAAATTCACTTAATACATGTCTCACTTAACAACAGAGATTTTGGGCTCAGTTGTGGTCGCAGGTTGAGGACTACCTGTATAACATTTACCGTTTGACTGTCTTTTCCTTCTGTTATGCATAAAAATGCAGCCACGGGCTCCACAGGTGCCACAGTTAATGGAGACATGTTACCAGCCCTCTTGAGAAATGAGCAGAAATGAAATTCAACCCCGAATCTCATTCTGGCGTGTATTTTTACATTTGGGTCAAAAAATAGTTTTCACCTCCTGGGCACAAAAATCCCTGACCACCGGCATCAGGAATTTCCTTCCCCGGACACCAAAAAAATCTTCATTTTTAAATGCTATGAAAAACACAGTTTCTAAGGATGAAATTCAACGCCGAATCTCATTCTGGCCTTCGTTTTTAGATTTGGGCGGGAAAAAAATAATTTTTCACCTCCTGGGCACAAAAATGCCTGACCACCGGCATCAGGAATTTTCTTCCCCGGACACCAAAAAAATCTGAATTTTTGAAAACTATGAAAAATGACATTTTTAAGGACGAAATTCAACCCGGAATCTCATTCTGGTGTCCGTTTTTAGATTTGGGCGGGGAAAAAAATATTCACCTCCTGGGCACAAAAATCCCTGACCACCGGCATCAGGAATTTTCTTCCCCGGACACCAAAAAAAATTTCATTTGTGAAAACTATGAAAAATGACATTTTTAAGGACAAAAAGCAACCCCGAATTTAAGTCTGGCATCCGTTTTTACATTTGGGTCAAAAAAAAATTCACCTCAAGACAAAAATCAAATTTTTAAAAGCTATGAAAAACACGCCACGCCTTGCCTTGCCTTGCCTTGCCTTGCCTTGCCTTGCCTTGCCTTGCCTTGCCTTGCCTTGCCTTGCCTTGCCTTGCCTTGCCTTGCCTTGCCTTGCCTTGCCTTGCCTTGCCTTGCCTTGCCTTGCCTTGCCTTGCCTTGCCTTGCCTTGCCTTGCCTTGCCTTGCCTTGCCTTGCCTTGCCTTGCCTTGCCTTGCCTTGCCTTGCCTTGCCTTGCCTTGCCTTGCCTTGCCTTGCCTTGCCTTGCCTTGCCTTGCCTTGCCTTGCCTTGCCTTGCCTTGCCTTGCCTTGCCTTGCCTTGCCTTGCCTTGCCTTGCCTTGCCTTGCCTTGCCTTGCCTTGCCTTGCCTTGCCTTGCCTTGCCTTGCCTTGCCTTGCCTTGCCTTGCCTTGCCTTGCCTTGCCTTGCCTTGCCTTGCCTTGCCTTGCCTTGCCTTGCCTTGCCTTGCCTTGCCTTGCCTTGCCTTGCCTTGCCTTGCCTTGCCTTGCCTTGCCTTGCCTTGCCTTGCCTTGCCTTGCCTTGCCTTGCCTTGCCTTGCCTTGCCTTGCCTTGCCTTGCCTTGCCTTGCCTTGCCTTGCCTTGCCTTGCCTTGCCTTGCCTTGCCTTGCCTTGCCTTGCCTTGCCTTGCCTTGCCTTGCCTTGCCTTGCCTTGCCTTGCCTTGCCTTGCCTTGCCTTGCCTTGCCTTGCCTTGCCTTGCCTTGCCTTGCCTTGCCTTGCCTTGCCTTGCCTTGCCTTGCCTTGCCTTGCCTTGCCTTGCCTTGCCTTGCCTTGCCTTGCCTTGCCTTGCCTTGCCTTGCCTTGCCTTGCCTTGCCTTGCCTTGCCTTGCCTTGCCTTGCCTTGCCTTGCCTTCTATGGTTTTTATAAGAAGCTGAGTGTATGCGTGAGTCTAGCCCCCCTTGGAATAGGCCGGGCCTCCAGAAAGCAGATGCACTCCTCCATGCAAAGCAAACAAAATGCAGGCTACACTTGAAGCGAGGCACGCAGGCCCTCTGAAGATCAGAAGAAGAGAAGATACGGCAGGTATGCTGGCGGCAAGTTAAAGCAATGGCGGCACCAAAGTCAAGGAAGGGAATGAAAGCATCAGAGAGGTGTAGTGCCAGAAGCGAGGCACGCAGGCCCTCTGAAGATCAGAAGAAGAGAAGATACGGCGGGTAAGCTGGCGGCAAGTTAAAGCAATGGCGGCACCAAAGTCAAGGAAGGGAATGAAAGCATCAGAGAGGTGTAGTGCCAGAAGCGAGGCACGCAGGCCCTCTGAAGATCAGAAGAAGAGAAGATACGGCGGGTAAGCTGGCGGCAAGTTAAAGCAATGGCGGCACCAAAGTCAAGGAAGGGAATGAAAGCATCAGAGAGGTGTAGTGCCAGAAGCGAGGCACGCAGGCCCTCTGAAGATCAGAAGAAGAGAAGATACGGCGGGTAAGCTGGCGGCAAGTTAAAGCAATGGCGGCACCAAAGTCAAGGAAGGGAATGAAAGCATCAGAGAGGTGTAGTGCCAGAAGCGAGGCACGCAGGCCCTCTGAAGATCAGAAGAAGAGAAGATACGGCGGGTATGCTGGCGGCAAGTTAAAGCAATGGCGGCACCAAAGTCAAGGAAGGGAATGAAAGCATCAGAGGGTGGTAGTGCCAGAAGCGAGGCACGCAGGCCCTCTGAAGATCAGAAGAAGAAAAGATACAGCGGGTATGCTGGCAGCAAGTTAAAGCAATGGCGGCACCAAAGTCAAGGAAGGGAATGAAAGAAAAAAACATTACACTTAAGGGAAGCTGTGCCAGCTTTCCATTCAAAAAAACCACCCCACCCATCACCCCACCCAATCTCTGCTCTGTTCTCCTCCATCTCAATCGTTCTGGGCACGTGTCAAAGCTCTTTCCCAGGGTTCCTTCGTAGCAGCAGCTGCAGCAGCATACAAGTAACTCCATCTGCGACGACATGGGGGGCCCCCCTTCCTTCATCCGGAAACATGCAGGTGCAATGTCTTCTGAGCAGGATGACTCCAGCTGAATACTCTGCAAAAAAAGCCTAAATAAGTAAAGCTTTCAATGGGTTTGAGGGGCCAGTATTTACATCACCCAACCCAGTAGTGCCCATTAAGAAATATGACTCAAATCACCCGCTCCTTACCTGTAAACTCCAAGCTCTCGCTGTCCCGCCACACAAAGGAAAATGTGGTCATCTTGGTATCTCTCTTCTCCAAAAGGCAGGCTGATGAAGGGTCTTCACAGAAGGGCTCTACGTCCATCCATCGAGCAGGCTAATTCTAGAAAGAGGGAGAAACAGGTGGTTAAAGACTGCTTCTTGTCCCAAAAGAGGGCTAAATGCAAATTGCTAAATTGCTTAATGCAAAACAGCTACTGAAGTTGACCCTATCTATGCTCAGAAAAAAGAGTGTGAACTGAATAGGACCCAAAATATTGGAACAATTCTGCGTTTCACCAGCCACTAGCTTGCCGCAAAGCTACTCGACTACCTTGTCCTATCACTTTGTTTTGGATTTTGTTGCTAAGATGGCCCCTGGAGGTCTTTCTAAATCTCTCCTCTTTGCCCAACCCTCAGAGGATTTGAGAATAGGATAATCGTACATCTCTTTGACCGAGCTTCAATCTGAAACTTATTCCCAAAGCTTAATTTGAACTAATTTCAATGGCATAACATTGCTCCAATTTTCAATTGGTATTTTTTTTTTATCATGGTAGGCACCTTGATGATTTAAAAAAACAAAAGTACTGGTGCTGCAGGCACAGTGATGGTTACATTTCTGTTTTTTTATGTTATAACTGTGGGCAGCAATTAACCTTAGCTACTTTAAAAGTTTAGGTTACATTGATTCCTATTGTTTAGTAGACTAAGGTTTAAGGTATAACCTAGGTTTAGAGTTATTTCTAATTTTACATTTGTACATTTCTAAGTTGCTTTATGTCTATCCAGCTTTTGTTTCTTCTACCATCTAAGTGCCTCAAAAAATACTAACAGGTAATCTATAAATAATGCAATTAAAATTGCTCTTAAAATTACACAAGAGAATCGTTCAGAAATCAAAAGCTCGGCAAGAGATGCATTCCTACCTTATCTCTAAATACCTGGAAAGTGGGGCCCACAAGCACCACCTGGCAGGCAAGCTAAAGGGCCCTTTGCAGTAGACTGCAAAACTCTGGACCTGGGGTGTGGGAAGACATTTCAAAAGGTCCATCCTGCTATTTCCCACCCAAACTGCAATATTTAGAGTGGAAATTGAGTATGTTTGGGAGCCAACTAAAAGCTGCAACAGGCAGTGGGAAATACAGTTACCTGCCTGCTACAGCTTTTAGTTGGCTCCCAAACATATTCAATTTCCATCCCCACCACTTTAAAAGGAAAAAGCCTGAACCTCAATAAAACTGGGAAAGAAAGAAAGACACCCCAAATTCCCCATTGACTACTTATCCGGTTTCCTGAGCTCCTTTGTAACAGCCTGCAGGACAGGTCACCATCCAGCAGTGCTTCTTTCCCCAGAGCTGGTTCCAAAAGACTGAAGCGCTCAGCTCAGCCAGCAGGCTTTTATAGGACTGGCCCCGCCCTTCTACCTGGGCCACACCCAATAGATCAGTGAAGGCACCTGCGACTGGGAGGAATTAGCAAAATTGCAAGCCAGACTCTGCAAAGACTCAAGTCTCCTGTTGCCTCCCGTGACCCGCTTTTTCTTCTGGTACATCTGAAGCAATTATCATTGAGGTGGTCTTGCCGCGTCTAAGTGACCTACACGTGCACTGGCTGTTACCATTGACTTGGCCTTCCCGCCACTAAGTGAAACACGTCACTAAGTGAAACACATGTGTTTTCTGTTACCATTGAGTTGTTCTTGCCGCCTCCAAGTGACCTACATGTGCACTGGCTGTTACCATTGACTTGGTATGACTGTCACTAAGTGAAACACGTCACTAAGTGAAACACATCACTAAGTGAAACACATGTGTTGTCTATTACCATTGAGTTGATCTTGCCGTCTCTAAGTGACCTACACGTGCACTGGCTGTTACCATTGACTTGCCCTGTCCGCCACTAAGTGAAACACGTCACTAAGTGAAACACATGTGTTTTCTGTTACCATTGAGTTGTTCTTGCCGCCTCCAAGTGACCTACACGTGCACTGGCTGTTACCATTGACTTGGTATGACCGTCACTAAGTGAAACACGTCACTAAGTGAAACACATGTGTTGTCTATTACCATTGAGTTGATCTTGCCGTCTCTAAGTGACCTACACGTGCACTGGCTGTTACCATTGACTTGCCCTGTCCGCCACTAAGTGAAACACGTCACTAAGTGAAACACATGAGTTGTCTGTTACCATTAAGTTGTTCTTGCCGCCTCCAAGTGACCTACACGTGCACTGGCTGTTACCATTGACTTGGTATAACCGTCACTAAGTGAAACACATCACTAAGTGAAACACATGTGTTGTCTGTTACCATTGAGTTGATCTTGCCGCCTCCAAGTGACCTACACGTGCACTGGCTGTTACCATTGACTTGGTATGACCGTCACTAAGTGAAACACATCACTAAGTGAAACACGTGTTGTCTATTACCATTGAGTTGATCTTGCCATCTCTAAGTGACCTACACGTGCACTGGCTGTTACCATTGACTTGCCCTGTCCACCACTAAGTGAAACACGTCACTAAGTGAAACACATGTGTTTTCTGTTACCATTGAGTTGTTCTTGCCGCCTCCAAGTGACCTACACGTGCACTGGCTGTTACCATTGACTTGGTCTGTTTGTCACTAAGTGAAACACGTCACTAAGTGAAACACATGTGTTGTCTGTTACCATTGAGTTGATCTTGCCGTCTCTAAGTGACCTACACGTGCACTGGCTGTTACCATTGACTTGGTCTGACCGTCACTAGGTGAAACACGTCACTAAGTGAAACACATGTGTTGTCTGTTACCATTGAGTTGATCTTGCGGTCTCTAAGTGACCTACACGTGCACTGGCTGTTACCATTGACTTGGCCTTCCCGCCACTAAGTGAAACACGTCACTAAGTGAAACACGTGTTGTCTGTTACCATTGAGTTGGTCTTGCCACATCTGAGTGAGCTAAACATGCACTGGCTGTTACCATTGACATGGTCTGACCATCACTAAGTGAAACACGTCACTAAGTGAAACATATGTTCCCTATTACCATTCAGTTGGTTTTGCTGCCTCATCAGGAATTTTCTTCCCCGGACATCAAAAAATTCTTGATTTTTGAAAGCTATGAAAAACACCATTTTTAAGAATGAAATCCAACCCCGAATCTCATTCTGGTGTCCGTTTTTAGATTTAGGTGAAAAAAAATTTCACCTCCTGGGGACAAAAATCCCTGACCCCAGCATCTCGAATTTTCTTCCCTGGACACCAAAAATTTCTTGATTTTTAAAAGCTATGAAAAACACCATTTTTAAGGATGAAATTCAACCCCGAACCTCATTCTGGAATCGGTTTTTACATTTGGGTCAAATAAAATTTTCACCTCCTGGGCACAAAAATCCCTGACCCCGGCATCATGAATTTCCTTCCCCGGACACCAAAAATATCTTCATTTAAAAAAAGTATAAAAAACACAAGTTTTAAGGATGCAATTAAACCTCGAATCTAATTCTGGTGTCCGTTTTTACATTTGGGTAAAAAAAAAAAATGTTCACCTCCTAGGCAAATAAAATCCCTGACCCCGGCATCAGTAATTTTCTTCCCCGGACACCAAAAAATCTTGATTTTAAATTCTATGAAAAACACCATTTTCAAGGATGAAATTCAACCCCAAATCTAATTCTGGAGTCCGTTTTTACATTTGGGTCAAAAAAAAATATTTCACCTCCTGGGCACAAAAATCCCTGACCCCAGCATCATGAATTTTCTTCCCTGGACACAAAAAAATGTTGATTTTTAAAATCTATAAAAAACACCATTTCTAAGGATGAAATTCAACCCCGAATCTCATACTGGCCTCGGTTTTTACATTTGGGTCAAAAAAAAAAATTTCACCCCCTGGGCACAAAAATCCCTGACCCCAGCATCAGAAATTTACTTGCCCGGACACCAAAAAATGCTTGATTTTTAAAAACTATAAAAAACACCATTTGTAAGCGTGAAATTCAATCCCGAATGTAATTCTGGCATCCGTTTTTACATTTGGGTCAAAAAAAAAAAATTCACCTCCTGGGCACAAAAATCCCTGGCCCCGGCATCAGGAATTTTCTTGCCCGGACACCAAAAAATTCTTGATTTTTAAAAACTATAAAAAGCACCATTTTTAAGGACGAAATTCAACCCCGAAACTAATTCTAGTGTCCATTTTTACATTTGGGTCAAAAAAAAAATTTCACCTCCTGGGCACAAAAATCCCTGACCCCGGCATCAGGAATTTTCTTCCCCGGAAACCAAAAAACCTTGATTTTTAAAATCTATAAAAAACACCATTTTCAAGGATGAAATTCATCCCCGAATGTAATTCTGGCGTCCGTTTTTACATTTGGGTCAAAAAAAAATTCACCTCCTGGGCACAAAAATCCCTGACCCCGGCATCAGGAATATTCTTCCCCGGACACCAAAAATATCTTCATTTACAAAAAGTATAAAAAACACAATTTTTAAGGATGCAATTAAACCTCGAATCTAATTCTGGTGTCTGTTTTTACATTTGGGTCAAAAAAAAACTTTACCTGCTGGGCACAAAAATCCCTGGCATCACGAATTTTCTTCCCCGGACACTAAAAAATCTTGATTTTTAAAGTCAATAAAAAACACCATTTCTAAGGATGAAATTCAACCCCGAATCTCATACTGTCCTCGGTTTTTACATTTGTGTCAAAAAAAAAATTCACCTCCTGGGCACAAAAATCCCTGACCCCGGCATCAGGAATTTTCTTGCCCGGAAACCAAAAAACCTTGATTTTTAAAATCTATGAAAAACACCATTTTCAAGGATGAAATTCAACCCCAAATCTAATTCTGGAGTCCGTTTTTACATTTGGGTCAAAAAAAAATATTTCACCTCCTTGGCACAAAAATCCCTGACCCCAGCATCACGAATTTTCTTCCCTGGACACAAAAAAATGTTGATTTTTAAAATCTATAAAAAACACCATTTCTAAGGATGAAATTCAACCCCGAATCTCATACTGGCCTCGGTTTTTACATTTGTGTCAAAAAATCTTTTTCACCTCCTGGGCACAAAAATCCCTGACCCCGGCATCAGGAATTTTCTTCCCCGGAAACCAAAAAACCTTGATTTTTAAAATCTATAAAAAACACCATTTTTAAGGAAGAAATTCAACCCCGAATCCAATTCTGGTGTCCGTTTTTACATTTGGGTCAAAAAAAAATTTCACCTCCTGGGCACAAAAATCCCTGACACCGGCATCAGGAATTTTGTCCCCCGGACACCCCAAAAATGTTCATTTACAAAAACTATAAAAAACACCATTTTTAAGGATGAAATTCAACCCCGAACCTCATTCTGGAATCGGTTTTTACATTTGGGTCAAATAAAATTTTCACCTCCTGGGCACAAAAATCCCTGACCCCGGCATCAGGAATTTCCTTCCCCGGACACCAAAAATATCTTCATTTACAAAAAGTATAAAAAACACCATGTTTAAGGATGCAATTAAACCTTGAATCTAATTCTGGTGTCTGTTTTTACATTTGGGTCAAAAAACAATTTACCTGCTGGGCATAAAAATCCCTGGCATCACGAATTTTCTTCCCCGAACACAAAAAAATCTTGATTTTTAAATTCTATGAAAAACACCATTTTCAAGGATGAAATTCAACCCCAAATCTAATTCTGGAGTCCGTTTTTACATTTGGGTCAGAAAAAAATATTTCACCTCCTGGGCACAAAAATCCCTGACCCCAGCATCACGAATTTTCTTCCCTGGACACAAAAAAATGTTGATTTTTAAAATCTATAAAAAACACCATTTCTAAGGATGAAATTCAACCCCGAATCTCATACTGGCCTCGGTTTTTACATTTGTGTCAAAAAATCTTTTTCACCTCCTGGGCACAAAAATCCCTGACCCCGGCATCAGGAATTTTCTTCCCCGGAAACCAAAAAACCTTGATTTTTAAAATCAATAAAAAACACCATTTTTAAGGAAGAAATTCAACCCCGAATCCAATTCTGGTGTCCGTTTTTACATTTGGGTCAAAAAAAAATTTCACCTCCTGGGCACAAAAATCCCTGACACCGGCATCAGGAATTTTGTCCCCCGGACATTCCAAAAATGTTCATTTACAAAAACTATAAAAAACACCATTTTTAAGGATGAAATTCAACCCCGAACCTCATTCTGGAATCGGTTTTTACATTTGGGTCAAATAAAATTTTCACCTCCTGGGCACAAAAATCCCTGACCCCGGCATCAGGAATTTCCTTCCCCGGACACCAAAAATATCTTCATTTACAAAAAGTATAAAAAACACCATGTTTAAGGATGCAATTAAACCTTGAATCTAATTCTGGTGTCTGTTTTTACATTTGGGTCAAAAAACAATTTACCTGCTGGGCATAAAAATCCCTGGCATCACGAATTTTCTTCCCCGAACACAAAAAAATCTTGATTTTTAAATTCTATGAAAAACACCATTTTCAAGGATGAAATTCAACCCCAAATCTAATTCTGGAGTCCGTTTTTACATTTGGGTCAGAAAAAAATATTTCACCTCCTGGGCACAAAAATCCCTGACCCCAGCATCACGAATTTTCTTCCCTGGACACAAAAAAATGTTGATTTTTAAAATCTATAAAAAACAGCATTTCTAAGGATGAAATTCAACCCCGAATCTCATACTGGCCTCGGTTTTTACATTTGTGTCAAAAAATCTTTTTCACCTCCTGGGCACAAAAATCCCTGACCCCGGCATCAGGAATTTTCTTCCCCGGAAACCAAAAAACCTTGATTTTTAAAATCTATAAAAAACACCATTTTTAAGGAAGAAATTCAACCCCGAATCCAATTCTGGTGTCCGTTTTTACATTTGGGTCAAAAAAAAATTTCACCTCCTGGGCACAAAAATCCCTGACACCGGCATCAGGAATTTTGTCCCCCGGACACCCCAAAAATGTTCATTTACAAAAACTATAAAAAACACCATTTTTAAGGATGAAATTCAACCCCGAACCTCATTCTGGAATCGGTTTTTACATTTGGGTCAAATAAAATTTTCACCTCCTGGGCACAAAAATCCCTGACCCCGGCATCAGGAATTTCCTTCCCCGGACACCAAAAATATCTTCATTTACAAAAAGTATAAAAAACACAATTTTTAAGGATGCAATTAAACCTCGAATCTAATTCTGGTGTCTGTTTTTACATTTGGGTCAAAAAACAATTTACCTGCTGGGCATAAAAATCCCTGGCATCACGAATTTTCTTCCCTGGACACAAAAAAATCTTGATTTTTAAAATCTATAAAAAACACCATTTCTAAGGATGAAATTCAACCCCGAATCTCATACTGGCCTCGGTTTTTACATTTGTGTCAAAAAATCTTTTTCACCTCCTGGGCACAAAAATCCCTGACTCCGGCATCAGGAATTTTCTTGCCCGGACACCAAAAAATTCTTGATTTTTAAAAACTATAAAAAGCACCATTTTTAAGGACGAAATTCAACCCCGAAACTAATTCTAGTGTCCATTTTTACATTTGGGTCAAAAAAAAATTTCACCTCCTGGGCACAAAAATCCCTGACTCCGGCATCACGAATTTTCTTCCCCGGACACCAAAAAATCTTGATTTTTAAAATCTATGAAAAACACCATTTTCAAGGATGAAATTCAACCCTGAATGTAATTCTGGTGTCCGTTTTTACATTTGGGTCAAAAAAAATTTACCTCCTGGGCACAAAAATCCCTGACCCCGGCATCACGAATTTTCTTCCCCGGACACCAAAAAAACTTGATTTTTAAAATCTATGAAAAAAACCATTTTTAAGGATGAAATTAAAACTCGAATCTAATTCTGGTGTCTGTTTTTACATTTGGGTCAAAAAAAATTTACCTGCTGGGCACAAAAATCCCTGACCCCGGCATCACGAATTTTCTTGCCCGGACACCAAAAAATTCTTGATTTTTAAAAACTATAAAAAACACCATTTCTAAGGATGAAATTCAACCCCGAATCTCATACTGGCCTCAGTTTTTACATTTGTGTAAAAAAAATAATTTACCTCCTGGGCACAAAAATCCCTGACCCCGGCATCACGAATTTTCTTCCCCGGACACCAAAAAATCTTGATTTTTAAAATCTATGAAAAACACCATTTTCAAGGATGAAATTCAACCCTGAATGTAATTCTGGTGTCCGTTTTTACATTTGGGTCAAAAAAAAATTTCACCTCCAGGGCACAAAAATCCCTGACACCGGCATCAGGAATTTTGTCCCCCGGACATTCAAAAAATGTTCATTTAGAAAAACAATAAAAAACACCATTTTTAAGGATGAAATTCAACCCCGAACCTCATTCTGGAATCGGTTTTTACATTTGGGTCAAATAAAATTTTCACCTCCTGGGCACAAAAATCCCTGACCCCGGCATCAGGAATTTCCTTCCCCGGACACCAAAAATATCTTCATTTACAAAAAGTATAAAAAACACCATTTTTAAGGATGCAATTAAACCTCGAATCTAATTCTGGTGTCTGTTTTTACATTTGGGTCAAAAAACAATTTACCTGCTGGGCATAAAAATCCCTGGCATCACGAATTTTCTTCCCCGAACACAAAAAAATCTTGATTTTTAAATTCTATGAAAAACACCATTTTCAAGGATGAAATTCAACCCCAAATCTAATTCTGGAGTCCGTTTTTACATTTGGGTCAGAAAAAAATATTTCACCTCCTGGGCACAAAAATCCCTGACCCCAGCATCACGAATTTTCTTCCCTGGACACAAAAAAATGTTGATTTTTAAAATCTATAAAAAACACCATTTCTAAGGATGAAATTCAACCCCGAATCTCATACTGGCCTCGGTTTTTACATTTGTGTCAAAAAATCTTTTTCACCTCCTGGGCACAAAAATCCCTGACCCCGGCATCACGAATTTTCTTCCCTGGACACAAAAAAATCTTGATTTTTAAAATCTATGAAAAACACCATTTTCAAGGATGAAATTCAACCCTGAATCTAATTCTGGTGTCAGTTTTTACATTTGGGTCAAAAAAAAAATTTTCACCCGCTGGGCACAAAAATCCCTGAACCCGGCAACAGGAATTTTGTTCCCCAGACACCAAAAATGCTTGATTTTTAAAAACTATAAAAAAACCATTTTTAAGTGTGAAATTCAACCCCGAATGTAATTCTGGCGTCCGTTTTTACATTTGGGTCAAAAAAAAAATTCACTTCCTGGGCAGAAATATCCCTGACCCCGGCATCAGGAATTTCCTTCCCCGGACACCAAAAATATCTTCATTTACAAAAAGTATAAAAAATACCATTTTTAAGGATGCAATTAAACCTCGAATCTAATTCTGGTGTCTGTTTTTACATTTGGGTCAAAAAAAAAATTTCACCCCCTGGGCACAAAAATCCCTGGCATCACGAATTTTCTTCCCCGGACACCAAAAAATCTTGATTTTTAAAATCTATAAAAAACACCATTTCTAAGGATGAAATTCAACCCCGAATCTCATACTGGCCTCGGTTTTTACATTTGTGTCAAAAAAAAATTTCACCTCCTGGGCACAAAAATCCCTGACCCTAGCATCACGAATTTTCTTCCCCGGACACCAAAAAATGCTTGATTTTTAAAATCTATAAAAAACTCCATTTCTAAGGATGAAATTCAACCCCGAATCTCATACTGGCCTGGGTTTTTACATTTGTGTCAAAAAATCTTTTTCACCTCCTGGGCACAAAAATCCCTGACCCCGGCATCACGAATTTTCTTGCCCGGACACCAAAAAATTCTTGATTTATTAAAACTATAAAAAGCACCATTTTTAAGGACGAAATTCAACCCTGAAACTAATTCTGGTGTCCATTTTTACATTTGGGTCAAAAAAAAAATTTCACCCCCTGGGCACAAAAATCCCTGACCCCGGCATCACGAATTTTCTTCCCCGGACACTAAAAAATTCTTGGTTTTTAAAAACTATGAAAAAAACCATTTTTAAGGATGAAATTCAACCCCGAATCTCATACTGGCCTCGGTTTTTACATTTGTGTAAAAAAAAAAATTACCTCCTGGGCACAAAAATCCCTGACCCCGGCATCACGAATTTTCTTCCCCGGACACCAAAAAATGCTTGATTTTTAAAAAGTATAAAAAACACCATTTTTAAACGTGAAATTAAACCCCGAATGTAATTCTGGTGTCCGTTTTTACATTTGGGTCAAAAAAAAAAATTCACCTCCTGGGCACAAAAATCCCTGACCCCGGCATCAGGAATTTTCTTGCCCGGACACCAAAAAATTCTTGATTTTTAAAATCTATGAAAAACACCATTTTCAAGGATGAAATTCAACCCTGAATCTAATTCTGGTGTCAGTTTTTACATTTGGGTCAAAAAAAAAATTTTCACCCGCTGGGCACAAAAATCCCTGACCCCGGCATCAGGAATTTTCTTGCCCGGACACCAAAAAATTCTTGATTTTTAAAAACTATAAAAAGCACCATTTTTAAGGACGAAATTCAACCCCGAAACTAATTCTAGTGTCCATTTTTACATTTGGGTCAAAAAAAAAATTTCACCCCCTGGGCACAAAAATCCCTGACCCCGGCAACAGGAATTTTCTTCCCCGGACACAAAAAAATCTTGATTTTTAAAATCTATGAAAAACACCATTTTTAAGGAAGAAATTCAACCCCGAATCCAATTCTGGTGTCCGTTTTTACATTTGGGTCAAAAAAAAATTTCACCTCCTGGGCACAAAAATCCCTGACACCGGCATCAGGAATTTTGTCCCCCGGACACCCCAAAAATGTTCATTTACAAAAACTATAAAAAACACCATTTTTAAGGATGAAATTCAACCCCGAACCTCATTCTGGAATCGGTTTTTACATTTGGGTCAAATAAAATTTTCACCTCCTGGGCACAAAAATCCCTGACCCCGGCATCAGGAATTTCCTTCCCCGGACACCAAAAATATCTTCATTTACAAAAAGTATAAAAAACACAATTTTTAAGGATGCAATTAAACCTCGAATCTAATTCTGGTGTCTGTTTTTACATTTGGGTCAAAAAACAATTTACCTGCTGGGCATAAAAATCCCTGGCATCACGAATTTTCTTCCCTGGACACAAAAAAATCTTGATTTTTAAAATCTATAAAAAACACCATTTCTAAGGATGAAATTCAACCCCGAATCTCATACTGGCCTCGGTTTTTACATTTGTGTCAAAAAATCTTTTTCACCTCCTGGGCACAAAAATCCCTGACTCCGGCATCAGGAATTTTCTTGCCCGGACACCAAAAAATTCTTGATTTTTAAAAACTATAAAAAGCACCATTTTTAAGGACGAAATTCAACCCCGAAACTAATTCTAGTGTCCATTTTTACATTTGGGTCAAAAAAAAATTTCACCTCCTGGGCACAAAAATCCCTGACTCCGGCATCAGGAATTTTCTTCCCCGGACACCAAAAAATCTTGATTTTTAAAATCTATGAAAAACACCATTTTCAAGGATGAAATTCAACCCTGAATGTAATTCTGGTGTCCGTTTTTACATTTGGGTCAAAAAAAATTTACCTCCTGGGCACAAAAATCCCTGACCCCGGCATCACGAATTTTCTTCCCCGGACACCAAAAAAACTTGATTTTTAAAATCTATGAAAAAAACCATTTTTAAGGATGAAATTAAAACTCGAATCTAATTCTGGTGTCTGTTTTTACATTTGGGTCAAAAAAAATTTACCTGCTGGGCACAAAAATCCCTGACCCCGGCATCACGAATGTTCTTGCCCGGACACCAAAAAATTCTTGATTTTTAAAAACTATAAATAACACCATTTCTAAGGATGAAATTCAACCCCGAATCTCATACTGGCCTCAGTTTTTACATTTGTGTAAAAAAAATAATTTACCTCCTGGGCACAAAAATCCCTGACCCCGGCATCACGAATTTTCTTCCCCGGACACCAAAAAATTCTTGATTTTTAAAAACTATAAAAAGCACCATTTTTAAGGACGAAATTCAACCCCGAAACTAATTCTAGTGTCCATTTATACATTTGGGTCAAAAAAAAAATTTCACCCCCTGGGCACAAAAATCCCTGACCCCGGCATCACGAATTTTCTTCCCCGGACACTAAAAAATTCTTGGTTTTTAAAAACTATGAAAAAAACCATTTTTAAGGATGAAATTCAACCCCGAATCTCATACTGGCCTCGGTTTTTACATTTGTGTCAAAAAAAATTACCTCCTGGGCACAAAAATCCCTGACCCCGGCATCACGAATTTTCTTCCCCGGACACCAAAAAATGCTTGATTTTTAAAAACTATAAAAAACACCATTTGTAAGCGTGAAATTCAACCCCGAATGTAATTCTGGCGTCCGTTTTTACATTTGGGTCAAAAAAAAATTCACTTCCTGGGCAGAAATATCCCTGACCCCGACATCAGGAATTTCCTTCCCCGGACACCAAAAATATCTTCATTTACAAAAAGTATAAAAAACACCATTTTTAAAGATGCAATTAAACCTCGAATCTAATTCTGGTGTCTGTTTTTACATTTGGGTCAAAAAACAATTTACCTGCTGGGCATAAAAATCCCTGGCATCACGAATTTTCTTCCCCGGACACCAAAAAATGCTTGATTTTTAAAATCTATAAAAAACTCCATTTCTAAGGATGAAATTCAACCCCGAATCTCATACTGGCCTGGGTTTTTACATTTGTGTCAAAAAATCTTTTTCACCTCCTGGGCACAAAAATCCCTGACCCCGGCATCAGAAATTTACTTGCCCGGACACCAAAAAATTCTTGATTTTTAAAAACTATAAAAAGCACCATTTTTAAGGACGAAATTCAACCCCGAAACTAATTCTAGTGTCCATTTTTACATTTGGGTCAAACAAAAAATTTCACCCCCTGGGCACAAAAATCCCTGACCCCGGCAACAGGAATTTTCTTCCCCGGACACAAAAAAATCTTGATTTTTAAAATCTATGAAAAACACCATTTTTAAGGAAGAAATTCAACCCCGAATCCAATTCTGGTGTCCGTTTTTACATTTGGGTCAAAAAAAAATTTTCACCCGCTGGGCACAAAAATCCCTGAACCCGGCAACAGGAATTTTCTTCACCGGACACCAAAAATGCTTGATTTTTAAAAACTATAAAAAAAAACATTTTTAAGCGTGAAATTCAACCCCGAATGTAATTCTGGCGTCCGTTTTTACATTTGGGTGAAAAAAAAATTTCACTTCCTGGGCAGAAATATCGCTGACCCCGGCATCAGGAATTTCCTTCCCCGGACACCAAAAATATCTTCATTTACAAAAAGTATAAAAAACACCATTTTTAAGGATGCAATTAAACCTCGAATCTAATTCTGGTGTCTGTTTTTACATTTGGGTAAAAAAAAAATTACCTGCTGGGCACAAAAATCCCTGGCATCACGAATTTTCTTCCCCGGACACCAAAAAATCTTGATTTTTAAAATCTATAAAAAACACCATTTCTAAGGATGAAATTCAACCCCGAATCTCATACTGGCCTCGGTTTTTACATTTGTGTCAAAAAAAAATTTCACCTCCTGGGCACAAAAATCCCTGACCCTAGCATCACGAATTTTCTTCCCCGGACACCAAAAAATGCTTGATTTTTAAAATCTATAAAAAACACCATTTCTAAGGATGAAATTCAACCCCGAATCTCATACTGGCCTGGGTTTTTACATTTGTGTCAAAAAATCTTTTTCACCTCCTGGGCACAAAAATCCCTGACCCCGGCATCAGGAATTTTCTTGCCCAGACACCAAAAAATTCTTCATTTATTAAAACTATAAAAAGCACCATTTTTAAGGACGAAATTCAACCCTGAAACTAATTCTAGTGTCCATTTTTACATTTGGGTCAAAAAAAAAATTTCACCCCCTGGGCACAAAAATCCCTGACCCCGGCATCACGAATTTTCTTCCCCGGACACTAAAAAATTCTTGGTTTTTAAAAACTATGAAAAAAACCATTTTTAAGGATGAAATTCAACCCCGAATCTCATACTGGCCTCGGTTTTTACATTTGTGTCAAAAAAAATTACCTCCTGGGCACAAAAATCCCTGACCCCGGCATCACGAATTTTCTTCCCCGGACACCAAAAAATCTTGATTTTTAAAATCTATGAAAAACACCATTTTCAAGGATGAAATTCAACCCTGAATCTAATTCTGGCGTCAGTTTTTACATTTGGGTCAAAAAAAAAATTTTCACCCGCTGGGCACAAAAATCCCTGAACCCGGCAACAGGAATTTTCTTCCCCGGACACCAAAAATGCTTGATTTTTAAAAACTATAAAAAAAACCATTTTTAAGCGTGAAATTCAACCCCGAATGTAATTCTGGCGTCCGTTTTTACATTTGGGTCAAAAAAAAATTTCACTTCCTGGGCAGAAATATCCCTGACCCCGGCATCAGGAATTTCCTTCCCCGGACACCAAAAATATCTTCATTTACAAAAAGTATAAAAAACACCATTTTTAAGGATGCAATTAAACCTCGAATCTAATTCTGGTGTCTGTTTTTACATTTGGGTAAAAAAAAAATTACCTGCTGGGCACAAAAATCCCTGGCATCACGAATTTTCTTCCCCGGACACCAAAAAATCTTGATTTTTAAAATCTATAAAAAAACACCATTTCTAAGGATGAAATTCAACCCCGAATCTCATACTGGCCTCGGTTTTTACATTTGTGTCAAAAAAAAATTTCACCTCCTGGGCACAAAAATCCCTGACCCCGGCATCAGGAATTTTCTTGCCCGGACACCAAATAATTCTTCATTTATTAAAACTATAAAAAGCACCATTTTTAAGGACGAAATTCAACCCTGAAACTAATTCTAGTGTCCATTTTTACATTTGGGTCAAAAAAAAATTTTCACCCCCTGGGCACAAAAATCCCTGACCCCGGCATCACGAATTTTCTTCCCCGGACACTAAAAAATTCTTGGTTTTTAAAAACTATGAAAAAAAACATTTTTAAGGATGAAATTCAACCCCGAATCTCATACTGGCCTCGGTTTTTACATTTGTGTCAAAAAAAATTACCTCCTGGGCACAAAAATCCCTGACCCCGGCATCACGAATTTTCTTCCCCGGACACCAAAAAATCTTGATTTTTAAAATCTATGAAAAACACCATTTTCAAGGATGAAATTCAACCCTGAATGTAATTCTGGTGTCCGTTTTTACATTTGGGTCAAAAAAAAATTTCACCTCCAGGGCACAAAAATCCCTGACACCGGCATCAGGAATTTTGTCCCCCGGACATTCCAAAAATGTTCATTTACAAAAACTATAAAAAACACCATTTTTAAGGATGAAATTCAACCCCGAACCTCATTCTGGAATCGGTTTTTACATTTGGGTCAAATAAAATTTTCACCTCCTGGGCACAAAAATCCCTGACCCCGGCATCAGGAATTTCCTTCCCCGGACACCAAAAATATCTTCATTTACAAAAAGTATAAAAAACACCATTTTTAAGGATGCAATTAAACCTCGAATCTAATTCTGGTGTCTGTTTTTACATTTGGGTCAAAAAACAATTTACCTGCTGGGCATAAAAATCCCTGGCATCACGAATTTTCTTCCCCGAACACAAAAAAATCTTGATTTTTAAATTCTATGAAAAACACCATTTTCAAGGATGAAATTCAACCCCAAATCTAATTCTAGAGTCCGTTTTTACATTTGGGTCAGAAAAAAATATTTCACCTCCTGGGCAAAAAAATCCCTGACCCCAGCATCACGAATTTTCTTCCCTGGACACAAAAAAATGTTGATTTTTAAAATCTATAAAAAACACCATTTCTAAGGATGAAATTTAACCCCGAATCTCATACTGGCCTCGGTTTTTACATTTGTGTCAAAAAATCTTTTTCACCTCCTGGGCACAGAAATCCCTGACTCCGGCATCAGGAATTTTCTTGCCCGGACACCAAAAAATTCTTGATTTTAAAAACTATAAAAAGCACCATTTTTAAGGACGAAATTCAACCCCGAAACTAATTCTAGTGTCCATTTTTACATTTGGGTCAAAAAAAAATTTCACCCGCTGGGCACAAAAATCCCTGAACCCGGCAACAGGAATTTTCTTCCCCGGACACCAAAAATGCTTGATTTTTAAAAACTATAAAAAAAACCATTTTTAAGCGTGAAATTCAACCCCGAATGTAATTCTGGCGTCCGTTTTTACATTTGGGTCAAAAAAAAATTTCACTTCCTGGGCACAAAAATCCCTGACCCCGGCATCACGAATTTTCTTCCCCGGACACTAAAAAATTCTTGGTTTTTAAAAACTATGAAAAAAACCATTTTTAAGGATGAAATTCAACCCCGAATCTCATACTGGCCTCGGTTTTTACATTTGTGTCAAAAAAAAATTACCTCCTGGGCACAAAAATCCCTGACCCTAGCATCACGAATTTTCTTCCCCGGACACCAAAAAATGCTTGATTTTTAAAATCTATAAAAAACACCATTTCTAAGGATGAAATTCAACCCCGAATCTCATACTGGCCTGGGTTTTTACATTTGTGTCAAAAAATCTTTTTCACCTCCTGGGCACAAAAATCCCTGACCCCGGCATCAGGAATTTCCTTCCCCGGACACTAAAAATATCTTCATTTACAAAAAGTATAAAAAACACCATTTTTAAGGATGCAATTAAACCTCGAATCTAATTCTGGTGTCTGTTTTTACATTTGGGTCAAAAAACAATTTACCTGCTGGGCATAAAAATCCCTGGCATCACGAATTTTCTTCCCCGGACACAAAAAAATCTTGATTTTTAAAATCTATAAAAAACACCATTTCTAAGGATGAAATTCAACCCCGAATCTCATACTGGCCTCGGTTTTTACATTTGTGTCAAAAAATCTTTTTCACCTCCTGGGCACAAAAATCCCTGACCCCGGCATCAGGAATTTTCTTGCCCGGACACCAAAAAATTCTTGATTTTTAAAAACTATAAAAAGCACCCTTTTTAAGTACGAAATTCAACCCCGAAACTAATTCTAGTGTCCATTTTTACATTTGGGTCAAAAAAAAAATTTCACCCCCTGGGCACAAAAATCCCTGACCCCGGCATCAGAAATTTACTTGCCCGGACACCAAAAAATGCTTGATTTTTAAAAAGTATAAAAAACACCATTTTTAAGCGTGAAATTAAACCCCGAATGTAATTCTGGTGTCCGTTTTTACATTTGGGTCAAAAAAAAAAATTCACCTCCTGGGCACAAAAATCCCTGACTCCGGCATCAGGAATTTTCTTCCCCGGACACAAAAAAATCTTGATTTTTAAAATCTATGAAAAACACCATTTTCAAGGATGAAATTCAACCCTGAATCTAATTCTGGTGTCAGTTTTTACATTTGGGTCAAAAAAAAAAATTTCACCCGCTGGGCACAAAAATCCCTGACCCCGGCATCAGGAATTTTCTTGCCCGGACACCAAAAAATTCTTGATTTTTAAAAACTATAAAAAGCACCATTTTTAAGGACGAAATTCAACCCCGAAACTAATTCTAGTGTCCATTTTTACATTTGGGTCAAAAAAAAAATTTCACCCCCTGGGCACAAAAATCCCTGACCCCGGCATCACAAATTTTCTTCCCCGGACACTAAAAAATTCTTGGTTTTTAAAAAGTATGAAAAAAACAATTTTTAAGGATGAAATTCTACCCCGAATCTCATACTGGCCTCGGTTTTTACATTTGTGTCAAAAAAAATTTACCTCCTGGGCACAAAAATCCCTGACCCCGGCATCACGAATTTTCTTCCCCGGACACCAAAAAATCTTGATTTTTAAAATCTATGAAAAAAACCATTTTTAAGGATGAAATTAAAACTCGAATCTAATTCTGGTGTCTGTTTTTACATTTGGGTCAAAAAAAAATTACCTCCTGGGCACAAAAATCCCTGACCCCGGCATCACGAATTTTCTTCCCTGGACACAAAAAAATCTTGATTTTTAAAATCTATGAAAAACACCATTTTCAAGGATGAAATTCAACCCTGAATCTAATTCTGGCGTCAGTTTTTACATTTGGGTCAAAAAAAAAATTTTCACCCGCTGGGCACAAAAATCCCTGAACCCGGCAACAGGAATTTTGTTCCCCAGACACCAAAAATGCTTGATTTTTAAAAACTATAAAAAAACCATTTTTAAGTGTGAAATTCAACCCCGAATGTAATTCTGGCGTCCGTTTTTACATTTGGGTCAAAAAAAAAATTCACTTCCTGGGCAGAAATATCCCTGACCCCGGCATCAGGAATTTCCTTCCCCGGACACCAAAAATATCTTCATTTACAAAAAGTATAAAAAACACCATTTTTAAGGATGCAATTAAACCTCGAATCTAATTCTGGTGTCTGTTTTTACATTTGGGTAAAAAAAAAAATTACCTGCTGGGCACAAAAATCCCTGGCATCACGAATTTTCTTCCCCGGACACAAAAAAATCTTGATTTTTAAAATCTATAAAAAACACCATTTCTAAGGATGAAATTCAACCCCGAATCTCATACTGGCCTCGGTTTTTACATTTGTGTCAAAAAAAAATTTCACCTCCTGGGCACAAAAATCCCTGACCCTAGCATCACGAATTTTCTTCCCCGGACACCAAAAAATGCTTGATTTTTAAAATCTATATAAAACACCATTTCTAAGGATGAAATTCAACCCAGAATCTCATACTGGCCTGGGTTTTTACATTTGTGTCAAAAAATCTTTTTCACCTCCTGGGCACAAAAATCCCTGACCCCGGCATCAGGAATTTTCTTGCCCGGACACCAAAAAATTCTTGATTTATTAAAACTATAAAAAGCACCATTTTTAAGGACGAAATTCAACCCTGAAACTAATTCTGGTGTCCGTTTTTACATTTGGGTCCAAAAAAAAAATTCACCTCCTGGGCACAAAAATCCCTGACTCCGGCATCAGGAATTTTCTTCCCCGGACACAAAAAAATCGTGATTTTTAAAATCTATGAAAAACACCATTTTCAAGGATGAAATTCAACCCTGAATCTAATTCTGGTGTCAGTTTTTACATTTGGGTCAAAAAAAAATTTTTCACCCGCTGGGCACAAAAATCCCTGACCCCGGCATCAGGAATTTTCTTGCCCGGACACCAAAAAATTCTTGATTTTTAAAAACTATAAAAAGCACCATTTTTAAGGACGAAATTCAACCCCGAAACTAATTCTAGTGTCCATTTTTACATTTGGGTCAAAAAAAAAAATTTCACCCCCTGGGCACAAAAATCCCTGACCCCGGCATCACGAATTTTCTTCCCCGGACACTAAAAAATTCTTGGTTTTTAAAAACTATGAAAAAAACAATTTTTAAGGATGAAATTCAACCCCGAATCTCATACTGGCCTCGGTTTTTACATTTGTGTCAAAAAAATTTACCTCCTGGGCACAAAAATCCCTGACCCCGGCATCACGAATTTTCTTCCCCGGTCACCAAAAAATGCTTGATTTTTAAAAACTATAAAAAACACCATTTGTAAGCGTGAAATTCAACCCCGAATGTAATTCTGGTGTCCGTTTTTACATTTGGGTCAAAAAAAAAAAATTCACCTCCTGGGCACAAAAATCCCTGACCCCGGCATCAGGAATTTCCTTCCCCAGACACTAAAAATATCTTCATTTACAAAAAGTATAAAAAACACCATTTTTAAGGATGCAATTAAACCTCGAATCTAATTCTGGTGTCTGTTTTTACATTTGGGTCAAAAAACAATTTACCTGCTGGGCATAAAAATCCCTGGCATCACGAATTTTCTTCCCCGGACACAAAAAAATCTTGATTTTTAAAATCTATGAAAAACACCATTTGCAAGGATGAAATTCAACCCCGAATCTCATACTGGCCTCGGTTTTTACATTTGTGAAAAAAAAAAAATTTACCTCCTGGGCAAAAAAATCCCTGACCCCGGCATCACGAATTTTCTTCCCCGGACACCAAAAAATCTTGATTTTTAAAATCTATGAAAAAAAACATTTTTAAGGATGAAATTAAAACTCGAATCTAATTCTGGTGTCTGTTTTTACATTTGGGTCAAAAAAAATTTACCTCCTGGGCACAAAAATCCCTGACCCCGGCATCACGAATTTTCTTCCCCGGACACCAAAAAATCTTGATTTTTAAAATCTATGAAAAACACCATTTTCAAGGATGAAATTCAACCCTGAATGTAATTCTGGTGTCCGTTTTTACATTTGGGTCAAAAAAAATTTACCTCCTGGTCACAAAAATCCCTGACCCCGGCATCACGAATTTTCTTCCCCGGACACCAAAAAAACTTGATTTTTAAAATCTATGAAAAAAACCATTTTTAAGGATGAAATTAAAACTCGAATCTAATTCTGGTGTCTGTTTTTACATTTGGGTCAAAAAAAATTTACCTGCTGGGCACAAAAATCCCTGACCCCGGCATCACGAATTTTCTTGCCCGGACACCAAAAAATTCTTGATTTTTAAAAACTATAAAAAACACCATTTCTAAGGATGAAATTCAACCCCGAATCTCATACTGGCCTCAGTTTTTACATTTGTGTAAAAAAAATAATTTACCTCCTGGGCACAAAAATCCCTGACCCCGGCATCACGAATTTTCTTCCCCGGACACCAAAAAATTCTTGATTTTTAAAAACTATAAAAAGCACCATTTTTAAGGACGAAATTCAACCCCGAAACTAATTCTAGTGTCCATTTTTACATTTGGGTCAAAAAAAAAATTTCACCCCCTGGGCACAAAAATCCCTGACCCCGGCATCACGAATTTTCTTCCCCGGACACTAAAAAATTCTTGGTTTTTAAAAACTATGAAAAAAACCATTTTTAAGGATGAAATTCAACCCCGAATCTCATACTGGCCTCGGTTTTTACATTTGTGTCAAAAAAAAATTACCTCCTGGGCACAAAAATCCCTGACCCCGGCATCACGAATTTTCTTCCCCGGACACCAAAAAATGCTTGATTTTTAAAAACTATAAAAAACACCATTTGTAAGCGTGAAATTCAACCCCGAATGTAATTCTGGCGTCCGTTTTTACATTTGGGTCAAAAAAAAAATTCACTTCCTGGGCAGAAATATCCCTGACCCCGGCATCAGGAATTTCCTTCCCCGGACACCAAAAATATCTTCATTTACAAAAAGTATAAAAAACACCATTTTTAAAGATGCAATTAAACCTCGAATCTAATTCTGGTGTCTGTTTTTACATTTGTGTCAAAAAAAAATTCACCTCCTGGGCACAAAAATCCCTGACCCCGGCATCACGAATTTTTTTCCCCGGACACCAAAAAATCTTGATTTTTAAAATCTATGAAAAACACCATTTTCAAGGATGAAATTCAACCCTGAATGTAATTCTGGTGTCCGTTTTTACATTTGGGTCAAAAAAAAATTTCACCTCCAGGGCACAAAAATCCCTGACCCTAGCATCACGAATTTTCTTCCCCGGACACCAAAAAATGCTTGATTTTTAAAATCTATATAAAACACCATTTCTAAGGATGAAATTCAACCCAGAATCTCATACTGGCCTGGGTTTTTACATTTGTGTCAAAAAATCTTTTTCACCTCCTGGGCACAAAAATCCCTGACCCCGGCATCAGGAATTTTCTTGCCCGGACACCAAAAAATTCTTGATTTATTAAAACTATAAAAAGCACCATTTTTAAGGACGAAATTCAACCCTGAAACTAATTCTGGTGTCCGTTTTTACATTTGGGTCAAAAAAAAAAAATTCACCTCCTGGGCACAAAAATCCCTGACTCCGGCATCAGGAATTTTCTTCCCCGGACACAAAAAAATCGTGATTTTTAAAATCTATGAAAAACACCATTTTCAAGGATGAAATTCAACCCTGAATCTAATTCTGGTGTCAGTTTTTACATTTGGGTCAAAAAAAAAATTTTCACCCGCTGGGCACAAAAATCCCTGACCCCGGCATCAGGAATTTTCTTGCCCGGACACCAAAAAATTCTTGATTTTTAAAAACTATAAAAAGCACCATTTTTAAGGACGAAATTCAACCCCGAAACTAATTCTAGTGTCCATTTTTACATTTGGGTCAAAAAAAAAATTTCACCCCCTGGGCACAAAAATCCCTGACCCCGGCAACAGGAATTTTCTTCCCCGGACACCAAAAAATCTTGATTTTTAAAATCTATGAAAAAAAACATTTTTAAGGATGAAATTAAAACTCGAATCTAATTCTGGTGTCTGTTTTTACATTTGGGTCAAAAAACAATTTACCTGCTGGGCATAAAAATCCCTGGCATCACGAATTTTCTTCCCTGGACACAAAAAAATCTTGATTTTTAAAATCTATAAAAAACACCATTTCTAAGGATGAAATTCAACCCCGAATCTCATACTGGCCTCCGTTTTTACATTTGTGTCAAAAAATCTTTTTCACCTCCTGGGCACAAAAATCCCTGACTCCGGCATCAGGAATTTTCTTGCCCGGACACCAAAAAATTCTTGATTTTTAAAAACTATAAAAAGCACCATTTTTAAGGACGAAATTCAACCCCGAAACTAATTCTAGTGTCCATTTTTACATTTGGGTCAAAAAAAAATTTCACCTCCTGGGCACAAAAATCCCTGACTCCGGCATCAGGAATTTTCTTCCCCGGACACCAAAAAATCTTGATTTTTAAAATCTATGAAAAACACCATTTTCAAGGATGAAATTCAACCCTGAATGTAATTCTGGTGTCCGTTTTTACATTTGGGTCAAAAAAAATTTACCTCCTGGGCAAAAAAATCCCTGACCCCGGCATCACGAATTTTCTTCCCCGGACACCAAAAAAACTTGATTTTTAAAATCTATGAAAAAAACCATTTTTAAGGATGAAATTAAAACTCGAATCTAATTCTGGTGTCTGTTTTTACATTTGGGTCAAAAAAAATTTACCTGCTGGGCACAAAAATCCCTGACCCCGGCATCACGAATGTTCTTGCCCGGACACCAAAAAATTCTTGATTTTTAAAAACTATAAATAACACCATTTCTAAGGATGAAATTCAACCCCGAATCTCATACTGGCCTCAGTTTTTACATTTGTGTAAAAAAAATAATTTACCTCCTGGGCACAAAAATCCCTGACCCCGGCATCACGAATTTTCTTCCCCGGACACCAAAAAATTCTTGATTTTTAAAAACTATAAAAAGCACCATTTTTAAGGACGAAATTCAACCCCGAAACTAATTCTAGTGTCCATTTATACATTTGGGTCAAAAAAAAAATTTCACCCCCTGGGCACAAAAATCCCTGACCCCGGCATCACGAATTTTCTTCCCCGGACACTAAAAAATTCTTGGTTTTTAAAAACTATGAAAAAAACCATTTTTAAGGATGAAATTCAACCCCGAATCTCATACTGGCCTCGGTTTTTACATTTGTGTCAAAAAAAATTACCTCCTGGGCACAAAAATCCCTGACCCCGGCATCACGAATTTTCTTCCCCGGACACCAAAAAATGCTTGATTTTTAAAAACTATAAAAAACACCATTTGTAAGCGTGAAATTCAACCCCGAATGTAATTCTGGCGTCCGTTTTTACATTTGGGTCAAAAAAAAATTCACTTCCTGGGCAGAAATATCCCTGACCCCGACATCAGGAATTTCCTTCCCCGGACACCAAAAATATCTTCATTTACAAAAAGTATAAAAAACACCATTTTTAAAGATGCAATTAAACCTCGAATCTAATTCTGGTGTCTGTTTTTACATTTGTGTCAAAAAAAAATTACCTCCTGGGCACAAAAATCCCTGACCCCGGCATCACGAATTTTCTTCCCCGGACACCAAAAAATCTTGATTTTTAAAATCTATGAAAAACACCATTTTCAAGGATGAAATTCAACCCTGAATGTAATTCTGGTGTCCGTTTTTACATTTGGGTGAAAAAAAAATTTCACCTCCAGGGCACAAAAATCCCTGACACCGGCATCAGGAATTTTGTCCCCCGGACATTCAAAAAATGTTCATTTACAAAAACAATAAAAAACACCATTTTTAAGGATGAAATTCAACCCCGAACCTCATTCTGGAATCGGTTTTTACATTTGGGTCAAATAAAATTTTCACCTCCTGGGCACAAAAATCCCTGACCCCGGCATCAGGAATTTCCTTCCCCGGACACCAAAAATATCTTCATTTACAAAAAGTATAAAAAACACCATTTTTAAGGTTGCAATTAAACCTCGAATCTAATTCTGGTGTCTGTTTTTACATTTGGGTCAAAAAACAATTTACCTGCTGGGCATAAAAATCCCTGGCATCACGAATTTTCTTCCCCGAACACAAAAAAATCTTGATTTTTAAAAACTATAAAAAGCACCCTTTTTAAGGACGAAATTCAACCCCGAAACTAATTCTAGTGTCCATTTTTACATTTGGGTCAAAAAAAAAATTTCACCCCCTGGGCACAAAAATCCCTGACCCCGGCATCAGAAATTTACTTGCCCGGACACCAAAAAATGCTTGATTTTTAAAAAGTATAAAAAACACCATTTTTAAGCGTGAAATTAAACCCCGAATGTAATTCTGGTGTCCGTTTTTACATTTGGGTCAAAAAAAAAAAATTCACCTCCTGGGCACAAAAATCCCTGACTCCGGCATCAGGAATTTTCTTCCCCGGACACAAAAAAATCTTGATTTTTAAAATCTATGAAAAACACCATTTTCAAGGATGAAATTCAACCCTGAATCTAATTCTGGTGTCAGTTTTTACATTTGGGTCAAAAAAAAAATTTTCACCCGCTGGGCACAAAAATCCCTGACCCCGGCATCAGGAATTTTCTTGCCTGGACACCAAAAAATTCTTGATTTTTAAAAACTATAAAAAGCACCATTTTTAAGGACGAAATTCAACCCCGAAACTAATTCTAGTGTCCATTTTTACATTTGGGTCAAAAAAAAAAATTTCACCCCCTGGGCACAAAAATCCCTGACCCCGGCATCACGAATTTTCTTCCCCGGTCACCAAAAAATGCTTGATTTTTAAAAACTATAAAAAACACCATTTGTAAGCGTGAAATTCAACCCCGAATGTAATTCTGGTGTCCGTTTTTACATTTGGGTCAAAAAAAAAAAATTGACCTCCTGGGCACAAAAATCCCTGACCCCGGCATCAGGAATTTCCTTCCCCAGACACTAAAAATATCTTCATTTACAAAAAGTATAAAAAACACCATTTTTAAGGATGCAATTAAACCTCGAATCTAATTCTGGTGTCTGTTTTTACATTTGGGTCAAAAAACAATTTACCTGCTGGGCATAAAAATCCCTGGCATCACGAATTTTCTTCCCCAGACACAAAAAAATCTTGATTTTTAAAATCTATGAAAAACACCATTTGCAAGGATGAAATTCAACCCCGAATCTCACACTGGCCTCGGTTTTTACATTTGTGTAAAAAAAAAAATTTACCTCCTGGGCAAAAAAATCCCTGACCCCGGCATCACGAATTTTCTTCCCCGGACACCAAAAAATTCTTGATTTATTAAAACTATAAAAAGCACCATTTTTAAGGACGAAATTCAACCCTGAAACTAATTCTAGTGTCCATTTTTACATTTGGGTCAAAAAAAAAATTTCACCCGCTGGGCACAAAAATCCCTGACCCCGGCATCACGAATTTTCTTCCCCGGACACTAAAAAATTCTTGGTTTTTAAAAACTATGAAAAAAACCATTTTTAAGGATGAAATTCAACCCCGAATCTCATACTGGCCTCGGTTTTTACATTTGTGTAAAAAAAAAATTACCTCCTGGGCACAAAAATCCCTGACCCCGGCATCACGAATTTTCTTCCCCGGACACCAAAAAATGCTTGATTTTTAAAAACTATAAAAAACACCATTTGTAAGCGTGAAATTCAACCCCGAATGTAATTCTGGTGTCCGTTTTTACATTTGGGTCAAAAAAAAAAAAATTCACCTCCTGGGCACAAAAATCCCTGACCCTGGCATCAGGAATTTCCTTCCCCGGACACTAAAAATATCTTCATTTACAAAAAGTATAAAAAACACCATTTTTAAGGATGCAATTAAACCTTGAATCTAATTCTGGTGTCTGTTTTTACATTTGGGTCAAAAAACAATTTACCTGCTGGGCATAAAAATCCCTGGCATCACGAATTTTCTTCCCTGGACACAAAAAAATCTTGATTTTTAAAATCTATAAAAAACACCATTTCTAAGGATGAAATTCAACCCCGAATCTCATACTGGCCTCGGTTTTTACATTTGTGTCAAAAAATCTTTTTCACCTCCTGGGCACAAAAATCCCTGACCCCGGCATCATGAATTTTCTTCCCTGGACACAAAAAAATCTTGATTTTTAAAATCTATGAAAAACACCATTTTCAAGGATGAAATTCAACCCTGAATCTAATTCTGGCGTCAGTTTTTACATTTGGGTCAAAAAAAAAATTTTCACCCGCTGGGCACAAAAATCCCTGAACCCGGCAACAGGAATTTTGTTCCCCAGACACCAAAAATGCTTGATTTTTAAAAACTATAAAAAACCATTTTTAAGTGTGAAATTCAACCCCGAATGTAATTCTGGCGTCCGTTTTTACATTTGGGTCAAAAAAAAAATTCACTTCCTGGGCAGAAATATCCCTGACCCCGGCATCAGGAATTTCCTTCCCCGGACACCAAAAATATCTTCATTTACAAAAAGTATAAAAAACACCATTTTTAAGGATGCAATTAAACCTCGAATCTAATTCTGGTGTCTGTTTTTACATTTGGGTAAAAAAAAAAATTACCTGCTGGGCACAAAAATCCCTGGCATCACGAATTTTCTTCCCCGGACACCAAAAAATCTTGATTTTTAAAATCTATAAAAAACACCATTTCTAAGGATGAAATTCAACCCCGAATCTCATACTGGCCTCGGTTTTTACATTTGTGTCAAAAAAAAATTTCACCTCCTGGGCACAAAAATCCCTGACCCCGGCATCAGAAATTTACTTGCCCGGACACCAAAAAATGCTTGATTTTTAAAAAGTATAAAAAACACCATTTTTAAACGTGAAATTAAACCCCGAATGTAATTCTGGTGTCCGTTTTTACATTTGGGTCAAAAAAAAAAAATTCACCTCCTGGGCACAAAAATCCCTGACTCCGGCATCAGGAATTTTCTTCCCCGGACACAAAAAAATCTTGATTTTTAAAATCTATGAAAAACACCATTTTCAAGGATGAAATTCAACCCTGAATCTAATTCTGGTGTCAGTTTTTACATTTGGGTCAAAAAAAAAATTTTCACCCGCTGGGCACAAAAATCCCTGACCCCGGCATCAGGAATTTTCTTGCCCGGACACCAAAAAATTCTTGATTTTTAAAAACTATAAAAAGCACCATTTTTAAGGACGAAATTCAACCCCGAAACTAATTCTAGTGTCCATTTTTACATTTGGGTCAAAAAAAAAATTTCACCCCCTGGGCACAAAAATCCCTGACCCCGGCAACAGGAATTTTCTTCCCCGGACACCAAAAAATCTTGATTTTTAAAATCTATGAAAAACACCATTTTCAAGGATGAAATTCAACCCTGAATGTAATTCTGGTGTCCGTTTTTACATTTGGGTCAAAAAAAAATTTCACCTCCAGGGCACAAAAATCCCTGACACCGGCATCAGGAATTTTGTCCCCCGGACACCCCAAAAATGTTCATTTACAAAAACTATAAAAAACACCATTTTTAAGGATGAAATTCAACCCCGAACCTCATTCTGGAATCGGTTTTTACATTTGGGTCAAATAAAATTTTCACCTCCTGGGCACAAAAATCCCTGACCCCGGCATCAGGAATTTCCTTCCCCGTACACCAAAAATATTTTAATTTACAAAAAGTATAAAAAACACCATTTTTAAGGATGCAATTAAACCTCGAATCTAATTCTGGTGTCTGTTTTTACATTTGTGTCAAAAAACAATTTACCTGCTGGGCATAAAAATCCCTGGCATCACGAATTTTCTTCCCTGGACACAAAAAAATCTTGATTTTTAAAATCTATAAAAAACACCATTTCTAAGGATGAAATTCAACCCCGAATCTCATACTGGCCTCGGTTTTTACATTTGTGTCAAAAAATCTTTTTCACCTCCTGGGCACAAAAATCCCTGACTCCGGCATCAGGAATTTTCTTGCCCGGACACCAAAAAATTCTTGATTTTTAAAAACTATAAAAAGCACCATTTTTAAGGACGAAATTCAACCCCGAAACTAATTCTAGTGTCCATTTTTACATTTGGGTCAAAAAAAAATTTCACCTCCTGGGCACAAAAATCCCTGACTCCGGCATCAGGAATTTTCTTCCCCGGACACCAAAAAATCTTGATTTTTAAAATCTATGAAAAACACCATTTTCAAGGATGAAATTCAACCCTGAATGTAATTCTGGTGTCCGTTTTTACATTTGGGTCAAAAAAAATTTACCTCCTGGGCACAAAAATCCCTGACCCCGGCATCACGAATTTTCTTCCCCGGACACCAAAAAATCTTGATTTTTAAAATCTATGAAAAAAACCATTTTTAAGGATGAAATTAAAACTCGAATCTAATTCTGGTGTCTGTTTTTACATTTGGGTCAAAAAAAATTTACCTGCTGGGCACAAAAATCCCTGACCCCGGCATCACGAATTTTCTTCCCCGGACACCAAAAAATGCTTGATTTTTAAAATCTATAAAAAACACCATTTCTAAGGATGAAATTCAACCCCGAATCTCATACTGGCCTGGGTTTTTACATTTGTGTCAAAAAATCTTTTTCACCTCCTGGGCACAAAAATCCCTGACCCCGGCATCACGTATTTTCTTGCCCGGACACCAAAAAATTCTTGATTTATTAAAACTATAAAAAGCACCATTTTTAAGGACGAAATTCAACCCTGAAACTAATTCTAGTGTCCATTTTTACATTTGGGTCAAAAAAAAAATTTCACCCCCTGGGCACAAAAATCCCTGACCCTGGCATCACGAATTTTCTTCCCCGGACACTAAAAAATTCTTGGTTTTTAAAAACTATGAAAAAAACCATTTTTAAGGATGAAATTCAACCCCGAATCTCATACTGGCCTCGGTTTTTACATTTGTGTAAAAAAAAAATTACCTCCTGGGCACAAAAATCCCTGACCCCGGCATCACGAATTTTCTTCCCCGGACACCAAAAAATGCTTGATTTTTAAAAACTATAAAAAACACCATTTGTAAGCGTGAAATTCAACCCCGAATGTATTTCTGGTGTCCGTTTTTACATTTGGGTCAAAAAAAAAAAATTCACCTCCTGGGCACAAAAATCCCTGACCCCGGCATCAGGAATTTCCTTCCCCGGACACTAAAAATATCTTCATTTACAAAAAGTATAAAAAACACCATTTTTAAGGATGCAATTAAACCTCGAATCTAATTCTGGTGTCTGTTTTTACATTTGGGTCAAAAAACAATTTACCTGCTGGGCATAAAAATCCCTGGCATCACGAATTTTCTTCCCCGGACACCAAAAAATGCTTGATTTTTAAAATCTATAAAAAACTCCATTTCTAAGGATGAAATTCAACCCCGAATCTCATACTGGCCTGGGTTTTTACATTTGTGTCAAAAAATCTTTTTCACCTCCTGGGCACAAAAATCCCTGACCCCGGCATCAGAAATTTACTTGCCCGGACACCAAAAAATTCTTGATTTTTAAAAACTATAAAAAGCACCATTTTTAAGGACGAAATTCAACCCCGAAACTAATTCTAGTGTCCATTTTTACATTTGGGTCAAACAAAAAATTTCACCCCCTGGGCACAAAAATCCCTGACCCCGGCAACAGGAATTTTCTTCCCCGGACACCAAAAAATCTTGATTTTTAAAATCTATGAAAAACACCATTTTCAAGGATGAAATTCAACCCTGAATGTAATTCTGGTGTCCGTTTTTACATTTGGGTCAAAAAAAAATTTCACCTCCAGGGCACAAAAATCCCTGACCCCGGCATCAGGAATTTTCTTCCCCGGACACAAAAAAATCTTGATTTTTAAAATCTATGAAAAACACCATTTTTAAGGAAGAAATTCAACCCCGAATCCAATTCTGGTGTCCGTTTTTACATTTGGGTCAAAAAAAAATTTTCACCCGCTGGGCACAAAAATCCCTGAACCCGGCAACAGGAATTTTCTTCACCGGACACCAAAAATGCTTGATTTTTAAAAACTATAAAAAAAAACATTTTTAAGCGTGAAATTCAACCCCGAATGTAATTCTGGCGTCCGTTTTTACATTTGGGTCAAAAAAAAATTTCACTTCCTGGGCAGAAATATCGCTGACCCCGGCATCAGGAATTTCCTTCCCCGGACACCAAAAATATCTTCATTTACAAAAAGTATAAAAAACACCATTTTTAAGGATGCAATTAAACCTCGAATCTAATTCTGGTGTCTGTTTTTACATTTGGGTAAAAAAAAAAATTACCTGCTGGGCACAAAAATCCCTGGCATCACGAATTTTCTTCCCCGGACACCAAAAAATCTTGATTTTTAAAATCTATAAAAAACACCATTTCTAAGGATGAAATTCAACCCCGAATCTCATACTGGCCTCGGTTTTTACATTTGTGTCAAAAAAAAATTTCACCTCCTGGGCACAAAAATCCCTGACCCTAGCATCACGAATTTTCTTCCCCGGACACCAAAAAATGCTTGATTTTTAAAATCTATAAAAAACACCATTTCTAAGGATGAAATTCAACCCCGAATCTCATACTGGCCTGGGTTTTTACATTTGTGTCAAAAAATCTTTTTCACCTCCTGGGCACAAAAATCCCTGACCCCGGCATCAGGAATTTTCTTGCCCAGACACCAAAAAATTCTTCATTTATTAAAACTATAAAAAGCACCATTTTTAAGGACGAAATTCAACCCTGAAACTAATTCTAGTGTCCATTTTTACATTTGGGTCAAAAAAAAAATTTCACCCCCTGGGCACAAAAATCCCTGACCCCGGCATCACGAATTTTCTTCCCCGGACACTAAAAAATTCTTGGTTTTTAAAAACTATGAAAAAAACCATTTTTAAGGATGAAATTCAACCCCGAATCTCATACTGGCCTCGGTTTTTACATTTGTGTCAAAAAAAATTACCTCCTGGGCACAAAAATCCCTGACCCCGGCATCACGAATTTTCTTCCCCGGACACCAAAAAATCTTGATTTTTAAAATCTATGAAAAACACCATTTTCAAGGATGAAATTCAACCCTGAATCTAATTCTGGCGTCAGTTTTTACATTTGGGTCAAAAAAAAAATTTTCACCCGCTGGGCACAAAAATCCCTGAACCCGGCAACAGGAATTTTCTTCCCCGGACACCAAAAATGCTTGATTTTTAAAAACTATAAAAAAAACCATTTTTAAGCGTGAAATTCAACCCCGAATGTAATTCTGGCGTCCGTTTTTACATTTGGGTCAAAAAAAAATTTCACTTCCTGGGCAGAAATATCCCTGACCCCGGCATCAGGAATTTCCTTCCCCGGACACCAAAAATATCTTCATTTACAAAAAGTATAAAAAACACCATTTTTAAGGATGCAATTAAACCTCGAATCTAATTCTGGTGTCTGTTTTTACATTTGGGTAAAAAAAAAATTACCTGCTGGGCACAAAAATCCCTGGCATCACGAATTTTCTTCCCCGGACACCAAAAAATCTTGATTTTTAAAATCTATAAAAAAACACCATTTCTAAGGATGAAATTCAACCCCGAATCTCATACTGGCCTCGGTTTTTACATTTGTGTCAAAAAAAAATTTCACCTCCTGGGCACAAAAATCCCTGACCCCGGCATCAGGAATTTTCTTGCCCGGACACCAAATAATTCTTCATTTATTAAAACTATAAAAAGCACCATTTTTAAGGACGAAATTCAACCCTGAAACTAATTCTAGTGTCCATTTTTACATTTGGGTCAAAAAAAAATTTTCACCCCCTGGGCACAAAAATCCCTGACCCCGGCATCACGAATTTTCTTCCCCGGACACTAAAAAATTCTTGGTTTTTAAAAACTATGAAAAAAAACATTTTTAAGGATGAAATTCAACCCCGAATCTCATACTGGCCTCGGTTTTTACATTTGTGTCAAAAAAAATTACCTCCTGGGCACAAAAATCCCTGACCCCGGCATCACGAATTTTCTTCCCCGGACACCAAAAAATCTTGATTTTTAAAATCTATGAAAAACACCATTTTCAAGGATGAAATTCAACCCTGAATGTAATTCTGGTGTCCGTTTTTACATTTGGGTCAAAAAAAAATTTCACCTCCAGGGCACAAAAATCCCTGACACCGGCATCAGGAATTTTGTCCCCCGGACATTCCAAAAATGTTCATTTACAAAAACTATAAAAAACACCATTTTTAAGGATGAAATTCAACCCCGAACCTCATTCTGGAATCGGTTTTTACATTTGGGTCAAATAAAATTTTCACCTCCTGGGCACAAAAATCCCTGACCCCGGCATCAGGAATTTCCTTCCCCGGACACCAAAAATATCTTCATTTACAAAAAGTATAAAAAACACCATTTTTAAGGATGCAATTAAACCTCGAATCTAATTCTGGTGTCTGTTTTTACATTTGGGTCAAAAAACAATTTACCTGCTGGGCATAAAAATCCCTGGCATCACGAATTTTCTTCCCCGAACACAAAAAAATCTTGATTTTTAAATTCTATGAAAAACACCATTTTCAAGGATGAAATTCAACCCCAAATCTAATTCTAGAGTCCGTTTTTACATTTGGGTCAGAAAAAAATATTTCACCTCCTGGGCACAAAAATCCCTGACCCCAGCATCACGAATTTTCTTCCCTGGACACAAAAAAATGTTGATTTTTAAAATCTATAAAAAACACCATTTCTAAGGATGAAATTTAACCCCGAATCTCATACTGGCCTCGGTTTTTACATTTGTGTCAAAAAATCTTTTTCACCTCCTGGGCACAGAAATCCCTGACTCCGGCATCAGGAATTTTCTTGCCCGGACACCAAAAAATTCTTGATTTTAAAAACTATAAAAAGCACCATTTTTAAGGACGAAATTCAACCCCGAAACTAATTCTAGTGTCCATTTTTACATTTGGGTCAAAAAAAAATTTCACCCGCTGGGCACAAAAATCCCTGAACCCGGCAACAGGAATTTTCTTCCCCGGACACCAAAAATGCTTGATTTTTAAAAACTATAAAAAAAACCATTTTTAAGCGTGAAATTCAACCCCGAATGTAATTCTGGCGTCCGTTTTTACATTTGGGTCAAAAAAAAATTTCACTTCCTGGGCACAAAAATCCCTGACCCCGGCATCACGAATTTTCTTCCCCGGACACTAAAAAATTCTTGGTTTTTAAAAACTATGAAAAAAATCATTTTTAAGGATGAAATTCAACCCCGAATCTCATACTGGCCTCGGTTTTTACATTTGTGTCAAAAAAAAATTACCTCCTGGGCACAAAAATCCCTGACCCTAGCATCACGAATTTTCTTCCCCGGACACCAAAAAATGCTTGATTTTTAAAATCTATAAAAAACACCATTTCTAAGGATGAAATTCAACCCCGAATCTCATACTGGCCTGGGTTTTTACATTTGTGTCAAAAAATCTTTTTCACCTCCTGGGCACAAAAATCCCTGACCCCGGCATCAGGAATTTCCTTCCCCGGACACTAAAAATATCTTCATTTACAAAAAGTATAAAAAACACCATTTTTAAGGATGCAATTAAACCTCGAATCTAATTCTGGTGTCTGTTTTTACATTTGGGTCAAAAAACAATTTACCTGCTGGGCATAAAAATCCCTGGCATCACGAATTTTCTTCCCCGGACACAAAAAAATCTTGATTTTTAAAATCTATAAAAAACACCATTTCTAAGGATGAAATTCAACCCCGAATCTCATACTGGCCTCGGTTTTTACATTTGTGTCAAAAAATCTTTTTCACCTCCTGGGCACAAAAATCCCTGACCCCGGCATCAGGAATTTTCTTGCCCGGACACCAAAAAATTCTTGATTTTTAAAAACTATAAAAAGCACCCTTTTTAAGTACGAAATTCAACCCCGAAACTAATTCTAGTGTCCATTTTTACATTTGGGTCAAAAAAAAAATTTCACCCCCTGGGCACAAAAATCCCTGACCCCGGCATCAGAAATTTACTTGCCCGGACACCAAAAAATGCTTGATTTTTAAAAAGTATAAAAAACACCATTTTTAAGCGTGAAATTAAACCCCGAATGTAATTCTGGTGTCCGTTTTTACATTTGGGTCAAAAAAAAAAATTCACCTCCTGGGCACAAAAATCCCTGACTCCGGCATCAGGAATTTTCTTCCCAGGACACAAAAAAATCTTGATTTTTAAAATCTATGAAAAACACCATTTTCAAGGATGAAATTCAACCCTGAATCTAATTCTGGTGTCAGTTTTTACATTTGGGTCAAAAAAAAAAATTTCACCCGCTGGGCACAAAAATCCCTGACCCCGGCATCAGGAATTTTCTTGCCCGGACACCAAAAAATTCTTGATTTTTAAAAACTATAAAAAGCACCATTTTTAAGGACGAAATTCAACCCCGAAACTAATTCTAGTGTCCATTTTTACATTTGGGTCAAAAAAAAAATTTCACCCCCTGGGCACAAAAATCCCTGACCCCGGCATCACAAATTTTCTTCCCCGGACACTAAAAAATTCTTGGTTTTTAAAAAGTATGAAAAAAACAATTTTTAAGGATGAAATTCAACCCCGAATCTCATACTGGCCTCGGTTTTTACATTTGTGTCAAAAAAAATTTACCTCCTGGGCACAAAAATCCCTGACCCCGGCATCACGAATTTTCTTCCCCGGACACCAAAAAATCTTGATTTTTAAAATCTATGAAAAAAACCATTTTTAAGGATGAAATTAAAACTCGAATCTAATTCTGGTGTCTGTTTTTACATTTGGGTCAAAAAAAAATTACCTCCTGGGCACAAAAATCCCTGACCCCGGCATCACGAATTTTCTTCCCTGGACACAAAAAAATCTTGATTTTTAAAATCTATGAAAAACACCATTTTCAAGGATGAAATTCAACCCTGAATCTAATTCTGGCGTCAGTTTTTACATTTGGGTCAAAAAAAAAATTTTCACCCACTGGGCACAAAAATCCCTGAACCCGGCAACAGGAATTTTGTTCCCCAGACACCAAAAATGCTTGATTTTTAAAAACTATAAAAAAACCATTTTTAAGTGTGAAATTCAACCCCGAATGTAATTCTGGCGTCCGTTTTTACATTTGGGTCAAAAAAAAAATTCACTTCCTGGGCAGAAATATCCCTGACCCCGGCATCAGGAATTTCCTTCCCCGGACACCAAAAATATCTTCATTTACAAAAAGTATAAAAAACACCATTTTTAAGGATGCAATTAAACCTCGAATCTAATTCTGGTGTCTGTTTTTACATTTGGGTAAAAAAAAAAATTACCTGCTGGGCACAAAAATCCCTGGCATCACGAATTTTCTTCCCCGGACACAAAAAAATCTTGATTTTTAAAATCTATAAAAAACACCATTTCTAAGGATGAAATTCAACCCCGAATCTCATACTGGCCTCGGTTTTTACATTTGTGTCAAAAAAAAATTTCACCTCCTGGGCACAAAAATCCCTGACCCTAGCATCACGAATTTTCTTCCCCGGACACCAAAAAATGCTTGATTTTTAAAATCTATATAAAACACCATTTCTAAGGATGAAATTCAACCCAGAATCTCATACTGGCCTGGGTTTTTACATTTGTGTCAAAAAATCTTTTTCACCTCCTGGGCACAAAAATCCCTGACCCCGGCATCAGGAATTTTCTTGCCCGGACACCAAAAAATTCTTGATTTATTAAAACTATAAAAAGCACCATTTTTAAGGACGAAATTCAACCCTGAAACTAATTCTGGTGTCCGTTTTTACATTTGGGTCAAAAAAAAAAAATTCACCTCCTGGGCACAAAAATCCCTGACTCCGGCATCAGGAATTTTCTTCCCCGGACACAAAAAAATCGTGATTTTTAAAATCTATGAAAAACACCATTTTCAAGGATGAAATTCAACCCTGAATCTAATTCTGGTGTCAGTTTTTACATTTGGGTCAAAAAAAAAATTTTCACCCGCTGGGCACAAAAATCCCTGACCCCGGCATCAGGAATTTTCTTGCCCGGACACCAAAAAATTCTTGATTTTTAAAAACTATAAAAAGCACCATTTTTAAGGACGAAATTCAACCCCGAAACTAATTCTAGTGTCCATTTTTACATTTGGGTCAAAAAAAAAAATTTCACCCCCTGGGCACAAAAATCCCTGACCCCGGCATCACGAATTTTCTTCCCCGGACACTAAAAAATTCTTGGTTTTTAAAAACTATGAAAAAAACAATTTTTAAGGATGAAATTCAACCCCGAATCTCATACTGGCCTCGGTTTTTACATTTGTGTCAAAAAAATTTACCTCCTGGGCACAAAAATCCCTGACCCCGGCATCACGAATTTTCTTCCCCGGTCACCAAAAAATGCTTGATTTTTAAAAACTATAAAAAACACCATTTGTAAGCGTGAAATTCAACCCCGAATGTAATTCTGGTGTCCGTTTTTACATTTGGGTCAAAAAAAAAAAAATTCACCTCCTGGGCACAAAAATCCCTGACCCCGGCATCAGGAATTTCCTTCCCCAGACACTAAAAATATCTTCATTTACAAAAAGTATAAAAAACACCATTTTTAAGGATGCAATTAAACCTCGAATCTAATTCTGGTGTCTGTTTTTACATTTGGGTCAAAAAACAATTTACCTGCTGGGCATAAAAATCCCTGGCATCACGAATTTTCTTCCCCGGACACAAAAAAATCTTGATTTTTAAAATCTATGAAAAACACCATTTGCAAGGATGAAATTCAACCCCGAATCTCATACTGGCCTCGGTTTTTACATTTGTGAAAAAAAAAAAATTTACCTCCTGGGCAAAAAAATCCCTGACCCCGGCATCACGAATTTTCTTCCCCGGACACCAAAAAATCTTGATTTTTAAAATCTATGAAAAAAAACATTTTTAAGGATGAAATTAAAACTCGAATCTAATTCTGGTGTCTGTTTTTACATTTGGGTCAAAAAAAATTTACCTCCTGGGCACAAAAATCCCTGACCCCGGCATCACGAATTTTCTTCCCCGGACACCAAAAAATCTTGATTTTTAAAATCTATGAAAAACACCATTTTCAAGGATGAAATTCAACCCTGAATGTAATTCTGGTGTCCGTTTTTACATTTGGGTCAAAAAAAATTTACCTCCTGGTCACAAAAATCCCTGACCCCGGCATCACGAATTTTCTTCCCCGGACACCAAAAAAACTTGATTTTTAAAATCTATGAAAAAAACCATTTTTAAGGATGAAATTAAAACTCGAATATAATTCTGGTGTCTGTTTTTACATTTGGGTCAAAAAAAATTTACCTGCTGGGCACAAAAATCCCTGACCCCGGCATCACGAATTTTCTTGCCCGGACACCAAAAAATTCTTGATTTTTAAAAACTATAAAAAACACCATTTCTAAGGATGAAATTCAACCCCGAATCTCATACTGGCCTCAGTTTTTACATTTGTGTAAAAAAAATAATTTACCTCCTGGGCACAAAAATCCCTGACCCCGGCATCACGAATTTTCTTCCCCGGACACCAAAAAATTCTTGATTTTTAAAAACTATAAAAAGCACCATTTTTAAGGACGAAATTCAACCCCGAAACTAATTCTAGTGTCCATTTTTACATTTGGGTCAAAAAAAAAATTTCACCCCCTGGGCACAAAAATCCCTGACCCCGGCATCACGAATTTTCTTCCCCGGACACTAAAAAATTCTTGGTTTTTAAAAACTATGAAAAAAACCATTTTTAAGGATGAAATTCAACCCCGAATCTCATACTGGCCTCGGTTTTTACATTTGTGTCAAAAAAAAATTACCTCCTGGGCACAAAAATCCCTGACCCCGGCATCACGAATTTTCTTCCCCGGACACCAAAAAATGCTTGATTTTTAAAAACTATAAAAAACACCATTTGTAAGCGTGAAATTCAACCCCGAATGTAATTCTGGCGTCCGTTTTTACATTTGGGTCAAAAAAAAAATTCACTTCCTGGGCAGAAATATCCCTGACCCCGGCATCAGGAATTTCCTTCCCCGGACACCAAAAATATCTTCATTTACAAAAAGTATAAAAAACACCATTTTTAAAGATGCAATTAAACCTCGAATCTAATTCTGGTGTCTGTTTTTACATTTGTGTCAAAAAAAAATTACCTCCTGGGCACAAAAATCCCTGACCCCGGCATCACGAATTTTTTTCCCCGGACACCAAAAAATCTTGATTTTTAAAATCTATGAAAAACACCATTTTCAAGGATGAAATTCAACCCTGAATGTAATTCTGGTGTCCGTTTTTACATTTGGGTCAAAAAAAAATTTCACCTCCAGGGCACAAAAATCCCTGACCCTAGCATCACGAATTTTCTTCCCCGGACACCAAAAAATGCTTGATTTTTAAAATCTATATAAAACACCATTTCTAAGGATGAAATTCAACCCAGAATCTCATACTGGCCTGGGTTTTTACATTTGTGTCAAAAAATCTTTTTCACCTCCTGGGCACAAAAATCCCTGACCCCGGCATCAGGAATTTTCTTGCCCGGACACCAAAAAATTCTTGATTTATTAAAACTATAAAAAGCACCATTTTTAAGGACGAAATTCAACCCTGAAACTAATTCTGGTGTCCGTTTTTACATTTGGGTCAAAAAAAAAAATTCACCTCCTGGGCACAAAAATCCCTGACTCCGGCATCAGGAATTTTCTTCCCCGGACACAAAAAAATCGTGATTTTTAAAATCTATGAAAAACACCATTTTCAAGGATGAAATTCAACCCTGAATCTAATTCTGGTGTCAGTTTTTACATTTGGGTCAAAAAAAAAATTTTCACCCGCTGGGCACAAAAATCCCTGACCCCGGCATCAGGAATTTTCTTCCCCGGACACCAAAAAATTCTTGATTTTTAAAAACTATAAAAAGCACCATTTTTAAGGACGAAATTCAACCCCGAAACTAATTCTAGTGTCCATTTTTACATTTGGGTCAAAAAAAAAAATTTCACCCCCTGGGCACAAAAATCCCTGACCCCGGCATCACGAATTTTCTTCCCCGGACACTAAAAAATTCTTGGTTTTTAAAAACTATGAAAAAAACAATTTTTAAGGATGAAATTCAACCCCGAATCTCATACTGGCCTCGGTTTTTACATTTGTGTCAAAAAAATTTACCTCCTGGGCACAAAAATCCCTGACCCCGGCATCACGAATTTTCTTCCCCGGTCACCAAAAAATGCTTGATTTTTAAAAACTATAAAAAACACCATTTGTAAGCGTGAAATTCAACCCCGAATGTAATTCTGGTGTCCGTTTTTACATTTGGGTCAAAAAAAAAAAATTCACCTCCTGGGCACAAAAATCCCTGACCCCGGCATCAGGAATTTCCTTCCCCAGACACTAAAAATATCTTCATTTACAAAAAGTATAAAAAACACCATTTTTAAGGATGCAATTAAACCTCGAATCTAATTCTGGTGTCTGTTTTTACATTTGGGTCAAAAAACAATTTACCTGCTGGGCATAAAAATCCCTGGCATCACGAATTTTCTTCCCCGGACACAAAAAAATCTTGATTTTTAAAATCTATGAAAAACACCATTTGCAAGGATGAAATTCAACCCCGAATCTCATACTGGCCTCGGTTTTTACATTTGTGAAAAAAAAAAAAATTACCTCCTGGGCAAAAAAATCCCTGACCCCGGCATCACGAATTTTCTTCCCCGGACACCAAAAAATCTTGATTTTTAAAATCTATGAAAAAAAACATTTTTAAGGATGAAATTAAAACTCGAATCTAATTCTGGTGTCTGTTTTTACATTTGGGTCAAAAAAAATTTACCTCCTGGGCACAAAAATCCCTGACCCCGGCATCACGAATTTTCTTCCCCGGACACCAAAAAATCTTGATTTTTAAAATCTATGAAAAACACCATTTTCAAGGATGAAATTCAACCCTGAATGTAATTCTGGTGTCCGTTTTTACATTTGGGTCAAAAAAAATTTACCTCCTGGTCACAAAAATCCCTGACCCCGGCATCACGAATTTTCTTCCCCGGACACCAAAAAAACTTGATTTTTAAAATCTATGAAAAAAACCATTTTTAAGGATGAAATTAAAACTCGAATCTAATTCTGGTGTCTGTTTTTACATTTGGGTCAAAAAAAATTTACCTGCTGGGCACAAAAATCCCTGACCCCGGCATCACGAATTTTCTTGCCCGGACACCAAAAAATTCTTGATTTTTAAAAACTATAAAAAACACCATTTCTAAGGATGAAATTCAACCCCGAATCTCATACTGGCCTCAGTTTTTACATTTGTGTAAAAAAAATAATTTACCTCCTGGGCAAAAAAATCCCTGACCCCGGCATCACGAATTTTCTTCCCCGGACACCAAAAAATCTTGATTTTTAAAATCTATGAAAAAAAACATTTTTAAGGATGAAATTAAAACTCGAATCAAATTCTGGTGTCTGTTTTTACATTTGGGTCAAAAAAAATTTACCTCCTGGGCACAAAAATCCCTGACCCCGGCATCACGAATTTTCTTCCCCGGACACCAAAAAATCTTGATTTTTAAAATCTATGAAAAACACCATTTTCAAGGATGAAATTCAACCCTGAATGTAATTCTGGTGTCCGTTTTTACATTTGGGTCAAAAAAAATTTACCTCCTGGTCACAAAAATCCCTGACCCCGGCATCACGAATTTTCTTCCCCGGACACCAAAAAAACTTGATTTTTAAAATCTATGAAAAAAACCATTTTTAAGGATGAAATTAAAACTCGAATCTAATTCTGGTGTCTGTTTTTACATTTGGGTCAAAAAAAATTTACCTGCTGGGCACAAAAATCCCTGACCCCGGCATCACGAATTTTCTTGCCCGGACACCAAAAAATTCTTGATTTTTAAAAACTATAAAAAACACCATTTCTAAGGATGAAATTCAACCCCGAATCTCATACTGGCCTCAGTTTTTACATTTGTGTAAAAAAAATAATTTACCTCCTGGGCACAAAAATCCCTGACCCCGGCATCACGAATTTTCTTCCCCGGACACCAAAAAATTCTTGATTTTTAAAAACTATAAAAAGCACCATTTTTAAGGACGAAATTCAACCCCGAAACTAATTCTAGTGTCCATTTTTACATTTGGGTCAAAAAAAAAATTTCACCCCCTGGGCACAAAAATCCCTGACCCCGGCATCACGAATTTTCTTCCCCGGACACTAAAAAATTCTTGGTTTTTAAAAACTATGAAAAAAACCATTTTTAAGGATGAAATTCAACCCCGAATCTCATACTGGCCTCGGTTTTTACATTTGTGTCAAAAAAAAATTACCTCCTGGGCACAAAAATCCCTGACCCCGGCATCACGAATTTTCTTCCCCGGACACCAAAAAATGCTTGATTTTTAAAAACTATAAAAAACACCATTTGTAAGCGTGAAATTCAACCCCGAATGTAATTCTGGCGTCCGTTTTTACATTTGGGTCAAAAAAAAAATTCACTTCCTGGGCAGAAATATCCCTGACCCCGGCATCAGGAATTTCCTTCCCCGGACACCAAAAATATCTTCATTTACAAAAAGTATAAAAAACACCATTTTTAAAGATGCAATTAAACCTCGAATCTAATTCTGGTGTCTGTTTTTACATTTGTGTCAAAAAAAAATTACCTCCTGGGCACAAAAATCCCTGACCCCGGCATCACGAATTTTTTTCCCCGGACACCAAAAAATCTTGATTTTTAAAATCTATGAAAAACACCATTTTCAAGGATGAAATTCAACCCTGAATGTAATTCTGGTGTCCGTTTTTACATTTGGGTCAAAAAAAAATTTCACCTCCAGGGCACAAAAATCCCTGACACCGGCATCAGGAATTTTGTCCCCCGGACATTCCAAAAATGTTCATTTACAAAAACAATAAAAAACACCATTTTTAAGGATGAAATTCAACCCCGAACCTCATTCTGGAATCGGTTTTTACATTTGGGTCAAATAAAATTTTCACCTCCTGGGCACAAAAATCCCTGACCCCGGCATCAGGAATTTCCTTCCCCGGACACCAAAAATATCTTCATTTACAAAAAGTATAAAAAACACCATTTTTAAGGATGCAATTAAACCTCGAATCTAATTCTGGTGTCTGTTTTTACATTTGGGTCAAAAAACAATTTACCTGCTGGGCATAAAAATCCCTGGCATCACGAATTTTCTTCCCCGAACACAAAAAAATCTTGATTTTTAAATTCTATGAAAAACACCATTTTCAAGGATGAAATTCAACCCCAAATCTAATTCTGGAGTCCGTTTTTACATTTGGGTCAGAAAAAAATATTTCACCTCCTGGGCACAAAAATCCCTGACCCCAGCATCACGAATTTTCTTCCCTGGACACAAAAAAATGTTGATTTTTAAAATCTATAAAAAACACCATTTCTAAGGATGAAATTCAACCCCGAATCTCATACTGGCCTCGGTTTTTACATTTGTGTCAAAAAATCTTTTTCACCTCCTGGGCACAAAAATCCCTGACCCCGGCATCACGAATTTTCTTCCCTGGACACAAAAAAATCTTGATTTTTAAAATCTATGAAAAACACCATTTTCAAGGATGAAATTCAACCCTGAATCTAATTCTGGCGTCAGTTTTTACATTTGGGTCAAAAAAAAAATTTTCACCCGCTGGGCACAAAAATCCCTGAACCCGGCAACAGGAATTTTGTTCCCCAGACACCAAAAATGCTTGATTTTTAAAAACTATAAAAAAACCATTTTTAAGTGTGAAATTCAACCCCGAATGTAATTCTGGCGTCCGTTTTTACATTTGGGTCAAAAAAAAAATTCACTTCCTGGGCAGAAATATCCCTGACCCCGGCATCAGGAATTTCCTTCCCCGGACACCAAAAATATCTTCATTTACAAAAAGTATAAAAAACACCATTTTTAAGGATGCAATTAAACCTCGAATCTAATTCTGGTGTCTGTTTTTACATTTGGGTAAAAAAAAAAATTACCTGCTGGGCACAAAAATCCCTGGCATCACGAATTTTCTTCCCCGGACACCAAAAAATCTTGATTTTTAAAATCTATAAAAAACACCATTTCTAAGGATGAAATTCAACCCCGAATCTCATACTGGCCTCGGTTTTTACATTTGTGTCAAAAAAAAATTTCACCTCCTGGGCACAAAAATCCCTGACCCTAGCATCACGAATTTTCTTCCCCGGACACCAAAAAATGCTTGATTTTTAAAATCTATAAAAAACTCCATTTCTAAGGATGAAATTCAACCCCGAATCTCATACTGGCCTGGGTTTTTACATTTGTGTCAAAAAATCTTTTTCACCTCCTGGGCACAAAAATCCCTGACCCCGGCATCACGAATTTTCTTGCCCGGACACCAAAAAATTCTTGATTTATTAAAACTATAAAAAGCACCATTTTTAAGGACGAAATTCAACCCTGAAACTAATTCTAGTGTCCATTTTTACATTTGGGTCAAAAAAAAAATTTCACCCCCTGGGCACAAAAATCCCTGACCCCGGCATCACGAATTTTCTTCCCCAGACACTAAAAAATTCTTGGTTTTTAAAAACTATGAAAAACACCATTTTTAAGGATGAAATTCAACCCCGAAACTCATACTGGCCTCGGTTTTTACATTTGTGTAAAAAAAAAATTACCTCCTGGGCACAAAAATCCCTGACCCCGGCATCACGAATTTTCTTCCCCGGACACCAAAAAATGCTTGATTTTTAAAAACTATAAAAAACACCATTTGTAAGCGTGAAATTCAACCCCGAATGTAATTCTGGTGTCCGTTTTTACATTTGGGTCAAAAAAAAAAAAATTCACCTCCTGGGCACAAAAATCCCTGACCCCGGCATCAGGAATTTCCTTCCCCGGACACTAAAAATATCTTCATTTACAAAAAGTATAAAAACACCATTTTTAAGGATGCAATTAAACCTCGAATCTAATTCTGGTGTCTGTTTTTACATTTGGGTCAAAAAACAATTTACCTGCTGGGCATAAAAATCCCTGGCATCACGAATTTTCTTCCCCGGACACAAAAAAATCTTGATTTTTAAAATCTATAAAAAACACCATTTCTAAGGATGAAATTCAACCCCGAATCTCATACTGGCCTCGGTTTTTAAATTTGTGTCAAAAAATCTTTTTCACCCCCTGGGCACAAAAATCCCTGACCCCGGCATCAGAAATTTACTTGCCCGGACACCAAAAAATGCTTGATTTTTAAAAAGTATAAAAAACACCATTTTTAAACGTGAAATTAAACCCCGAATGTAATTCTGGTGTCCGTTTTTACATTTGGGTCAAAAAAAAAAAATTCACCTCCTGGGCACAAAAATCCCTGACTCCGGCATCAGGAATTTTCTTCCCCGGACACAAAAAAATCTTGATTTTTAAAATCTATGAAAAACACCATTTTCAAGGATGAAATTCAACCCTGAATCTAATTCTGGTGTCAGTTTTTACATTTGGGTCAAAAAAAAAATTTTCACCCGCTGGGCACAAAAATCCCTGACCCCGGCATCAGGAATTTTCTTCCCCGGACACCAAAAAATTCTTGATTTTTAAAAACTATAAAAAGCACCATTTTTAAGGACGAAATTCAACCCCGAAACTAATTCTAGTGTCCATTTTTACATTTGGGTCAAAAAAAAAATTTCACCCCCTGGGCACAAAAATCCCTGACCCCGGCATCACGAATTTTCTTCCCCGGACACTAAAAAATTCTTGGTTTTTAAAAACTATGAAAAAAACCATTTTTAAGGATGAAATTCAACCCCGAATCTCATACTGGCCTCGGTTTTTACATTTGTGTCAAAAAAAAATTACCTCCTGGGCACAAAAATCCCTGACCCCGGCATCACGAATTTTCTTCCCCGGACACCAAAAAATGCTTGATTTTTAAAAACTATAAAAAACACCATTTGTAAGCGTGAAATTCAACCCCGAATGTAATTCTGGCGTCCGTTTTTACATTTGGGTCAAAAAAAAAATTCACTTCCTGGGCAGAAATATCCCTGACCCCGGCATCAGGAATTTCCTTCCCCGGACACCAAAAATATCTTCATTTACAAAAAGTATAAAAAACACCATTTTTAAAGATGCAATTAAACCTCGAATCTAATTCTGGTGTCTGTTTTTACATTTGTGTCAAAAAAAAATTACCTCCTGGGCACAAAAATCCCTGACCCCGGCATCACGAATTTTCTTCCCCGGACACCAAAAAATCTTGATTTTTAAAATCTATGAAAAACACCATTTTCAAGGATGAAATTCAACCCTGAATGTAATTCTGGTGTCCGTTTTTACATTTGGGTCAAAAAAAAAATTCACCTCCAGGGCACAAAAATCCCTGACACCGGCATCAGGAATTTTGTCCCCCGGACATTCCAAAAATGTTCATTTACAAAAACAATAAAAAACACCATTTTTAAGGATGAAATTCAACCCCGAACCTCATTCTGGAATCGGTTTTTACATTTGGGTCAAATAAAATTTTCACCTCCTGGGCACAAAAATCCCTGACCCCGGCATCAGGAATTTCCTTCCCCGGACACCAAAAATATCTTCATTTACAAAAAGTATAAAAAACACCATTTTTAAGGATGCAATTAAACCTCGAATCTAATTCTGGTGTCTGTTTTTACATTTGGGTCAAAAAACAATTTACCTGCTGGGCATAAAAATCCCTGGCATCACGAATTTTCTTCCCCGAACACAAAAAAATCTTGATTTTTAAATTCTATGAAAAACACCATTTTCAAGGATGAAATTCAACCCCAAATCTAATTCTGGAGTCCGTTTTTACATTTGGGTCAGAAAAAAATATTTCACCTCCTGGGCACAAAAATCCCTGACCCCAGCATCACGAATTTTCTTCCCTGGACACAAAAAAATGTTGATTTTTAAAATCTATAAAAAACACCATTTCTAAGGATGAAATTCAACCCCGAATCTCATACTGGCCTCGGTTTTTACATTTGTGTCAAAAAATCTTTTTCACCTCCTGGGCACAAAAATCCCTGACCCCGGCATCACGAATTTTCTTCCCTGGACACAAAAAAATCTTGATTTTTAAAATCTATGAAAAACACCATTTTCAAGGATGAAATTCAACCCTGAATCTAATTCTGGCGTCAGTTTTTACATTTGGGTCAAAAAAAAAATTTTCACCCGCTGGGCACAAAAATCCCTGAACCCGGCAACAGGAATTTTGTTCCCCAGACACCAAAAATGCTTGATTTTTAAAAACTATAAAAAAACCATTTTTAAGTGTGAAATTCAACCCCGAATGTAATTCTGGCGTCCGTTTTTACATTTGGGTCAAAAAAAAAATTCACTTCCTGGGCAGAAATATCCCTGACCCCGGCATCAGGAATCTCCTTCCCCGGACACCAAAAATATCTTCATTTACAAAAAGTATAAAAAACACCATTTTTAAGGATGCAATTAAACCTCGAATCTAATTCTGGTGTCTGTTTTTACATTTGGGTAAAAAAAAAAATTACCTGCTGGGCACAAAAATCCCTGGCATCACGAATTTTCTTCCCCGGACACCAAAAAATCTTGATTTTTAAAATCTATAAAAAACACCATTTCTAAGGATGAAATTCAACCCCGAATCTCATACTGGCCTCGGTTTTTACATTTGTGTCAAAAAAAAATTTCACCTCCTGGGCACAAAAATCCCTGACCCTAGCATCACGAATTTTCTTCCCCGGACACCAAAAAATGCTTGATTTTTAAAATCTATAAAAAACTCCATTTCTAAGGATGAAATTCAACCCCAAATCTCATACTGGCCTGGGTTTTTACATTTGTGTCAAAAAATCTTTTTCACCTCCTGGGCACAAAAATCCCTGACCCCGGCATCACGAATTTTCTTGCCCGGACACCAAAAAATTCTTGATTTATTAAAACTATAAAAAGCACCATTTTTAAGGACGAAATTCAACCCTGAAACTAATTCTAGTGTCCATTTTTACATTTGGGTCAAAAAAAAAATTTCACCCCCTGGGCACAAAAATCCCTGACCCCGGCATCACGAATTTTCTTCCCCGGACACTAAAAAATTCTTGGTTTTTAAAAACTATGAAAAAAACCATTTTTAAGGATGAAATTCAACCCCGAAACTCATACTGGCCTCGGTTTTTACATTTGTGTAAAAAAAAAATTACCTCCTGGGCACAAAAATCCCTGACCCCGGCATCACGAATTTTCTTCCCCGGACACCAAAAAATGCTTGATTTTTAAAAACTATAAAAAACACCATTTGTAAGCGTGAAATTCAACCCCGAATGTAATTCTGGTGTCCGTTTTTACATTTGGGTCAAAAAAAAAAAATTCACCTCCTGGGCACAAAAATCCCTGACCCCGGCATCAGGAATTTCCTTCCCCGGACACTAAAAATATCTTCATTTACAAAAAGTATAAAAACACCATTTTTAAGGATGCAATTAAACCTCGAATCTAATTCTGGTGTCTGTTTTTACATTTGGGTCAAAAAACAATTTACCTGCTGGGCATAAAAATCCCTGGCATCACGAATTTTCTTCCCCGGACACAAAAAAATCTTGATTTTTAAAATCTATAAAAAACACCATTTCTAAGGATGAAATTCAACCCCGAATCTCATACTGGCCTCGGTTTTTAAATTTGTGTCAAAAAATCTTTTTCACCCCCTGGGCACAAAAATCCCTGACCCCGGCATCAGAAATTTACTTGCCCGGACACCAAAAAATGCTTGATTTTTAAAAAGTATAAAAAACACCATTTTTAAACGTGAAATTAAACCCCGAATGTAATTCTGGTGTCTGTTTTTACATTTGGGTCAAAAAAAAAAAATTCACCTCCTGGGCACAAAAATCCCTGACTCCGGCATCAGGAATTTTCTTCCCCGGACACAAAAAAATCTTGATTTTTAAAATCTATGAAAAACACCATTTTCAAGGATGAAATTCAACCCTGAATCTAATTCTGGTGTCAGTTTTTACATTTGGGTCAAAAAAAAAATTTTCACCCGCTGGGCACAAAAATCCCTGACCCCGGCATCAGGAATTTTCTTCCCCGGACACCAAAAAATTCTTGATTTTTAAAAACTATAAAAAGCACCATTTTTAAGGACGAAATTCAACCCCGAAACTAATTCTAGTGTCCATTTTTCATTTGGGTCAAAAAAAAAATTTCACCCCCTGGGCACAAAAATCCCTGACCCCGGCATCACGAATTTTCTTCCCCGGACACTAAAAAATTCTTGGTTTTTAAAAACTATGAAAAAAACCATTTTTAAGGATGAAATTCAACCCCGAATCTCATACTGGCCTCGGTTTTTACATTTGTGTCAAAAAAAAATTACCTCCTGGGCACAAAAATCCCTGACCCCGGCATCACGAATTTTCTTCCCCGGACACCAAAAAATGCTTGATTTTTAAAAACTATAAAAAACACCATTTGTAAGCGTGAAATTCAACCCCGAATGTAATTCTGGCGTCCGTTTTTACATTTGGGTCAAAAAAAAAATTCACTTCCTGGGCAGAAATATCCCTGACCCCGGCATCAGGAATTTCCTTCCCCGGACACCAAAAATATCTTCATTTACAAAAAGTATAAAAAACACCATTTTTAAAGATGCAATTAAACCTCGAATCTAATTCTGGTGTCTGTTTTTACATTTGTGTCAAAAAAAAATTACCTCCTGGGCACAAAAATCCCTGACCCCGGCATCACGAATTTTCTTCCCCGGACACCAAAAAATCTTGATTTTTAAAATCTATGAAAAACACCATTTTCAAGGATGAAATTCAACCCTGAATGTAATTCTGGTGTCCGTTTTTACATTTGGGTCAAAAAAAAATTTCACCTCCAGGGCACAAAAATCCCTGACACCGGCATCAGGAATTTTGTCCCCCGGACATTCCAAAAATGTTCATTTACAAAAACAATAAAAAACACCATTTTTAAGGATGAAATTCAACCCCGAACCTCATTCTGGAATCGGTTTTTACATTTGGGTCAAATAAAATTTTCACCTCCTGGGCACAAAAATCCCTGACCCCGGCATCAGAAATTTACTTGCCCGGACACCAAAAAATGCTTGATTTTTAAAAAGTATAAAAAACACCATTTTTAAACGTGAAATTAAACCCCGAATGTAATTCTGGTGTCTGTTTTTACATTTGGGTCAAAAAAAAAAAATTCACCTCCTGGGCACAAAAATCCCTGACTCCGGCATCAGGAATTTTCTTCCCCGGACACAAAAAAATCTTGATTTTTAAAATCTATGAAAAACACCATTTTCAAGGATGAAATTCAACCCTGAATCTAATTCTGGTGTCAGTTTTTACATTTGGGTCAAAAAAAAAATTTTCACCCGCTGGGCACAAAAATCCCTGACCCCGGCATCAGGAATTTTCTTCCCCGGACACCAAAAAATTCTTGATTTTTAAAAACTATAAAAAGCACCATTTTTAAGGACGAAATTCAACCCCGAAACTAATTCTAGTGTCCATTTTTACATTTGGGTCAAAAAAAAAATTTCACCCCCTGGGCACAAAAATCCCTGACCCCGGCATCACGAATTTTCTTCCCCGGACACTAAAAAATTCTTGGTTTTTAAAAACTATGAAAAAAACCATTTTTAAGGATGAAATTCAACCCCGAATCTCATACTGGCCTCGGTTTTTACATTTGTGTCAAAAAAAAATTACCTCCTGGGCACAAAAATCCCTGACCCCGGCATCACGAATTTTCTTCCCCGGACACCAAAAAATGCTTGATTTTTAAAAACTATAAAAAACACCATTTGTAAGCGTGAAATTCAACCCCGAATGTAATTCTGGCGTCCGTTTTTACATTTGGGTCAAAAAAAAAATTCACTTCCTGGGCAGAAATATCCCTGACCCCGGCATCAGGAATTTCCTTCCCCGGACACCAAAAATATCTTCATTTACAAAAAGTATAAAAAACACCATTTTTAAAGATGCAATTAAACCTCGAATCTAATTCTGGTGTCTGTTTTTACATTTGTGTCAAAAAAAAATTACCTCCTGGGCACAAAAATCCCTGACCCCGGCATCACGAATTTTCTTCCCCGGACACCAAAAAATCTTGATTTTTAAAATCTATGAAAAACACCATTTTCAAGGATGAAATTCAACCCTGAATGTAATTCTGGTGTCCGTTTTTACATTTGGGTCAAAAAAAAATTTCACCTCCAGGGCACAAAAATCCCTGACACCGGCATCAGGAATTTTGTCCCCCGGACATTCCAAAAATGTTCATTTACAAAAACAATAAAAAACACCATTTTTAAGGATGAAATTCAACCCCGAACCTCATTCTGGAATCGGTTTTTACATTTGGGTCAAATAAAATTTTCACCTCCTGGGCACAAAAATCCCTGACCCCGGCATCAGGAATTTCCTTCCCCGGACACCAAAAATATCTTCATTTACAAAAAGTATAAAAAACACCATTTTTAAGGATGCAATTAAACCTCGAATCTAATTCTGGTGTCTGTTTTTACATTTGGGTCAAAAAACAATTTACCTGCTGGGCATAAAAATCCCTGGCATCACGAATTTTCTTCCACGAACACAAAAAAATCTTGATTTTTAAATTCTATGAAAAACACCATTTTCAAGGATGAAATTCAACCCCAAATCTAATTCTGGAGTCCGTTTTTACATTTGGGTCAGAAAAAAATATTTCACCTCCTGGGCACAAAAATCCCTGACCCCAGCATCACGAATTTTCTTCCCTGGACACAAAAAAATGTTGATTTTTAAAATCTATAAAAAACACCATTTCTAAGGATGAAATTCAACCCCGAATCTCATACTGGCCTCGGTTTTTACATTTGTGTCAAAAAATCTTTTTCACCTCCTGGGCACAAAAATCCCTGACCCCGGCATCACGAATTTTCTTCCCTGGACACAAAAAAATCTTGATTTTTAAAATCTATGAAAAACACCATTTTCAAGGATGAAATTCAACCCTGAATCTAATTCTGGCGTCAGTTTTTACATTTGGGTCAAAAAAAAAATTTTCACCCGCTGGGCACAAAAATCCCTGAACCCGGCAACAGGAATTTTGTTCCCCAGACACCAAAAATGCTTGATTTTTAAAAACTATAAAAAAACCATTTTTAAGTGTGAAATTCAACCCCGAATGTAATTCTGGCGTCCGTTTTTACATTTGGGTCAAAAAAAAAATTCACTTCCTGGGCAGAAATATCCCTGACCCCGGCATCAGGAATTTCCTTCCCCGGACACCAAAAATATCTTCATTTACAAAAAGTATAAAAAACACCATTTTTAAGGATGCAATTAAACCTCGAATCTAATTCTGGTGTCTGTTTTTACATTTGGGTAAAAAAAAAAATTACCTGCTGGGCACAAAAATCCCTGGCATCACGAATTTTCTTCCCCGGACACCAAAAAATCTTGATTTTTAAAATCTATAAAAAACACCATTTCTAAGGATGAAATTCAACCCCGAATCTCATACTGGCCTCGGTTTTTACATTTGTGTCAAAAAAAAATTTCACCTCCTGGGCACAAAAATCCCTGACCCTAGCATCACGAATTTTCTTCCCCGGACACCAAAAAATGCTTGATTTTTAAAATCTATAAAAAACTCCATTTCTAAGGATGAAATTCAACCCCGAATCTCATACTGGCCTGGGTTTTTACATTTGTGTCAAAAAATCTTTTTCACCTCCTGGGCACAAAAATCCCTGACCCCGGCATCACGAATTTTCTTGCCCGGACACCAAAAAATTCTTGATTTATTAAAACTATAAAAAGCACCATTTTTAAGGACGAAATTCAACCCTGAAACTAATTCTAGTGTCCATTTTTACATTTGGGTCAAAAAAAAAATTTCACCCCCTGGGCACAAAAATCCCTGACCCCGGCATCACGAATTTTCTTCCCCGGACACTAAAAAATTCTTGGTTTTTAAAAACTATGAAAAACACCATTTTTAAGGATGAAATTCAACCCCGAAACTCATACTGGCCTCGGTTTTTACATTTGTGTAAAAAAAAAATTACCTCCTGGGCACAAAAATCCCTGACCCCGGCATCACGAATTTTCTTCCCCGGACACCAAAAAATGCTTGATTTTTAAAAACTATAAAAAACACCATTTGTAAGCGTGAAATTCAACCCCGAATGTAATTCTGGTGTCCGTTTTTACATTTGGGTCAAAAAAAAAAAAATTCACCTCCTGGGCACAAAAATCCCTGACCCCGGCATCAGGAATTTCCTTCCCCGGACACTAAAAATATCTTCATTTACAAAAAGTATAAAAACACCATTTTTAAGGATGCAATTAAACCTCGAATCTAATTCTGGTGTCTGTTTTTACATTTGGGTCAAAAAACAATTTACCTGCTGGGCATAAAAATCCCTGGCATCACGAATTTTCTTCCCCGGACACAAAAAAATCTTGATTTTTAAAATCTATAAAAAACACCATTTCTAAGGATGAAATTCAACCCCGAATCTCATACTGGCCTCGGTTTTTAAATTTGTGTCAAAAAATCTTTTTCACCCCCTGGGCACAAAAATCCCTGACCCCGGCATCAGAAATTTACTTGCCCGGACACCAAAAAATGCTTGATTTTTAAAAAGTATAAAAAACACCATTTTTAAACGTGAAATTAAACCCCGAATGTAATTCTGGTGTCCGTTTTTACATTTGGGTCAAAAAAAAAAAATTCACCTCCTGGGCACAAAAATCCCTGACTCCGGCATCAGGAATTTTCTTCCCCGGACACAAAAAAATCTTGATTTTTAAAATCTATGAAAAACACCATTTTCAAGGATGAAATTCAACCCTGAATCTAATTCTGGTGTCAGTTTTTACATTTGGGTCAAAAAAAAAATTTTCACCCGCTGGGCACAAAAATCCCTGACCCCGGCATCAGGAATTTTCTTCCCCGGACACCAAAAAATTCTTGATTTTTAAAAACTATAAAAAGCACCATTTTTAAGGACGAAATTCAACCCCGAAACTAATTCTAGTGTCCATTTTTACATTTGGGTCAAAAAAAAAATTTCACCCCCTGGGCACAAAAATCCCTGACCCCGGCATCACGAATTTTCTTCCCCGGACACTAAAAAATTCTTGGTTTTTAAAAACTATGAAAAAAACCATTTTTAAGGATGAAATTCAACCCCGAATCTCATACTGGCCTCGGTTTTTACATTTGTGTCAAAAAAAAATTACCTCCTGGGCACAAAAATCCCTGACCCCGGCATCACGAATTTTCTTCCCCGGACACCAAAAAATGCTTGATTTTTAAAAACTATAAAAAACACCATTTGTAAGCGTGAAATTCAACCCCGAATGTAATTCTGGCGTCCGTTTTTACATTTGGGTCAAAAAAAAAATTCACTTCCTGGGCAGAAATATCCCTGACCCCGGCATCAGGAATTTCCTTCCCCGGACACCAAAAATATCTTCATTTACAAAAAGTATAAAAAACACCATTTTTAAAGATGCAATTAAACCTCGAATCTAATTCTGGTGTCTGTTTTTACATTTGTGTCAAAAAAAAATTACCTCCTGGGCACAAAAATCCCTGACCCCGGCATCACGAATTTTCTTCCCCGGACACCAAAAAATCTTGATTTTTAAAATCTATGAAAAACACCATTTTCAAGGATGAAATTCAACCCTGAATGTAATTCTGGTGTCCGTTTTTACATTTGGGTCAAAAAAAAATTTCACCTCCAGGGCACAAAAATCCCTGACACCGGCATCAGGAATTTTGTCCCCCGGACATTCCAAAAATGTTCATTTACAAAAACAATAAAAAACACCATTTTTAAGGATGAAATTCAACCCCGAACCTCATTCTGGAATCGGTTTTTACATTTGGGTCAAATAAAATTTTCACCTCCTGGGCACAAAAATCCCTGACCCCGGCATCAGGAATTTCCTTCCCCGGACACCAAAAATATCTTCATTTACAAAAAGTATAAAAAACACCATTTTTAAGGATGCAATTAAACCTCGAATCTAATTCTGGTGTCTGTTTTTACATTTGGGTCAAAAAACAATTTACCTGCTGGGCATAAAAATCCCTGGCATCACGAATTTTCTTCCCCGAACACAAAAAAATCTTGATTTTTAAATTCTATGAAAAACACCATTTTCAAGGATGAAATTCAACCCCAAATCTAATTCTGGAGTCCGTTTTTACATTTGGGTCAGAAAAAAATATTTCACCTCCTGGGCACAAAAATCCCTGACCCCAGCATCACGAATTTTCTTCCCTGGACACAAAAAAATGTTGATTTTTAAAATCTATAAAAAACACCATTTCTAAGGATGAAATTCAACCCCGAATCTCATACTGGCCTCGGTTTTTACATTTGTGTCAAAAAATCTTTTTCACCTCCTGGGCACAAAAATCCCTGACCCCGGCATCACGAATTTTCTTCCCTGGACACAAAAAAATCTTGATTTTTAAAATCTATGAAAAACACCATTTTCAAGGATGAAATTCAACCCTGAATCTAATTCTGGCGTCAGTTTTTACATTTGGGTCAAAAAAAAAATTTTCACCCGCTGGGCACAAAAATCCCTGAACCCGGCAACAGGAATTTTGTTCCCCAGACACCAAAAATGCTTGATTTTTAAAAACTATAAAAAAACCATTTTTAAGTGTGAAATTCAACCCCGAATGTAATTCTGGCGTCCGTTTTTACATTTGGGTCAAAAAAAAAATTCACTTCCTGGGCAGAAATATCCCTGACCCCGGCATCAGGAATCTCCTTCCCCGGACACCAAAAATATCTTCATTTACAAAAAGTATAAAAAACACCATTTTTAAGGATGCAATTAAACCTCGAATCTAATTCTGGTGTCTGTTTTTACATTTGGGTAAAAAAAAAAATTACCTGCTGGGCACAAAAATCCCTGGCATCACGAATTTTCTTCCCCGGACACCAAAAAATCTTGATTTTTAAAATCTATAAAAAACACCATTTCTAAGGATGAAATTCAACCCCGAATCTCATACTGGCCTCGGTTTTTACATTTGTGTCAAAAAAAAATTTCACCTCCTGGGCACAAAAATCCCTGACCCTAGCATCACGAATTTTCTTCCCCGGACACCAAAAAATGCTTGATTTTTAAAATCTATAAAAAACACCATTTCTAAGGATGAAATTCAACCCAGAATCTCATACTGGCCTGGGTTTTTACATTTGTGTCAAAAAATCTTTTTCACCTCCTGGGCACAAAAATCCCTGACCCCGGCATCAGGAATTTTCTTGCCCGGACACCAAAAAATTCTTGATTTATTAAAACTATAAAAAGCACCATTTTTAAGGACGAAATTCAACCCTGAAACTAATTCTGGTGTCCGTTTTTACATTTGGGTCAAAAAAAAATAATTCACCTCCTGGGCACAAAAATCCCTGACTCCGGCATCAGGAATTTTCTTCCCCGGACACAAAAAAATCGTGATTTTTAAAATCTATGAAAAACACCATTTTCAAGGATGAAATTCAACCCTGAATCTAATTCTGGCGTCAGTTTTTACATTTGGGTCAAAAAAAAAATTTTCACCCGCTGGGCACAAAAATCCCTGACCCCGGCATCAGGAATTTTCTTGCCCGGACACCAAAAAATTCTTGATTTTTAAAAACTATAAAAAGCACCATTTTTAAGGACGAAATTCAACCCCGAAACTAATTCTAGTGTCCATTTTTACATTTGGGTCAAAAAAAAAAATTTCACCCCCTGGGCACAAAAATCCCTGACCCCGGCATCACGAATTTTCTTCCCCGGACACTAAAAAATTCTTGGTTTTTAAAAACTATGAAAAAAACAATTTTTAAGGATGAAATTCAACCCCGAATCTCATACTGGCCTCGGTTTTTACATTTGTGTCAAAAAAATTTACCTCCTGGGCACAAAAATCCCTGACCCCGGCATCACGAATTTTCTTCCCCGGTCACCAAAAAATGCTTGATTTTTAAAAACTATAAAAAACACCATTTGTAAGCGTGAAATTCAACCCCGAATGTAATTCTGGTGTCCGTTTTTACATTTGGGTCAAAAAAAAAAAAATTCACCTCCTGGGCACAAAAATCCCTGACCCCGGCATCAGGAATTTCCTTCCCCAGACACTAAAAATATCTTCATTTACAAAAAGTATAAAAAACACCATTTTTAAGGATGCAATTAAACCTCGAATCTAATTCTGGTGTCTGTTTTTACATTTGGGTCAAAAAACAATTTACCTGCTGGGCATAAAAATCCCTGGCATCACGAATTTTCTTCCCCGGACACAAAAAAATCTTGATTTTTAAAATCTATGAAAAACACCATTTGCAAGGATGAAATTCAACCCCGAATCTCATACTGGCCTCGGTTTTTACATTTGTGAAAAAAAAAAAATTTACCTCCTGGGCAAAAAAATCCCTGACCCCGGCATCACGAATTTTCTTCCCCGGACACCAAAAAATTCTTGATTTTTAAAAACTATAAAAAGCACCATTTTTAAGGACGAAATTCAACCCCGAAACTAATTCTAGTGTCCATTTTTACATTTGGGTCAAAAAAAAAATTTCACCCCCTGGGCACAAAAATCCCTGACCCCGGCATCACGAATTTTCTTCCCCGGACACTAAAAAATTCTTGGTTTTTAAAAACTATGAAAAAAACCATTTTTAAGGATGAAATTCAACCCCGAATCTCATACTGGCCTCGGTTTTTACATTTGTGTCAAAAAAAAATTACCTCCTGGGCACAAAAATCCCTGACCCCGGCATCACGAATTTTCTTCCCCGGACACCAAAAAATGCTTGATTTTTAAAAACTATAAAAAACACCATTTGTAAGCGTGAAATTCAACCCCGAATGTAATTCTGGCGTCCGTTTTTACATTTGGGTCAAAAAAAAAATTCACTTCCTGGGCAGAAATATCCCTGACCCCGGCATCAGGAATTTCCTTCCCCGGACACCAAAAATATCTTCATTTACAAAAAGTATAAAAAACACCATTTTTAAAGATGCAATTAAACCTCGAATCTAATTCTGGTGTCTGTTTTTACATTTGTGTCAAAAAAAAATTACCTCCTGGGCACAAAAATCCCTGACCCCGGCATCACGAATTTTTTTCCCCGGACACCAAAAAATCTTGATTTTTAAAATCTATGAAAAACACCATTTTCAAGGATGAAATTCAACCCTGAATGTAATTCTGGTGTCCGTTTTTACATTTGGGTCAAAAAAAAAATTCACCTCCAGGGCACAAAAATCCCTGACACCGGCATCAGGAATTTTGTCCCCCGGACATTCCAAAAATGTTCATTTACAAAAACAATAAAAAACACCATTTTTAAGGATGAAATTCAACCCCGAACCTCATTCTGGAATCGGTTTTTACATTTGGGTCAAATAAAATTTTCACCTCCTGGGCACAAAAATCCCTGACCCCGGCATCAGGAATTTCCTTCCCCGGACACCAAAAATATCTTCATTTACAAAAAGTATAAAAAACACCATTTTTAAGGATGCAATTAAACCTCGAATCTAATTCTGGTGTCTGTTTTTACATTTGGGTCAAAAAACAATTTACCTGCTGGGCATAAAAATCCCTGGCATCACGAATTTTCTTCCCCGAACACAAAAAAATCTTGATTTTTAAATTCTATGAAAAACACCATTTTCAAGGATGAAATTCAACCCCAAATCTAATTCTGGAGTCCGTTTTTACATTTGGGTCAGAAAAAAATATTTCACCTCCTGGGCACAAAAATCCCTGACCCCAGCATCACGAATTTTCTTCCCTGGACACAAAAAAATGTTGATTTTTAAAATCTATAAAAAACACCATTTCTAAGGATGAAATTCAACCCCGAATCTCATACTGGCCTCGGTTTTTACATTTGTGTCAAAAAATCTTTTTCACCTCCTGGGCACAAAAATCCCTGACCCCGGCATCACGAATTTTCTTCCCTGGACACAAAAAAATCTTGATTTTTAAAATCTATGAAAAACACCATTTTCAAGGATGAAATTCAACCCTGAATCTAATTCTGGCGTCAGTTTTTACATTTGGGTCAAAAAAAAAATTTTCACCCGCTGGGCACAAAAATCCCTGAACCCGGCAACAGGAATTTTGTTCCCCAGACACCAAAAATGCTTGATTTTTAAAAACTATAAAAAAACCATTTTTAAGTGTGAAATTCAACCCCGAATGTAATTCTGGCGTCCGTTTTTACATTTGGGTCAAAAAAAAAATTCACTTCCTGGGCAGAAATATCCCTGACCCCGGCATCAGGAATTTCCTTCCCCGGACACCAAAAATATCTTCATTTACAAAAAGTATAAAAAACACCATTTTTAAGGATGCAATTAAACCTCGAATCTAATTCTGGTGTCTGTTTTTACATTTGGGTAAAAAAAAAAATTACCTGCTGGGCACAAAAATCCCTGGCATCACGAATTTTCTTCCCCGGACACCAAAAAATCTTGATTTTTAAAATCTATAAAAAACACCATTTCTAAGGATGAAATTCAACCCCGAATCTCATACTGGCCTCGGTTTTTACATTTGTGTCAAAAAAAAATTTCACCTCCTGGGCACAAAAATCCCTGACCCTAGCATCACGAATTTTCTTCCCCGGACACCAAAAAATGCTTGATTTTTAAAATCTATAAAAAACTCCATTTCTAAGGATGAAATTCAACCCCGAATCTCATACTGGCCTGGGTTTTTACATTTGTGTCAAAAAATCTTTTTCACCTCCTGGGCACAAAAATCCCTGACCCCGGCATCACGAATTTTCTTGCCCGGACACCAAAAAATTCTTGATTTATTAAAACTATAAAAAGCACCATTTTTAAGGACGAAATTCAACCCTGAAACTAATTCTAGTGTCCATTTTTACATTTGGGTCAAAAAAAAAATTTCACCCCCTGGGCACAAAAATCCCTGACCCCGGCATCACGAATTTTCTTCCCCAGACACTAAAAAATTCTTGGTTTTTAAAAACTATGAAAAACACCATTTTTAAGGATGAAATTCAACCCCGAAACTCATACTGGCCTCGGTTTTTACATTTGTGTAAAAAAAAAATTACCTCCTGGGCACAAAAATCCCTGACCCCGGCATCACGAATTTTCTTCCCCGGACACCAAAAAATGCTTGATTTTTAAAAACTATAAAAAACACCATTTGTAAGCGTGAAATTCAACCCCGAATGTAATTCTGGTGTCCGTTTTTACATTTGGGTCAAAAAAAAAAAAATTCACCTCCTGGGCACAAAAATCCCTGACCCCGGCATCAGGAATTTCCTTCCCCGGACACTAAAAATATCTTCATTTACAAAAAGTATAAAAACACCATTTTTAAGGATGCAATTAAACCTCGAATCTAATTCTGGTGTCTGTTTTTACATTTGGGTCAAAAAACAATTTACCTGCTGGGCATAAAAATCCCTGGCATCACGAATTTTCTTCCCCGGACACAAAAAAATCTTGATTTTTAAAATCTATAAAAAACACCATTTCTAAGGATGAAATTCAACCCCGAATCTCATACTGGCCTCGGTTTTTAAATTTGTGTCAAAAAATCTTTTTCACCCCCTGGGCACAAAAATCCCTGACCCCGGCATCAGAAATTTACTTGCCCGGACACCAAAAAATGCTTGATTTTTAAAAAGTATAAAAAACACCATTTTTAAACGTGAAATTAAACCCCGAATGTAATTCTGGTGTCCGTTTTTACATTTGGGTCAAAAAAAAAAAATTCACCTCCTGGGCACAAAAATCCCTGACTCCGGCATCAGGAATTTTCTTCCCCGGACACAAAAAAATCTTGATTTTTAAAATCTATGAAAAACACCATTTTCAAGGATGAAATTCAACCCTGAATCTAATTCTGGTGTCAGTTTTTACATTTGGGTCAAAAAAAAAATTTTCACCCGCTGGGCACAAAAATCCCTGACCCCGGCATCAGGAATTTTCTTCCCCGGACACCAAAAAATTCTTGATTTTTAAAAACTATAAAAAGCACCATTTTTAAGGACGAAATTCAACCCCGAAACTAATTCTAGTGTCCATTTTTACATTTGGGTCAAAAAAAAAATTTCACCCCCTGGGCACAAAAATCCCTGACCCCGGCATCACGAATTTTCTTCCCCGGACACTAAAAAATTCTTGGTTTTTAAAAACTATGAAAAAAACCATTTTTAAGGATGAAATTCAACCCCGAATCTCATACTGGCCTCGGTTTTTACATTTGTGTCAAAAAAAAATTACCTCCTGGGCACAAAAATCCCTGACCCCGGCATCACGAATTTTCTTCCCCGGACACCAAAAAATGCTTGATTTTTAAAAACTATAAAAAACACCATTTGTAAGCGTGAAATTCAACCCCGAATGTAATTCTGGCGTCCGTTTTTACATTTGGGTCAAAAAAAAAATTCACTTCCTGGGCAGAAATATCCCTGACCCCGGCATCAGGAATTTCCTTCCCCGGACACCAAAAATATCTTCATTTACAAAAAGTATAAAAAACACCATTTTTAAAGATGCAATTAAACCTCGAATCTAATTCTGGTGTCTGTTTTTACATTTGTGTCAAAAAAAATTTACCTCCTGGGCACAAAAATCCCTGACCCCGGCATCACGAATTTTCTTCCCCGGACACCAAAAAATCTTGATTTTTAAAATCTATGAAAAACACCATTTTCAAGGATGAAATTCAACCCTGAATGTAATTCTGGTGTCCGTTTTTACATTTGGGTCAAAAAAAAATTTCACCTCCAGGGCACAAAAATCCCTGACACCGGCATCAGGAATTTTGTCCCCCGGACATTCCAAAAATGTTCATTTACAAAAACAATAAAAAACACCATTTTTAAGGATGAAATTCAACCCCGAACCTCATTCTGGAATCGGTTTTTACATTTGGGTCAAATAAAATTTTCACCTCCTGGGCACAAAAATCCCTGACCCCGGCATCAGGAATTTCCTTCCCCGGACACCAAAAATATCTTCATTTACAAAAAGTATAAAAAAACACCATTTTTAAGGATGCAATTAAACCTCGAATCTAATTCTGGTGTCTGTTTTTACATTTGGGTCAAAAAACAATTTACCTGCTGGGCATAAAAATCCCTGGCATCACGAATTTTCTTCCCTGGACACAAAAAAATGTTGATTTTTAAAATCTATAAAAAACACCATTTCTAAGGATGAAATTCAACCCCGAATCTCATACTGGCCTCGGTTTTTACATTTGTGTCAAAAAATCTTTTTCACCTCCTGGGCACAAAAATCCCTGACCCCGGCATCACGAATTTTCTTCCCTGGACACAAAAAAATCTTGATTTTTAAAATCTATGAAAAACACCATTTTCAAGGATGAAATTCAACCCTGAATCTAATTCTGGCGTCAGTTTTTACATTTGGGTCAAAAAAAAAATTTTCACCCGCTGGGCACAAAAATCCCTGAACCCGGCAACAGGAATTTTGTTCCCCAGACACCAAAAATGCTTGATTTTTAAAAACTATAAAAAAACCATTTTTAAGTGTGAAATTCAACCCCGAATGTAATTCTGGCGTCCGTTTTTACATTTGGGTCAAAAAAAAAATTCACTTCCTGGGCAGAAATATCCCTGACCCCGGCATCAGGAATCTCCTTCCCCGGACACCAAAAATATCTTCATTTACAAAAAGTATAAAAAACACCATTTTTAAGGATGCAATTAAACCTCGAATCTAATTCTGGTGTCTGTTTTTACATTTGGGTAAAAAAAAAAATTACCTGCTGGGCACAAAAATCCCTGGCATCACGAATTTTCTTCCCCGGACACCAAAAAATCTTGATTTTTAAAATCTATAAAAAACACCATTTCTAAGGATGAAATTCAACCCCGAATCTCATACTGGCCTCGGTTTTTACATTTGTGTCAAAAAAAAATTTCACCTCCTGGGCACAAAAATCCCTGACCCTAGCATCACGAATTTTCTTCCCCGGACACCAAAAAATGCTTGATTTTTAAAATCTATAAAAAACTCCATTTCTAAGGATGAAATTCAACCCCGAATCTCATACTGGCCTGGGTTTTTACATTTGTGTCAAAAAATCTTTTTCACCTCCTGGGCACAAAAATCCCTGACCCCGGCATCACGAATTTTCTTGCCCGGACACCAAAAAATTCTTGATTTATTAAAACTATAAAAAGCACCATTTTTAAGGACGAAATTCAACCCTGAAACTAATTCTAGTGTCCATTTTTACATTTGGGTCAAAAAAAAAATTTCACCCCCTGGGCACAAAAATCCCTGACCCCGGCATCACGAATTTTCTTCCCCGGACACTAAAAAATTCTTGGTTTTTAAAAACTATGAAAAAAACCATTTTTAAGGATGAAATTCAACCCCGAAACTCATACTGGCCTCGGTTTTTACATTTGTGTAAAAAAAAAATTACCTCCTGGGCACAAAAATCCCTGACCCCGGCATCACGAATTTTCTTCCCCGGACACCAAAAAATGCTTGATTTTTAAAAACTATAAAAAACACCATTTGTAAGCGTGAAATTCAACCCCGAATGTAATTCTGGTGTCCGTTTTTACATTTGGGTCAAAAAAAAAAAATTCACCTCCTGGGCACAAAAATCCCTGACCCCGGCATCAGGAATTTCCTTCCCCGGACACTAAAAATATCTTCATTTACAAAAAGTATAAAAACACCATTTTTAAGGATGCAATTAAACCTCGAATCTAATTCTGGCGTCCGTTTTTACATTTGGGTCAAAAAAAAAATTCACTTCCTGGGCAGAAATATCCCTGACCCCGGCATCAGGAATTTCCTTCCCCGGACACCAAAAATATCTTCATTTACAAAAAGTATAAAAAACACCATTTTTAAGGATGCAATTAAACCTCGAATCTAATTCTGGTGTCTGTTTTTACATTTGGGTAAAAAAAAAAATTACCTGCTGGGCACAAAAATCCCTGGCATCACGAATTTTCTTCCCCGGACACAAAAAAATCTTGATTTTTAAAATCTATAAAAAACACCATTTCTAAGGATGAAATTCAACCCCGAATCTCATACTGGCCTCGGTTTTTACATTTGTGTCAAAAAAAAATTTCACCTCCTGGGCACAAAAATCCCTGACCCTAGCATCACGAATTTTCTTCCCCGGACACCAAAAAATGCTTGATTTTTAAAATCTATATAAAACACCATTTCTAAGGATGAAATTCAACCCAGAATCTCATACTGGCCTGGGTTTTTACATTTGTGTCAAAAAATCTTTTTCACCTCCTGGGCACAAAAATCCCTGACCCCGGCATCAGGAATTTTCTTGCCCGGACACCAAAAAATTCTTGATTTATTAAAACTATAAAAAGCACCATTTTTAAGGACGAAATTCAACCCTGAAACTAATTCTGGTGTCCGTTTTTACATTTGGGTCAAAAAAAAAAAATTCACCTCCTGGGCACAAAAATCCCTGACTCCGGCATCAGGAATTTTCTTCCCCGGACACAAAAAAATCGTGATTTTTAAAATCTATGAAAAACACCATTTTCAAGGATGAAATTCAACCCTGAATCTAATTCTGGTGTCAGTTTTTACATTTGGGTCAAAAAAAAAATTTTCACCCGCTGGGCACAAAAATCCCTGACCCCGGCATCAGGAATTTTCTTGCCCGGACACCAAAAAATTCTTGATTTTTAAAAACTATAAAAAGCACCATTTTTAAGGACGAAATTCAACCCCGAAACTAATTCTAGTGTCCATTTTTACATTTGGGTCAAAAAAAAAAATTTCACCCCCTGGGCACAAAAATCCCTGACCCCGGCATCACGAATTTTCTTCCCCGGACACTAAAAAATTCTTGGTTTTTAAAAACTATGAAAAAAACAATTTTTAAGGATGAAATTCAACCCCGAATCTCATACTGGCCTCGGTTTTTACATTTGTGTCAAAAAAATTTACCTCCTGGGCACAAAAATCCCTGACCCCGGCATCACGAATTTTCTTCCCCGGTCACCAAAAAATGCTTGATTTTTAAAAACTATAAAAAACACCATTTGTAAGCGTGAAATTCAACCCCGAATGTAATTCTGGTGTCCGTTTTTACATTTGGGTCAAAAAAAAAAAAATTCACCTCCTGGGCACAAAAATCCCTGACCCCGGCATCAGGAATTTCCTTCCCCAGACACTAAAAATATCTTCATTTACAAAAAGTATAAAAAACACCATTTTTAAGGATGCAATTAAACCTCGAATCTAATTCTGGTGTCTGTTTTTACATTTGGGTCAAAAAACAATTTACCTGCTGGGCATAAAAATCCCTGGCATCACGAATTTTCTTCCCCGGACACAAAAAAATCTTGATTTTTAAAATCTATGAAAAACACCATTTGCAAGGATGAAATTCAACCCCGAATCTCATACTGGCCTCGGTTTTTACATTTGTGAAAAAAAAAAAATTTACCTCCTGGGCAAAAAAATCCCTGACCCCGGCATCACGAATTTTCTTCCCCGGACACCAAAAAATCTTGATTTTTAAAATCTATGAAAAAAAACATTTTTAAGGATGAAATTAAAACTCGAATCTAATTCTGGTGTCTGTTTTTACATTTGGGTCAAAAAAAATTTACCTCCTGGGCACAAAAATCCCTGACCCCGGCATCACGAATTTTCTTCCCCGGACACCAAAAAATCTTGATTTTTAAAATCTATGAAAAACACCATTTTCAAGGATGAAATTCAACCCTGAATGTAATTCTGGTGTCCGTTTTTACATTTGGGTCAAAAAAAATTTACCTCCTGGTCACAAAAATCCCTGACCCCGGCATCACGAATTTTCTTCCCCGGACACCAAAAAAACTTGATTTTTAAAATCTATGAAAAAAACCATTTTTAAGGATGAAATTAAAACTCGAATATAATTCTGGTGTCTGTTTTTACATTTGGGTCAAAAAAAATTTACCTGCTGGGCACAAAAATCCCTGACCCCGGCATCACGAATTTTCTTGCCCGGACACCAAAAAATTCTTGATTTTTAAAAACTATAAAAAACACCATTTCTAAGGATGAAATTCAACCCCGAATCTCATACTGGCCTCAGTTTTTACATTTGTGTAAAAAAAATAATTTACCTCCTGGGCACAAAAATCCCTGACCCCGGCATCACGAATTTTCTTCCCCGGACACCAAAAAATTCTTGATTTTTAAAAACTATAAAAAGCACCATTTTTAAGGACGAAATTCAACCCCGAAACTAATTCTAGTGTCCATTTTTACATTTGGGTCAAAAAAAAAATTTCACCCCCTGGGCACAAAAATCCCTGACCCCGGCATCACGAATTTTCTTCCCCGGACACTAAAAAATTCTTGGTTTTTAAAAACTATGAAAAAAACCATTTTTAAGGATGAAATTCAACCCCGAATCTCATACTGGCCTCGGTTTTTACATTTGTGTCAAAAAAAAATTACCTCCTGGGCACAAAAATCCCTGACCCCGGCATCACGAATTTTCTTCCCCGGACACCAAAAAATGCTTGATTTTTAAAAACTATAAAAAACACCATTTGTAAGCGTGAAATTCAACCCCGAATGTAATTCTGGCGTCCGTTTTTACATTTGGGTCAAAAAAAAAATTCACTTCCTGGGCAGAAATATCCCTGACCCCGGCATCAGGAATTTCCTTCCCCGGACACCAAAAATATCTTCATTTACAAAAAGTATAAAAAACACCATTTTTAAAGATGCAATTAAACCTCGAATCTAATTCTGGTGTCTGTTTTTACATTTGTGTCAAAAAAAAATTACCTCCTGGGCACAAAAATCCCTGACCCCGGCATCACGAATTTTTTTCCCCGGACACCAAAAAATCTTGATTTTTAAAATCTATGAAAAACACCATTTTCAAGGATGAAATTCAACCCTGAATGTAATTCTGGTGTCCGTTTTTACATTTGGGTCAAAAAAAAATTTCACCTCCAGGGCACAAAAATCCCTGACCCTAGCATCACGAATTTTCTTCCCCGGACACCAAAAAATGCTTGATTTTTAAAATCTATATAAAACACCATTTCTAAGGATGAAATTCAACCCAGAATCTCATACTGGCCTGGGTTTTTACATTTGTGTCAAAAAATCTTTTTCACCTCCTGGGCACAAAAATCCCTGACCCCGGCATCAGGAATTTTCTTGCCCGGACACCAAAAAATTCTTGATTTATTAAAACTATAAAAAGCACCATTTTTAAGGACGAAATTCAACCCTGAAACTAATTCTGGTGTCCGTTTTTACATTTGGGTCAAAAAAAAAAATTCACCTCCTGGGCACAAAAATCCCTGACTCCGGCATCAGGAATTTTCTTCCCCGGACACAAAAAAATCGTGATTTTTAAAATCTATGAAAAACACCATTTTCAAGGATGAAATTCAACCCTGAATCTAATTCTGGTGTCAGTTTTTACATTTGGGTCAAAAAAAAAATTTTCACCCGCTGGGCACAAAAATCCCTGACCCCGGCATCAGGAATTTTCTTCCCCGGACACCAAAAAATTCTTGATTTTTAAAAACTATAAAAAGCACCATTTTTAAGGACGAAATTCAACCCCGAAACTAATTCTAGTGTCCATTTTTACATTTGGGTCAAAAAAAAAAATTTCACCCCCTGGGCACAAAAATCCCTGACCCCGGCATCACGAATTTTCTTCCCCGGACACTAAAAAATTCTTGGTTTTTAAAAACTATGAAAAAAACAATTTTTAAGGATGAAATTCAACCCCGAATCTCATACTGGCCTCGGTTTTTACATTTGTGTCAAAAAAATTTACCTCCTGGGCACAAAAATCCCTGACCCCGGCATCACGAATTTTCTTCCCCGGTCACCAAAAAATGCTTGATTTTTAAAAACTATAAAAAACACCATTTGTAAGCGTGAAATTCAACCCCGAATGTAATTCTGGTGTCCGTTTTTACATTTGGGTCAAAAAAAAAAAATTCACCTCCTGGGCACAAAAATCCCTGACCCCGGCATCAGGAATTTCCTTCCCCAGACACTAAAAATATCTTCATTTACAAAAAGTATAAAAAACACCATTTTTAAGGATGCAATTAAACCTCGAATCTAATTCTGGTGTCTGTTTTTACATTTGGGTCAAAAAACAATTTACCTGCTGGGCATAAAAATCCCTGGCATCACGAATTTTCTTCCCCGGACACAAAAAAATCTTGATTTTTAAAATCTATGAAAAACACCATTTGCAAGGATGAAATTCAACCCCGAATCTCATACTGGCCTCGGTTTTTACATTTGTGAAAAAAAAAAAAATTACCTCCTGGGCAAAAAAATCCCTGACCCCGGCATCACGAATTTTCTTCCCCGGACACCAAAAAATCTTGATTTTTAAAATCTATGAAAAAAAACATTTTTAAGGATGAAATTAAAACTCGAATCTAATTCTGGTGTCTGTTTTTACATTTGGGTCAAAAAAAATTTACCTCCTGGGCACAAAAATCCCTGACCCCGGCATCACGAATTTTCTTCCCCGGACACCAAAAAATCTTGATTTTTAAAATCTATGAAAAACACCATTTTCAAGGATGAAATTCAACCCTGAATGTAATTCTGGTGTCCGTTTTTACATTTGGGTCAAAAAAAATTTACCTCCTGGTCACAAAAATCCCTGACCCCGGCATCACGAATTTTCTTCCCCGGACACCAAAAAAACTTGATTTTTAAAATCTATGAAAAAAACCATTTTTAAGGATGAAATTAAAACTCGAATCTAATTCTGGTGTCTGTTTTTACATTTGGGTCAAAAAAAATTTACCTGCTGGGCACAAAAATCCCTGACCCCGGCATCACGAATTTTCTTGCCCGGACACCAAAAAATTCTTGATTTTTAAAAACTATAAAAAACACCATTTCTAAGGATGAAATTCAACCCCGAATCTCATACTGGCCTCAGTTTTTACATTTGTGTAAAAAAAATAATTTACCTCCTGGGCAAAAAAATCCCTGACCCCGGCATCACGAATTTTCTTCCCCGGACACCAAAAAATCTTGATTTTTAAAATCTATGAAAAAAAACATTTTTAAGGATGAAATTAAAACTCGAATCAAATTCTGGTGTCTGTTTTTACATTTGGGTCAAAAAAAATTTACCTCCTGGGCACAAAAATCCCTGACCCCGGCATCACGAATTTTCTTCCCCGGACACCAAAAAATCTTGATTTTTAAAATCTATGAAAAACACCATTTTCAAGGATGAAATTCAACCCTGAATGTAATTCTGGTGTCCGTTTTTACATTTGGGTCAAAAAAAATTTACCTCCTGGTCACAAAAATCCCTGACCCCGGCATCACGAATTTTCTTCCCCGGACACCAAAAAAACTTGATTTTTAAAATCTATGAAAAAAACCATTTTTAAGGATGAAATTAAAACTCGAATCTAATTCTGGTGTCTGTTTTTACATTTGGGTCAAAAAAAATTTACCTGCTGGGCACAAAAATCCCTGACCCCGGCATCACGAATTTTCTTGCCCGGACACCAAAAAATTCTTGATTTTTAAAAACTATAAAAAACACCATTTCTAAGGATGAAATTCAACCCCGAATCTCATACTGGCCTCAGTTTTTACATTTGTGTAAAAAAAATAATTTACCTCCTGGGCACAAAAATCCCTGACCCCGGCATCACGAATTTTCTTCCCCGGACACCAAAAAATTCTTGATTTTTAAAAACTATAAAAAGCACCATTTTTAAGGACGAAATTCAACCCCGAAACTAATTCTAGTGTCCATTTTTACATTTGGGTCAAAAAAAAAATTTCACCCCCTGGGCACAAAAATCCCTGACCCCGGCATCACGAATTTTCTTCCCCGGACACTAAAAAATTCTTGGTTTTTAAAAACTATGAAAAAAACCATTTTTAAGGATGAAATTCAACCCCGAATCTCATACTGGCCTCGGTTTTTACATTTGTGTCAAAAAAAAATTACCTCCTGGGCACAAAAATCCCTGACCCCGGCATCACGAATTTTCTTCCCCGGACACCAAAAAATGCTTGATTTTTAAAAACTATAAAAAACACCATTTGTAAGCGTGAAATTCAACCCCGAATGTAATTCTGGCGTCCGTTTTTACATTTGGGTCAAAAAAAAAATTCACTTCCTGGGCAGAAATATCCCTGACCCCGGCATCAGGAATTTCCTTCCCCGGACACCAAAAATATCTTCATTTACAAAAAGTATAAAAAACACCATTTTTAAAGATGCAATTAAACCTCGAATCTAATTCTGGTGTCTGTTTTTACATTTGTGTCAAAAAAAAATTACCTCCTGGGCACAAAAATCCCTGACCCCGGCATCACGAATTTTTTTCCCCGGACACCAAAAAATCTTGATTTTTAAAATCTATGAAAAACACCATTTTCAAGGATGAAATTCAACCCTGAATGTAATTCTGGTGTCCGTTTTTACATTTGGGTCAAAAAAAAATTTCACCTCCAGGGCACAAAAATCCCTGACACCGGCATCAGGAATTTTGTCCCCCGGACATTCCAAAAATGTTCATTTACAAAAACAATAAAAAACACCATTTTTAAGGATGAAATTCAACCCCGAACCTCATTCTGGAATCGGTTTTTACATTTGGGTCAAATAAAATTTTCACCTCCTGGGCACAAAAATCCCTGACCCCGGCATCAGGAATTTCCTTCCCCGGACACCAAAAATATCTTCATTTACAAAAAGTATAAAAAACACCATTTTTAAGGATGCAATTAAACCTCGAATCTAATTCTGGTGTCTGTTTTTACATTTGGGTCAAAAAACAATTTACCTGCTGGGCATAAAAATCCCTGGCATCACGAATTTTCTTCCCCGAACACAAAAAAATCTTGATTTTTAAATTCTATGAAAAACACCATTTTCAAGGATGAAATTCAACCCCAAATCTAATTCTGGAGTCCGTTTTTACATTTGGGTCAGAAAAAAATATTTCACCTCCTGGGCACAAAAATCCCTGACCCCAGCATCACGAATTTTCTTCCCTGGACACAAAAAAATGTTGATTTTTAAAATCTATAAAAAACACCATTTCTAAGGATGAAATTCAACCCCGAATCTCATACTGGCCTCGGTTTTTACATTTGTGTCAAAAAATCTTTTTCACCTCCTGGGCACAAAAATCCCTGACCCCGGCATCACGAATTTTCTTCCCTGGACACAAAAAAATCTTGATTTTTAAAATCTATGAAAAACACCATTTTCAAGGATGAAATTCAACCCTGAATCTAATTCTGGCGTCAGTTTTTACATTTGGGTCAAAAAAAAAATTTTCACCCGCTGGGCACAAAAATCCCTGAACCCGGCAACAGGAATTTTGTTCCCCAGACACCAAAAATGCTTGATTTTTAAAAACTATAAAAAAACCATTTTTAAGTGTGAAATTCAACCCCGAATGTAATTCTGGCGTCCGTTTTTACATTTGGGTCAAAAAAAAAATTCACTTCCTGGGCAGAAATATCCCTGACCCCGGCATCAGGAATTTCCTTCCCCGGACACCAAAAATATCTTCATTTACAAAAAGTATAAAAAACACCATTTTTAAGGATGCAATTAAACCTCGAATCTAATTCTGGTGTCTGTTTTTACATTTGGGTAAAAAAAAAAATTACCTGCTGGGCACAAAAATCCCTGGCATCACGAATTTTCTTCCCCGGACACCAAAAAATCTTGATTTTTAAAATCTATAAAAAACACCATTTCTAAGGATGAAATTCAACCCCGAATCTCATACTGGCCTCGGTTTTTACATTTGTGTCAAAAAAAAATTTCACCTCCTGGGCACAAAAATCCCTGACCCTAGCATCACGAATTTTCTTCCCCGGACACCAAAAAATGCTTGATTTTTAAAATCTATAAAAAACTCCATTTCTAAGGATGAAATTCAACCCCGAATCTCATACTGGCCTGGGTTTTTACATTTGTGTCAAAAAATCTTTTTCACCTCCTGGGCACAAAAATCCCTGACCCCGGCATCACGAATTTTCTTGCCCGGACACCAAAAAATTCTTGATTTATTAAAACTATAAAAAGCACCATTTTTAAGGACGAAATTCAACCCTGAAACTAATTCTAGTGTCCATTTTTACATTTGGGTCAAAAAAAAAATTTCACCCCCTGGGCACAAAAATCCCTGACCCCGGCATCACGAATTTTCTTCCCCAGACACTAAAAAATTCTTGGTTTTTAAAAACTATGAAAAACACCATTTTTAAGGATGAAATTCAACCCCGAAACTCATACTGGCCTCGGTTTTTACATTTGTGTAAAAAAAAAATTACCTCCTGGGCACAAAAATCCCTGACCCCGGCATCACGAATTTTCTTCCCCGGACACCAAAAAATGCTTGATTTTTAAAAACTATAAAAAACACCATTTGTAAGCGTGAAATTCAACCCCGAATGTAATTCTGGTGTCCGTTTTTACATTTGGGTCAAAAAAAAAAAAATTCACCTCCTGGGCACAAAAATCCCTGACCCCGGCATCAGGAATTTCCTTCCCCGGACACTAAAAATATCTTCATTTACAAAAAGTATAAAAACACCATTTTTAAGGATGCAATTAAACCTCGAATCTAATTCTGGTGTCTGTTTTTACATTTGGGTCAAAAAACAATTTACCTGCTGGGCATAAAAATCCCTGGCATCACGAATTTTCTTCCCCGGACACAAAAAAATCTTGATTTTTAAAATCTATAAAAAACACCATTTCTAAGGATGAAATTCAACCCCGAATCTCATACTGGCCTCGGTTTTTAAATTTGTGTCAAAAAATCTTTTTCACCCCCTGGGCACAAAAATCCCTGACCCCGGCATCAGAAATTTACTTGCCCGGACACCAAAAAATGCTTGATTTTTAAAAAGTATAAAAAACACCATTTTTAAACGTGAAATTAAACCCCGAATGTAATTCTGGTGTCCGTTTTTACATTTGGGTCAAAAAAAAAAAATTCACCTCCTGGGCACAAAAATCCCTGACTCCGGCATCAGGAATTTTCTTCCCCGGACACAAAAAAATCTTGATTTTTAAAATCTATGAAAAACACCATTTTCAAGGATGAAATTCAACCCTGAATCTAATTCTGGTGTCAGTTTTTACATTTGGGTCAAAAAAAAAATTTTCACCCGCTGGGCACAAAAATCCCTGACCCCGGCATCAGGAATTTTCTTCCCCGGACACCAAAAAATTCTTGATTTTTAAAAACTATAAAAAGCACCATTTTTAAGGACGAAATTCAACCCCGAAACTAATTCTAGTGTCCATTTTTACATTTGGGTCAAAAAAAAAATTTCACCCCCTGGGCACAAAAATCCCTGACCCCGGCATCACGAATTTTCTTCCCCGGACACTAAAAAATTCTTGGTTTTTAAAAACTATGAAAAAAACCATTTTTAAGGATGAAATTCAACCCCGAATCTCATACTGGCCTCGGTTTTTACATTTGTGTCAAAAAAAAATTACCTCCTGGGCACAAAAATCCCTGACCCCGGCATCACGAATTTTCTTCCCCGGACACCAAAAAATGCTTGATTTTTAAAAACTATAAAAAACACCATTTGTAAGCGTGAAATTCAACCCCGAATGTAATTCTGGCGTCCGTTTTTACATTTGGGTCAAAAAAAAAATTCACTTCCTGGGCAGAAATATCCCTGACCCCGGCATCAGGAATTTCCTTCCCCGGACACCAAAAATATCTTCATTTACAAAAAGTATAAAAAACACCATTTTTAAAGATGCAATTAAACCTCGAATCTAATTCTGGTGTCTGTTTTTACATTTGTGTCAAAAAAAAATTACCTCCTGGGCACAAAAATCCCTGACCCCGGCATCACGAATTTTCTTCCCCGGACACCAAAAAATCTTGATTTTTAAAATCTATGAAAAACACCATTTTCAAGGATGAAATTCAACCCTGAATGTAATTCTGGTGTCCGTTTTTACATTTGGGTCAAAAAAAAAATTCACCTCCAGGGCACAAAAATCCCTGACACCGGCATCAGGAATTTTGTCCCCCGGACATTCCAAAAATGTTCATTTACAAAAACAATAAAAAACACCATTTTTAAGGATGAAATTCAACCCCGAACCTCATTCTGGAATCGGTTTTTACATTTGGGTCAAATAAAATTTTCACCTCCTGGGCACAAAAATCCCTGACCCCGGCATCAGGAATTTCCTTCCCCGGACACCAAAAATATCTTCATTTACAAAAAGTATAAAAAACACCATTTTTAAGGATGCAATTAAACCTCGAATCTAATTCTGGTGTCTGTTTTTACATTTGGGTCAAAAAACAATTTACCTGCTGGGCATAAAAATCCCTGGCATCACGAATTTTCTTCCCCGAACACAAAAAAATCTTGATTTTTAAATTCTATGAAAAACACCATTTTCAAGGATGAAATTCAACCCCAAATCTAATTCTGGAGTCCGTTTTTACATTTGGGTCAGAAAAAAATATTTCACCTCCTGGGCACAAAAATCCCTGACCCCAGCATCACGAATTTTCTTCCCTGGACACAAAAAAATGTTGATTTTTAAAATCTATAAAAAACACCATTTCTAAGGATGAAATTCAACCCCGAATCTCATACTGGCCTCGGTTTTTACATTTGTGTCAAAAAATCTTTTTCACCTCCTGGGCACAAAAATCCCTGACCCCGGCATCACGAATTTTCTTCCCTGGACACAAAAAAATCTTGATTTTTAAAATCTATGAAAAACACCATTTTCAAGGATGAAATTCAACCCTGAATCTAATTCTGGCGTCAGTTTTTACATTTGGGTCAAAAAAAAAATTTTCACCCGCTGGGCACAAAAATCCCTGAACCCGGCAACAGGAATTTTGTTCCCCAGACACCAAAAATGCTTGATTTTTAAAAACTATAAAAAAACCATTTTTAAGTGTGAAATTCAACCCCGAATGTAATTCTGGCGTCCGTTTTTACATTTGGGTCAAAAAAAAAATTCACTTCCTGGGCAGAAATATCCCTGACCCCGGCATCAGGAATCTCCTTCCCCGGACACCAAAAATATCTTCATTTACAAAAAGTATAAAAAACACCATTTTTAAGGATGCAATTAAACCTCGAATCTAATTCTGGTGTCTGTTTTTACATTTGGGTAAAAAAAAAAATTACCTGCTGGGCACAAAAATCCCTGGCATCACGAATTTTCTTCCCCGGACACCAAAAAATCTTGATTTTTAAAATCTATAAAAAACACCATTTCTAAGGATGAAATTCAACCCCGAATCTCATACTGGCCTCGGTTTTTACATTTGTGTCAAAAAAAAATTTCACCTCCTGGGCACAAAAATCCCTGACCCTAGCATCACGAATTTTCTTCCCCGGACACCAAAAAATGCTTGATTTTTAAAATCTATAAAAAACTCCATTTCTAAGGATGAAATTCAACCCCAAATCTCATACTGGCCTGGGTTTTTACATTTGTGTCAAAAAATCTTTTTCACCTCCTGGGCACAAAAATCCCTGACCCCGGCATCACGAATTTTCTTGCCCGGACACCAAAAAATTCTTGATTTATTAAAACTATAAAAAGCACCATTTTTAAGGACGAAATTCAACCCTGAAACTAATTCTAGTGTCCATTTTTACATTTGGGTCAAAAAAAAAATTTCACCCCCTGGGCACAAAAATCCCTGACCCCGGCATCACGAATTTTCTTCCCCGGACACTAAAAAATTCTTGGTTTTTAAAAACTATGAAAAAAACCATTTTTAAGGATGAAATTCAACCCCGAAACTCATACTGGCCTCGGTTTTTACATTTGTGTAAAAAAAAAATTACCTCCTGGGCACAAAAATCCCTGACCCCGGCATCACGAATTTTCTTCCCCGGACACCAAAAAATGCTTGATTTTTAAAAACTATAAAAAACACCATTTGTAAGCGTGAAATTCAACCCCGAATGTAATTCTGGTGTCCGTTTTTACATTTGGGTCAAAAAAAAAAAATTCACCTCCTGGGCACAAAAATCCCTGACCCCGGCATCAGGAATTTCCTTCCCCGGACACTAAAAATATCTTCATTTACAAAAAGTATAAAAACACCATTTTTAAGGATGCAATTAAACCTCGAATCTAATTCTGGTGTCTGTTTTTACATTTGGGTCAAAAAACAATTTACCTGCTGGGCATAAAAATCCCTGGCATCACGAATTTTCTTCCCCGGACACAAAAAAATCTTGATTTTTAAAATCTATAAAAAACACCATTTCTAAGGATGAAATTCAACCCCGAATCTCATACTGGCCTCGGTTTTTAAATTTGTGTCAAAAAATCTTTTTCACCCCCTGGGCACAAAAATCCCTGACCCCGGCATCAGAAATTTACTTGCCCGGACACCAAAAAATGCTTGATTTTTAAAAAGTATAAAAAACACCATTTTTAAACGTGAAATTAAACCCCGAATGTAATTCTGGTGTCTGTTTTTACATTTGGGTCAAAAAAAAAAAATTCACCTCCTGGGCACAAAAATCCCTGACTCCGGCATCAGGAATTTTCTTCCCCGGACACAAAAAAATCTTGATTTTTAAAATCTATGAAAAACACCATTTTCAAGGATGAAATTCAACCCTGAATCTAATTCTGGTGTCAGTTTTTACATTTGGGTCAAAAAAAAAATTTTCACCCGCTGGGCACAAAAATCCCTGACCCCGGCATCAGGAATTTTCTTCCCCGGACACCAAAAAATTCTTGATTTTTAAAAACTATAAAAAGCACCATTTTTAAGGACGAAATTCAACCCCGAAACTAATTCTAGTGTCCATTTTTCATTTGGGTCAAAAAAAAAATTTCACCCCCTGGGCACAAAAATCCCTGACCCCGGCATCACGAATTTTCTTCCCCGGACACTAAAAAATTCTTGGTTTTTAAAAACTATGAAAAAAACCATTTTTAAGGATGAAATTCAACCCCGAATCTCATACTGGCCTCGGTTTTTACATTTGTGTCAAAAAAAAATTACCTCCTGGGCACAAAAATCCCTGACCCCGGCATCACGAATTTTCTTCCCCGGACACCAAAAAATGCTTGATTTTTAAAAACTATAAAAAACACCATTTGTAAGCGTGAAATTCAACCCCGAATGTAATTCTGGCGTCCGTTTTTACATTTGGGTCAAAAAAAAAATTCACTTCCTGGGCAGAAATATCCCTGACCCCGGCATCAGGAATTTCCTTCCCCGGACACCAAAAATATCTTCATTTACAAAAAGTATAAAAAACACCATTTTTAAAGATGCAATTAAACCTCGAATCTAATTCTGGTGTCTGTTTTTACATTTGTGTCAAAAAAAAATTACCTCCTGGGCACAAAAATCCCTGACCCCGGCATCACGAATTTTCTTCCCCGGACACCAAAAAATCTTGATTTTTAAAATCTATGAAAAACACCATTTTCAAGGATGAAATTCAACCCTGAATGTAATTCTGGTGTCCGTTTTTACATTTGGGTCAAAAAAAAATTTCACCTCCAGGGCACAAAAATCCCTGACACCGGCATCAGGAATTTTGTCCCCCGGACATTCCAAAAATGTTCATTTACAAAAACAATAAAAAACACCATTTTTAAGGATGAAATTCAACCCCGAACCTCATTCTGGAATCGGTTTTTACATTTGGGTCAAATAAAATTTTCACCTCCTGGGCACAAAAATCCCTGACCCCGGCATCAGAAATTTACTTGCCCGGACACCAAAAAATGCTTGATTTTTAAAAAGTATAAAAAACACCATTTTTAAACGTGAAATTAAACCCCGAATGTAATTCTGGTGTCTGTTTTTACATTTGGGTCAAAAAAAAAAAATTCACCTCCTGGGCACAAAAATCCCTGACTCCGGCATCAGGAATTTTCTTCCCCGGACACAAAAAAATCTTGATTTTTAAAATCTATGAAAAACACCATTTTCAAGGATGAAATTCAACCCTGAATCTAATTCTGGTGTCAGTTTTTACATTTGGGTCAAAAAAAAAATTTTCACCCGCTGGGCACAAAAATCCCTGACCCCGGCATCAGGAATTTTCTTCCCCGGACACCAAAAAATTCTTGATTTTTAAAAACTATAAAAAGCACCATTTTTAAGGACGAAATTCAACCCCGAAACTAATTCTAGTGTCCATTTTTACATTTGGGTCAAAAAAAAAATTTCACCCCCTGGGCACAAAAATCCCTGACCCCGGCATCACGAATTTTCTTCCCCGGACACTAAAAAATTCTTGGTTTTTAAAAACTATGAAAAAAACCATTTTTAAGGATGAAATTCAACCCCGAATCTCATACTGGCCTCGGTTTTTACATTTGTGTCAAAAAAAAATTACCTCCTGGGCACAAAAATCCCTGACCCCGGCATCACGAATTTTCTTCCCCGGACACCAAAAAATGCTTGATTTTTAAAAACTATAAAAAACACCATTTGTAAGCGTGAAATTCAACCCCGAATGTAATTCTGGCGTCCGTTTTTACATTTGGGTCAAAAAAAAAATTCACTTCCTGGGCAGAAATATCCCTGACCCCGGCATCAGGAATTTCCTTCCCCGGACACCAAAAATATCTTCATTTACAAAAAGTATAAAAAACACCATTTTTAAAGATGCAATTAAACCTCGAATCTAATTCTGGTGTCTGTTTTTACATTTGTGTCAAAAAAAAATTACCTCCTGGGCACAAAAATCCCTGACCCCGGCATCACGAATTTTCTTCCCCGGACACCAAAAAATCTTGATTTTTAAAATCTATGAAAAACACCATTTTCAAGGATGAAATTCAACCCTGAATGTAATTCTGGTGTCCGTTTTTACATTTGGGTCAAAAAAAAATTTCACCTCCAGGGCACAAAAATCCCTGACACCGGCATCAGGAATTTTGTCCCCCGGACATTCCAAAAATGTTCATTTACAAAAACAATAAAAAACACCATTTTTAAGGATGAAATTCAACCCCGAACCTCATTCTGGAATCGGTTTTTACATTTGGGTCAAATAAAATTTTCACCTCCTGGGCACAAAAATCCCTGACCCCGGCATCAGGAATTTCCTTCCCCGGACACCAAAAATATCTTCATTTACAAAAAGTATAAAAAACACCATTTTTAAGGATGCAATTAAACCTCGAATCTAATTCTGGTGTCTGTTTTTACATTTGGGTCAAAAAACAATTTACCTGCTGGGCATAAAAATCCCTGGCATCACGAATTTTCTTCCACGAACACAAAAAAATCTTGATTTTTAAATTCTATGAAAAACACCATTTTCAAGGATGAAATTCAACCCCAAATCTAATTCTGGAGTCCGTTTTTACATTTGGGTCAGAAAAAAATATTTCACCTCCTGGGCACAAAAATCCCTGACCCCAGCATCACGAATTTTCTTCCCTGGACACAAAAAAATGTTGATTTTTAAAATCTATAAAAAACACCATTTCTAAGGATGAAATTCAACCCCGAATCTCATACTGGCCTCGGTTTTTACATTTGTGTCAAAAAATCTTTTTCACCTCCTGGGCACAAAAATCCCTGACCCCGGCATCACGAATTTTCTTCCCTGGACACAAAAAAATCTTGATTTTTAAAATCTATGAAAAACACCATTTTCAAGGATGAAATTCAACCCTGAATCTAATTCTGGCGTCAGTTTTTACATTTGGGTCAAAAAAAAAATTTTCACCCGCTGGGCACAAAAATCCCTGAACCCGGCAACAGGAATTTTGTTCCCCAGACACCAAAAATGCTTGATTTTTAAAAACTATAAAAAAACCATTTTTAAGTGTGAAATTCAACCCCGAATGTAATTCTGGCGTCCGTTTTTACATTTGGGTCAAAAAAAAAATTCACTTCCTGGGCAGAAATATCCCTGACCCCGGCATCAGGAATTTCCTTCCCCGGACACCAAAAATATCTTCATTTACAAAAAGTATAAAAAACACCATTTTTAAGGATGCAATTAAACCTCGAATCTAATTCTGGTGTCTGTTTTTACATTTGGGTAAAAAAAAAAATTACCTGCTGGGCACAAAAATCCCTGGCATCACGAATTTTCTTCCCCGGACACCAAAAAATCTTGATTTTTAAAATCTATAAAAAACACCATTTCTAAGGATGAAATTCAACCCCGAATCTCATACTGGCCTCGGTTTTTACATTTGTGTCAAAAAAAAATTTCACCTCCTGGGCACAAAAATCCCTGACCCTAGCATCACGAATTTTCTTCCCCGGACACCAAAAAATGCTTGATTTTTAAAATCTATAAAAAACTCCATTTCTAAGGATGAAATTCAACCCCGAATCTCATACTGGCCTGGGTTTTTACATTTGTGTCAAAAAATCTTTTTCACCTCCTGGGCACAAAAATCCCTGACCCCGGCATCACGAATTTTCTTGCCCGGACACCAAAAAATTCTTGATTTATTAAAACTATAAAAAGCACCATTTTTAAGGACGAAATTCAACCCTGAAACTAATTCTAGTGTCCATTTTTACATTTGGGTCAAAAAAAAAATTTCACCCCCTGGGCACAAAAATCCCTGACCCCGGCATCACGAATTTTCTTCCCCGGACACTAAAAAATTCTTGGTTTTTAAAAACTATGAAAAACACCATTTTTAAGGATGAAATTCAACCCCGAAACTCATACTGGCCTCGGTTTTTACATTTGTGTAAAAAAAAAATTACCTCCTGGGCACAAAAATCCCTGACCCCGGCATCACGAATTTTCTTCCCCGGACACCAAAAAATGCTTGATTTTTAAAAACTATAAAAAACACCATTTGTAAGCGTGAAATTCAACCCCGAATGTAATTCTGGTGTCCGTTTTTACATTTGGGTCAAAAAAAAAAAAATTCACCTCCTGGGCACAAAAATCCCTGACCCCGGCATCAGGAATTTCCTTCCCCGGACACTAAAAATATCTTCATTTACAAAAAGTATAAAAACACCATTTTTAAGGATGCAATTAAACCTCGAATCTAATTCTGGTGTCTGTTTTTACATTTGGGTCAAAAAACAATTTACCTGCTGGGCATAAAAATCCCTGGCATCACGAATTTTCTTCCCCGGACACAAAAAAATCTTGATTTTTAAAATCTATAAAAAACACCATTTCTAAGGATGAAATTCAACCCCGAATCTCATACTGGCCTCGGTTTTTAAATTTGTGTCAAAAAATCTTTTTCACCCCCTGGGCACAAAAATCCCTGACCCCGGCATCAGAAATTTACTTGCCCGGACACCAAAAAATGCTTGATTTTTAAAAAGTATAAAAAACACCATTTTTAAACGTGAAATTAAACCCCGAATGTAATTCTGGTGTCCGTTTTTACATTTGGGTCAAAAAAAAAAAATTCACCTCCTGGGCACAAAAATCCCTGACTCCGGCATCAGGAATTTTCTTCCCCGGACACAAAAAAATCTTGATTTTTAAAATCTATGAAAAACACCATTTTCAAGGATGAAATTCAACCCTGAATCTAATTCTGGTGTCAGTTTTTACATTTGGGTCAAAAAAAAAATTTTCACCCGCTGGGCACAAAAATCCCTGACCCCGGCATCAGGAATTTTCTTCCCCGGACACCAAAAAATTCTTGATTTTTAAAAACTATAAAAAGCACCATTTTTAAGGACGAAATTCAACCCCGAAACTAATTCTAGTGTCCATTTTTACATTTGGGTCAAAAAAAAAATTTCACCCCCTGGGCACAAAAATCCCTGACCCCGGCATCACGAATTTTCTTCCCCGGACACTAAAAAATTCTTGGTTTTTAAAAACTATGAAAAAAACCATTTTTAAGGATGAAATTCAACCCCGAATCTCATACTGGCCTCGGTTTTTACATTTGTGTCAAAAAAAAATTACCTCCTGGGCACAAAAATCCCTGACCCCGGCATCACGAATTTTCTTCCCCGGACACCAAAAAATGCTTGATTTTTAAAAACTATAAAAAACACCATTTGTAAGCGTGAAATTCAACCCCGAATGTAATTCTGGCGTCCGTTTTTACATTTGGGTCAAAAAAAAAATTCACTTCCTGGGCAGAAATATCCCTGACCCCGGCATCAGGAATTTCCTTCCCCGGACACCAAAAATATCTTCATTTACAAAAAGTATAAAAAACACCATTTTTAAAGATGCAATTAAACCTCGAATCTAATTCTGGTGTCTGTTTTTACATTTGTGTCAAAAAAAAATTACCTCCTGGGCACAAAAATCCCTGACCCCGGCATCACGAATTTTCTTCCCCGGACACCAAAAAATCTTGATTTTTAAAATCTATGAAAAACACCATTTTCAAGGATGAAATTCAACCCTGAATGTAATTCTGGTGTCCGTTTTTACATTTGGGTCAAAAAAAAATTTCACCTCCAGGGCACAAAAATCCCTGACACCGGCATCAGGAATTTTGTCCCCCGGACATTCCAAAAATGTTCATTTACAAAAACAATAAAAAACACCATTTTTAAGGATGAAATTCAACCCCGAACCTCATTCTGGAATCGGTTTTTACATTTGGGTCAAATAAAATTTTCACCTCCTGGGCACAAAAATCCCTGACCCCGGCATCAGGAATTTCCTTCCCCGGACACCAAAAATATCTTCATTTACAAAAAGTATAAAAAACACCATTTTTAAGGATGCAATTAAACCTCGAATCTAATTCTGGTGTCTGTTTTTACATTTGGGTCAAAAAACAATTTACCTGCTGGGCATAAAAATCCCTGGCATCACGAATTTTCTTCCCCGAACACAAAAAAATCTTGATTTTTAAATTCTATGAAAAACACCATTTTCAAGGATGAAATTCAACCCCAAATCTAATTCTGGAGTCCGTTTTTACATTTGGGTCAGAAAAAAATATTTCACCTCCTGGGCACAAAAATCCCTGACCCCAGCATCACGAATTTTCTTCCCTGGACACAAAAAAATGTTGATTTTTAAAATCTATAAAAAACACCATTTCTAAGGATGAAATTCAACCCCGAATCTCATACTGGCCTCGGTTTTTACATTTGTGTCAAAAAATCTTTTTCACCTCCTGGGCACAAAAATCCCTGACCCCGGCATCACGAATTTTCTTCCCTGGACACAAAAAAATCTTGATTTTTAAAATCTATGAAAAACACCATTTTCAAGGATGAAATTCAACCCTGAATCTAATTCTGGCGTCAGTTTTTACATTTGGGTCAAAAAAAAAATTTTCACCCGCTGGGCACAAAAATCCCTGAACCCGGCAACAGGAATTTTGTTCCCCAGACACCAAAAATGCTTGATTTTTAAAAACTATAAAAAAACCATTTTTAAGTGTGAAATTCAACCCCGAATGTAATTCTGGCGTCCGTTTTTACATTTGGGTCAAAAAAAAAATTCACTTCCTGGGCAGAAATATCCCTGACCCCGGCATCAGGAATCTCCTTCCCCGGACACCAAAAATATCTTCATTTACAAAAAGTATAAAAAACACCATTTTTAAGGATGCAATTAAACCTCGAATCTAATTCTGGTGTCTGTTTTTACATTTGGGTAAAAAAAAAAATTACCTGCTGGGCACAAAAATCCCTGGCATCACGAATTTTCTTCCCCGGACACCAAAAAATCTTGATTTTTAAAATCTATAAAAAACACCATTTCTAAGGATGAAATTCAACCCCGAATCTCATACTGGCCTCGGTTTTTACATTTGTGTCAAAAAAAAATTTCACCTCCTGGGCACAAAAATCCCTGACCCTAGCATCACGAATTTTCTTCCCCGGACACCAAAAAATGCTTGATTTTTAAAATCTATAAAAAACACCATTTCTAAGGATGAAATTCAACCCAGAATCTCATACTGGCCTGGGTTTTTACATTTGTGTCAAAAAATCTTTTTCACCTCCTGGGCACAAAAATCCCTGACCCCGGCATCAGGAATTTTCTTGCCCGGACACCAAAAAATTCTTGATTTATTAAAACTATAAAAAGCACCATTTTTAAGGACGAAATTCAACCCTGAAACTAATTCTGGTGTCCGTTTTTACATTTGGGTCAAAAAAAAATAATTCACCTCCTGGGCACAAAAATCCCTGACTCCGGCATCAGGAATTTTCTTCCCCGGACACAAAAAAATCGTGATTTTTAAAATCTATGAAAAACACCATTTTCAAGGATGAAATTCAACCCTGAATCTAATTCTGGCGTCAGTTTTTACATTTGGGTCAAAAAAAAAATTTTCACCCGCTGGGCACAAAAATCCCTGACCCCGGCATCAGGAATTTTCTTGCCCGGACACCAAAAAATTCTTGATTTTTAAAAACTATAAAAAGCACCATTTTTAAGGACGAAATTCAACCCCGAAACTAATTCTAGTGTCCATTTTTACATTTGGGTCAAAAAAAAAAATTTCACCCCCTGGGCACAAAAATCCCTGACCCCGGCATCACGAATTTTCTTCCCCGGACACTAAAAAATTCTTGGTTTTTAAAAACTATGAAAAAAACAATTTTTAAGGATGAAATTCAACCCCGAATCTCATACTGGCCTCGGTTTTTACATTTGTGTCAAAAAAATTTACCTCCTGGGCACAAAAATCCCTGACCCCGGCATCACGAATTTTCTTCCCCGGTCACCAAAAAATGCTTGATTTTTAAAAACTATAAAAAACACCATTTGTAAGCGTGAAATTCAACCCCGAATGTAATTCTGGTGTCCGTTTTTACATTTGGGTCAAAAAAAAAAAAATTCACCTCCTGGGCACAAAAATCCCTGACCCCGGCATCAGGAATTTCCTTCCCCAGACACTAAAAATATCTTCATTTACAAAAAGTATAAAAAACACCATTTTTAAGGATGCAATTAAACCTCGAATCTAATTCTGGTGTCTGTTTTTACATTTGGGTCAAAAAACAATTTACCTGCTGGGCATAAAAATCCCTGGCATCACGAATTTTCTTCCCCGGACACAAAAAAATCTTGATTTTTAAAATCTATGAAAAACACCATTTGCAAGGATGAAATTCAACCCCGAATCTCATACTGGCCTCGGTTTTTACATTTGTGAAAAAAAAAAAATTTACCTCCTGGGCAAAAAAATCCCTGACCCCGGCATCACGAATTTTCTTCCCCGGACACCAAAAAATTCTTGATTTTTAAAAACTATAAAAAGCACCATTTTTAAGGACGAAATTCAACCCCGAAACTAATTCTAGTGTCCATTTTTACATTTGGGTCAAAAAAAAAATTTCACCCCCTGGGCACAAAAATCCCTGACCCCGGCATCACGAATTTTCTTCCCCGGACACTAAAAAATTCTTGGTTTTTAAAAACTATGAAAAAAACCATTTTTAAGGATGAAATTCAACCCCGAATCTCATACTGGCCTCGGTTTTTACATTTGTGTCAAAAAAAAATTACCTCCTGGGCACAAAAATCCCTGACCCCGGCATCACGAATTTTCTTCCCCGGACACCAAAAAATGCTTGATTTTTAAAAACTATAAAAAACACCATTTGTAAGCGTGAAATTCAACCCCGAATGTAATTCTGGCGTCCGTTTTTACATTTGGGTCAAAAAAAAAATTCACTTCCTGGGCAGAAATATCCCTGACCCCGGCATCAGGAATTTCCTTCCCCGGACACCAAAAATATCTTCATTTACAAAAAGTATAAAAAACACCATTTTTAAAGATGCAATTAAACCTCGAATCTAATTCTGGTGTCTGTTTTTACATTTGTGTCAAAAAAAAATTACCTCCTGGGCACAAAAATCCCTGACCCCGGCATCACGAATTTTTTTCCCCGGACACCAAAAAATCTTGATTTTTAAAATCTATGAAAAACACCATTTTCAAGGATGAAATTCAACCCTGAATGTAATTCTGGTGTCCGTTTTTACATTTGGGTCAAAAAAAAAATTCACCTCCAGGGCACAAAAATCCCTGACACCGGCATCAGGAATTTTGTCCCCCGGACATTCCAAAAATGTTCATTTACAAAAACAATAAAAAACACCATTTTTAAGGATGAAATTCAACCCCGAACCTCATTCTGGAATCGGTTTTTACATTTGGGTCAAATAAAATTTTCACCTCCTGGGCACAAAAATCCCTGACCCCGGCATCAGGAATTTCCTTCCCCGGACACCAAAAATATCTTCATTTACAAAAAGTATAAAAAACACCATTTTTAAGGATGCAATTAAACCTCGAATCTAATTCTGGTGTCTGTTTTTACATTTGGGTCAAAAAACAATTTACCTGCTGGGCATAAAAATCCCTGGCATCACGAATTTTCTTCCCCGAACACAAAAAAATCTTGATTTTTAAATTCTATGAAAAACACCATTTTCAAGGATGAAATTCAACCCCAAATCTAATTCTGGAGTCCGTTTTTACATTTGGGTCAGAAAAAAATATTTCACCTCCTGGGCACAAAAATCCCTGACCCCAGCATCACGAATTTTCTTCCCTGGACACAAAAAAATGTTGATTTTTAAAATCTATAAAAAACACCATTTCTAAGGATGAAATTCAACCCCGAATCTCATACTGGCCTCGGTTTTTACATTTGTGTCAAAAAATCTTTTTCACCTCCTGGGCACAAAAATCCCTGACCCCGGCATCACGAATTTTCTTCCCTGGACACAAAAAAATCTTGATTTTTAAAATCTATGAAAAACACCATTTTCAAGGATGAAATTCAACCCTGAATCTAATTCTGGCGTCAGTTTTTACATTTGGGTCAAAAAAAAAATTTTCACCCGCTGGGCACAAAAATCCCTGAACCCGGCAACAGGAATTTTGTTCCCCAGACACCAAAAATGCTTGATTTTTAAAAACTATAAAAAAACCATTTTTAAGTGTGAAATTCAACCCCGAATGTAATTCTGGCGTCCGTTTTTACATTTGGGTCAAAAAAAAAATTCACTTCCTGGGCAGAAATATCCCTGACCCCGGCATCAGGAATTTCCTTCCCCGGACACCAAAAATATCTTCATTTACAAAAAGTATAAAAAACACCATTTTTAAGGATGCAATTAAACCTCGAATCTAATTCTGGTGTCTGTTTTTACATTTGGGTAAAAAAAAAAATTACCTGCTGGGCACAAAAATCCCTGGCATCACGAATTTTCTTCCCCGGACACCAAAAAATCTTGATTTTTAAAATCTATAAAAAACACCATTTCTAAGGATGAAATTCAACCCCGAATCTCATACTGGCCTCGGTTTTTACATTTGTGTCAAAAAAAAATTTCACCTCCTGGGCACAAAAATCCCTGACCCTAGCATCACGAATTTTCTTCCCCGGACACCAAAAAATGCTTGATTTTTAAAATCTATAAAAAACTCCATTTCTAAGGATGAAATTCAACCCCGAATCTCATACTGGCCTGGGTTTTTACATTTGTGTCAAAAAATCTTTTTCACCTCCTGGGCACAAAAATCCCTGACCCCGGCATCACGAATTTTCTTGCCCGGACACCAAAAAATTCTTGATTTATTAAAACTATAAAAAGCACCATTTTTAAGGACGAAATTCAACCCTGAAACTAATTCTAGTGTCCATTTTTACATTTGGGTCAAAAAAAAAATTTCACCCCCTGGGCACAAAAATCCCTGACCCCGGCATCACGAATTTTCTTCCCCAGACACTAAAAAATTCTTGGTTTTTAAAAACTATGAAAAACACCATTTTTAAGGATGAAATTCAACCCCGAAACTCATACTGGCCTCGGTTTTTACATTTGTGTAAAAAAAAAATTACCTCCTGGGCACAAAAATCCCTGACCCCGGCATCACGAATTTTCTTCCCCGGACACCAAAAAATGCTTGATTTTTAAAAACTATAAAAAACACCATTTGTAAGCGTGAAATTCAACCCCGAATGTAATTCTGGTGTCCGTTTTTACATTTGGGTCAAAAAAAAAAAAATTCACCTCCTGGGCACAAAAATCCCTGACCCCGGCATCAGGAATTTCCTTCCCCGGACACTAAAAATATCTTCATTTACAAAAAGTATAAAAACACCATTTTTAAGGATGCAATTAAACCTCGAATCTAATTCTGGTGTCTGTTTTTACATTTGGGTCAAAAAACAATTTACCTGCTGGGCATAAAAATCCCTGGCATCACGAATTTTCTTCCCCGGACACAAAAAAATCTTGATTTTTAAAATCTATAAAAAACACCATTTCTAAGGATGAAATTCAACCCCGAATCTCATACTGGCCTCGGTTTTTAAATTTGTGTCAAAAAATCTTTTTCACCCCCTGGGCACAAAAATCCCTGACCCCGGCATCAGAAATTTACTTGCCCGGACACCAAAAAATGCTTGATTTTTAAAAAGTATAAAAAACACCATTTTTAAACGTGAAATTAAACCCCGAATGTAATTCTGGTGTCCGTTTTTACATTTGGGTCAAAAAAAAAAAATTCACCTCCTGGGCACAAAAATCCCTGACTCCGGCATCAGGAATTTTCTTCCCCGGACACAAAAAAATCTTGATTTTTAAAATCTATGAAAAACACCATTTTCAAGGATGAAATTCAACCCTGAATCTAATTCTGGTGTCAGTTTTTACATTTGGGTCAAAAAAAAAATTTTCACCCGCTGGGCACAAAAATCCCTGACCCCGGCATCAGGAATTTTCTTCCCCGGACACCAAAAAATTCTTGATTTTTAAAAACTATAAAAAGCACCATTTTTAAGGACGAAATTCAACCCCGAAACTAATTCTAGTGTCCATTTTTACATTTGGGTCAAAAAAAAAATTTCACCCCCTGGGCACAAAAATCCCTGACCCCGGCATCACGAATTTTCTTCCCCGGACACTAAAAAATTCTTGGTTTTTAAAAACTATGAAAAAAACCATTTTTAAGGATGAAATTCAACCCCGAATCTCATACTGGCCTCGGTTTTTACATTTGTGTCAAAAAAAAATTACCTCCTGGGCACAAAAATCCCTGACCCCGGCATCACGAATTTTCTTCCCCGGACACCAAAAAATGCTTGATTTTTAAAAACTATAAAAAACACCATTTGTAAGCGTGAAATTCAACCCCGAATGTAATTCTGGCGTCCGTTTTTACATTTGGGTCAAAAAAAAAATTCACTTCCTGGGCAGAAATATCCCTGACCCCGGCATCAGGAATTTCCTTCCCCGGACACCAAAAATATCTTCATTTACAAAAAGTATAAAAAACACCATTTTTAAAGATGCAATTAAACCTCGAATCTAATTCTGGTGTCTGTTTTTACATTTGTGTCAAAAAAAATTTACCTCCTGGGCACAAAAATCCCTGACCCCGGCATCACGAATTTTCTTCCCCGGACACCAAAAAATCTTGATTTTTAAAATCTATGAAAAACACCATTTTCAAGGATGAAATTCAACCCTGAATGTAATTCTGGTGTCCGTTTTTACATTTGGGTCAAAAAAAAATTTCACCTCCAGGGCACAAAAATCCCTGACACCGGCATCAGGAATTTTGTCCCCCGGACATTCCAAAAATGTTCATTTACAAAAACAATAAAAAACACCATTTTTAAGGATGAAATTCAACCCCGAACCTCATTCTGGAATCGGTTTTTACATTTGGGTCAAATAAAATTTTCACCTCCTGGGCACAAAAATCCCTGACCCCGGCATCAGGAATTTCCTTCCCCGGACACCAAAAATATCTTCATTTACAAAAAGTATAAAAAAACACCATTTTTAAGGATGCAATTAAACCTCGAATCTAATTCTGGTGTCTGTTTTTACATTTGGGTCAAAAAACAATTTACCTGCTGGGCATAAAAATCCCTGGCATCACGAATTTTCTTCCCTGGACACAAAAAAATGTTGATTTTTAAAATCTATAAAAAACACCATTTCTAAGGATGAAATTCAACCCCGAATCTCATACTGGCCTCGGTTTTTACATTTGTGTCAAAAAATCTTTTTCACCTCCTGGGCACAAAAATCCCTGACCCCGGCATCACGAATTTTCTTCCCTGGACACAAAAAAATCTTGATTTTTAAAATCTATGAAAAACACCATTTTCAAGGATGAAATTCAACCCTGAATCTAATTCTGGCGTCAGTTTTTACATTTGGGTCAAAAAAAAAATTTTCACCCGCTGGGCACAAAAATCCCTGAACCCGGCAACAGGAATTTTGTTCCCCAGACACCAAAAATGCTTGATTTTTAAAAACTATAAAAAAACCATTTTTAAGTGTGAAATTCAACCCCGAATGTAATTCTGGCGTCCGTTTTTACATTTGGGTCAAAAAAAAAATTCACTTCCTGGGCAGAAATATCCCTGACCCCGGCATCAGGAATCTCCTTCCCCGGACACCAAAAATATCTTCATTTACAAAAAGTATAAAAAACACCATTTTTAAGGATGCAATTAAACCTCGAATCTAATTCTGGTGTCTGTTTTTACATTTGGGTAAAAAAAAAAATTACCTGCTGGGCACAAAAATCCCTGGCATCACGAATTTTCTTCCCCGGACACCAAAAAATCTTGATTTTTAAAATCTATAAAAAACACCATTTCTAAGGATGAAATTCAACCCCGAATCTCATACTGGCCTCGGTTTTTACATTTGTGTCAAAAAAAAATTTCACCTCCTGGGCACAAAAATCCCTGACCCTAGCATCACGAATTTTCTTCCCCGGACACCAAAAAATGCTTGATTTTTAAAATCTATAAAAAACTCCATTTCTAAGGATGAAATTCAACCCCGAATCTCATACTGGCCTGGGTTTTTACATTTGTGTCAAAAAATCTTTTTCACCTCCTGGGCACAAAAATCCCTGACCCCGGCATCACGAATTTTCTTGCCCGGACACCAAAAAATTCTTGATTTATTAAAACTATAAAAAGCACCATTTTTAAGGACGAAATTCAACCCTGAAACTAATTCTAGTGTCCATTTTTACATTTGGGTCAAAAAAAAAATTTCACCCCCTGGGCACAAAAATCCCTGACCCCGGCATCACGAATTTTCTTCCCCGGACACTAAAAAATTCTTGGTTTTTAAAAACTATGAAAAAAACCATTTTTAAGGATGAAATTCAACCCCGAAACTCATACTGGCCTCGGTTTTTACATTTGTGTAAAAAAAAAATTACCTCCTGGGCACAAAAATCCCTGACCCCGGCATCACGAATTTTCTTCCCCGGACACCAAAAAATGCTTGATTTTTAAAAACTATAAAAAACACCATTTGTAAGCGTGAAATTCAACCCCGAATGTAATTCTGGTGTCCGTTTTTACATTTGGGTCAAAAAAAAAAAATTCACCTCCTGGGCACAAAAATCCCTGACCCCGGCATCAGGAATTTCCTTCCCCGGACACTAAAAATATCTTCATTTACAAAAAGTATAAAAACACCATTTTTAAGGATGCAATTAAACCTCGAATCTAATTCTGGTGTCTGTTTTTACATTTGGGTCAAAAAACAATTTACCTGCTGGGCATAAAAATCCCTGGCATCACGAATTTTCTTCCCCGGACACAAAAAAATCTTGATTTTTAAAATCTATAAAAAACACCATTTCTAAGGATGAAATTCAACCCCGAATCTCATACTGGCCTCGGTTTTTAAATTTGTGTCAAAAAATCTTTTTCACCCCCTGGGCACAAAAATCCCTGACCCCGGCATCAGAAATTTACTTGCCCGGACACCAAAAAATGCTTGATTTTTAAAAAGTATAAAAAACACCATTTTTAAACGTGAAATTAAACCCCGAATGTAATTCTGGTGTCCGTTTTTACATTTGGGTCAAAAAAAAAAAATTCACCTCCTGGGCACAAAAATCCCTGACTCCGGCATCAGGAATTTTCTTCCCCGGACACAAAAAAATCTTGATTTTTAAAATCTATGAAAAACACCATTTTCAAGGATGAAATTCAACCCTGAATCTAATTCTGGTGTCAGTTTTTACATTTGGGTCAAAAAAAAAATTTTCACCCGCTGGGCACAAAAATCCCTGACCCCGGCATCAGGAATTTTCTTCCCCGGACACCAAAAAATTCTTGATTTTTAAAAACTATAAAAAGCACCATTTTTAAGGACGAAATTCAACCCCGAAACTAATTCTAGTGTCCATTTTTACATTTGGGTCAAAAAAAAAATTTCACCCCCTGGGCACAAAAATCCCTGACCCCGGCATCACGAATTTTCTTCCCCGGACACTAAAAAATTCTTGGTTTTTAAAAACTATGAAAAAAACCATTTTTAAGGATGAAATTCAACCCCGAATCTCATACTGGCCTCGGTTTTTACATTTGTGTCAAAAAAAAATTACCTCCTGGGCACAAAAATCCCTGACCCCGGCATCACGAATTTTCTTCCCCGGACACCAAAAAATGCTTGATTTTTAAAAACTATAAAAAACACCATTTGTAAGCGTGAAATTCAACCCCGAATGTAATTCTGGCGTCCGTTTTTACATTTGGGTCAAAAAAAAAATTCACTTCCTGGGCAGAAATATCCCTGACCCCGGCATCAGGAATTTCCTTCCCCGGACACCAAAAATATCTTCATTTACAAAAAGTATAAAAAACACCATTTTTAAAGATGCAATTAAACCTCGAATCTAATTCTGGTGTCTGTTTTTACATTTGTGTCAAAAAAAAATTACCTCCTGGGCACAAAAATCCCTGACCCCGGCATCACGAATTTTCTTCCCCGGACACCAAAAAATCTTGATTTTTAAAATCTATGAAAAACACCATTTTCAAGGATGAAATTCAACCCTGAATGTAATTCTGGTGTCCGTTTTTACATTTGGGTCAAAAAAAAATTTCACCTCCAGGGCACAAAAATCCCTGACACCGGCATCAGGAATTTTGTCCCCCGGACATTCCAAAAATGTTCATTTACAAAAACAATAAAAAACACCATTTTTAAGGATGCAATTAAACCTCGAATCTAATTCTGGTGTCTGTTTTTACATTTGGGTCAAAAAACAATTTACCTGCTGGGCATAAAAATCCCTGGCATCACGAATTTTCTTCCACGAACACAAAAAAATCTTGATTTTTAAATTCTATGAAAAACACCATTTTCAAGGATGAAATTCAACCCCAAATCTAATTCTGGAGTCCGTTTTTACATTTGGGTCAGAAAAAAATATTTCACCTCCTGGGCACAAAAATCCCTGACCCCAGCATCACGAATTTTCTTCCCTGGACACAAAAAAATGTTGATTTTTAAAATCTATAAAAAACACCATTTCTAAGGATGAAATTCAACCCCGAATCTCATACTGGCCTCGGTTTTTACATTTGTGTCAAAAAATCTTTTTCACCTCCTGGGCACAAAAATCCCTGACCCCGGCATCACGAATTTTCTTCCCTGGACACAAAAAAATCTTGATTTTTAAAATCTATGAAAAACACCATTTTCAAGGATGAAATTCAACCCTGAATCTAATTCTGGCGTCAGTTTTTACATTTGGGTCAAAAAAAAAATTTTCACCCGCTGGGCACAAAAATCCCTGAACCCGGCAACAGGAATTTTGTTCCCCAGACACCAAAAATGCTTGATTTTTAAAAACTATAAAAAAACCATTTTTAAGTGTGAAATTCAACCCCGAATGTAATTCTGGCGTCCGTTTTTACATTTGGGTCAAAAAAAAAATTCACTTCCTGGGCAGAAATATCCCTGACCCCGGCATCAGGAATTTCCTTCCCCGGACACCAAAAATATCTTCATTTACAAAAAGTATAAAAAACACCATTTTTAAGGATGCAATTAAACCTCGAATCTAATTCTGGTGTCTGTTTTTACATTTGGGTAAAAAAAAAAATTACCTGCTGGGCACAAAAATCCCTGGCATCACGAATTTTCTTCCCCGGACACCAAAAAATCTTGATTTTTAAAATCTATAAAAAACACCATTTCTAAGGATGAAATTCAACCCCGAATCTCATACTGGCCTCGGTTTTTACATTTGTGTCAAAAAAAAATTTCACCTCCTGGGCACAAAAATCCCTGACCCTAGCATCACGAATTTTCTTCCCCGGACACCAAAAAGTGCTTGATTTTTAAAATCTATAAAAAACTCCATTTCTAAGGATGAAATTCAACCCCGAATCTCATACTGGCCTGGGTTTTTACATTTGTGTCAAAAAATCTTTTTCACCTCCTGGGCACAAAAATCCCTGACCCCGGCATCACGAATTTTCTTGCCCGGACACCAAAAAATTCTTGATTTATTAAAACTATAAAAAGCACCATTTTTAAGGACGAAATTCAACCCTGAAACTAATTCTAGTGTCCATTTTTACATTTGGGTCAAAAAAAAAATTTCACCCCCTGGGCACAAAAATCCCTGACCCCGGCATCACGAATTTTCTTCCCCGGACACTAAAAAATTCTTGGTTTTTAAAAACTATGAAAAACACCATTTTTAAGGATGAAATTCAACCCCGAAACTCATACTGGCCTCGGTTTTTACATTTGTGTAAAAAAAAAATTACCTCCTGGGCACAAAAATCCCTGACCCCGGCATCACGAATTTTCTTCCCCGGACACCAAAAAATGCTTGATTTTTAAAAACTATAAAAAACACCATTTGTAAGCGTGAAATTCAACCCCGAATGTAATTCTGGTGTCCGTTTTTACATTTGGGTCAAAAAAAAAAAAATTCACCTCCTGGGCACAAAAATCCCTGACCCCGGCATCAGGAATTTCCTTCCCCGGACACTAAAAATATCTTCATTTACAAAAAGTATAAAAACACCATTTTTAAGGATGCAATTAAACCTCGAATCTAATTCTGGTGTCTGTTTTTACATTTGGGTCAAAAAACAATTTACCTGCTGGGCATAAAAATCCCTGGCATCACGAATTTTCTTCCCCGGACACAAAAAAATCTTGATTTTTAAAATCTATAAAAAACACCATTTCTAAGGATGAAATTCAACCCCGAATCTCATACTGGCCTCGGTTTTTAAATTTGTGTCAAAAAATCTTTTTCACCCCCTGGGCACAAAAATCCCTGACCCCGGCATCAGAAATTTACTTGCCCGGACACCAAAAAATGCTTGATTTTTAAAAAGTATAAAAAACACCATTTTTAAACGTGAAATTAAACCCCGAATGTAATTCTGGTGTCCGTTTTTACATTTGGGTCAAAAAAAAAAAATTCACCTCCTGGGCACAAAAATCCCTGACTCCGGCATCAGGAATTTTCTTCCCCGGACACAAAAAAATCTTGATTTTTAAAATCTATGAAAAACACCATTTTCAAGGATGAAATTCAACCCTGAATCTAATTCTGGTGTCAGTTTTTACATTTGGGTCAAAAAAAAAATTTTCACCCGCTGGGCACAAAAATCCCTGACCCCGGCATCAGGAATTTTCTTCCCCGGACACCAAAAAATTCTTGATTTTTAAAAACTATAAAAAGCACCATTTTTAAGGACGAAATTCAACCCCGAAACTAATTCTAGTGTCCATTTTTACATTTGGGTCAAAAAAAAAATTTCACCCCCTGGGCACAAAAATCCCTGACCCCGGCATCACGAATTTTCTTCCCCGGACACTAAAAAATTCTTGGTTTTTAAAAACTATGAAAAAAACCATTTTTAAGGATGAAATTCAACCCCGAATCTCATACTGGCCTCGGTTTTTACATTTGTGTCAAAAAAAAATTACCTCCTGGGCACAAAAATCCCTGACCCCGGCATCACGAATTTTCTTCCCCGGACACCAAAAAATGCTTGATTTTTAAAAACTATAAAAAACACCATTTGTAAGCGTGAAATTCAACCCCGAATGTAATTCTGGCGTCCGTTTTTACATTTGGGTCAAAAAAAAAATTCACTTCCTGGGCAGAAATATCCCTGACCCCGGCATCAGGAATTTCCTTCCCCGGACACCAAAAATATCTTCATTTACAAAAAGTATAAAAAACACCATTTTTAAAGATGCAATTAAACCTCGAATCTAATTCTGGTGTCTGTTTTTACATTTGTGTCAAAAAAAAATTACCTCCTGGGCACAAAAATCCCTGACCCCGGCATCACGAATTTTCTTCCCCGGACACCAAAAAATCTTGATTTTTAAAATCTATGAAAAACACCATTTTCAAGGATGAAATTCAACCCTGAATGTAATTCTGGTGTCCGTTTTTACATTTGGGTCAAAAAAAAATTTCACCTCCAGGGCACAAAAATCCCTGACACCGGCATCAGGAATTTTGTCCCCCGGACATTCCAAAAATGTTCATTTACAAAAACAATAAAAAACACCATTTTTAAGGATGAAATTCAACCCCGAACCTCATTCTGGAATCGGTTTTTACATTTGGGTCAAATAAAATTTTCACCTCCTGGGCACAAAAATCCCTGACCCCGGCATCAGGAATTTCCTTCCCCGGACACCAAAAATATCTTCATTTACAAAAAGTATAAAAAACACCATTTTTAAGGATGCAATTAAACCTCGAATCTAATTCTGGTGTCTGTTTTTACATTTGGGTCAAAAAACAATTTACCTGCTGGGCATAAAAATCCCTGGCATCACGAATTTTCTTCCCCGAACACAAAAAAATCTTGATTTTTAAATTCTATGAAAAACACCATTTTCAAGGATGAAATTCAACCCCAAATCTAATTCTGGAGTCCGTTTTTACATTTGGGTCAGAAAAAAATATTTCACCTCCTGGGCACAAAAATCCCTGACCCCAGCATCACGAATTTTCTTCCCTGGACACAAAAAAATGTTGATTTTTAAAATCTATAAAAAACACCATTTCTAAGGATGAAATTCAACCCCGAATCTCATACTGGCCTCGGTTTTTACATTTGTGTCAAAAAATCTTTTTCACCTCCTGGGCACAAAAATCCCTGACCCCGGCATCACGAATTTTCTTCCCTGGACACAAAAAAATCTTGATTTTTAAAATCTATGAAAAACACCATTTTCAAGGATGAAATTCAACCCTGAATCTAATTCTGGCGTCAGTTTTTACATTTGGGTCAAAAAAAAAATTTTCACCCGCTGGGCACAAAAATCCCTGAACCCGGCAACAGGAATTTTGTTCCCCAGACACCAAAAATGCTTGATTTTTAAAAACTATAAAAAAACCATTTTTAAGTGTGAAATTCAACCCCGAATGTAATTCTGGCGTCCGTTTTTACATTTGGGTCAAAAAAAAAATTCACTTCCTGGGCAGAAATATCCCTGACCCCGGCATCAGGAATCTCCTTCCCCGGACACCAAAAATATCTTCATTTACAAAAAGTATAAAAAACACCATTTTTAAGGATGCAATTAAACCTCGAATCTAATTCTGGTGTCTGTTTTTACATTTGGGTAAAAAAAAAAATTACCTGCTGGGCACAAAAATCCCTGGCATCACGAATTTTCTTCCCCGGACACCAAAAAATCTTGATTTTTAAAATCTATAAAAAACACCATTTCTAAGGATGAAATTCAACCCCGAATCTCATACTGGCCTCGGTTTTTACATTTGTGTCAAAAAAAAATTTCACCTCCTGGGCACAAAAATCCCTGACCCTAGCATCACGAATTTTCTTCCCCGGACACCAAAAAATGCTTGATTTTTAAAATCTATAAAAAACTCCATTTCTAAGGATGAAATTCAACCCCGAATCTCATACTGGCCTGGGTTTTTACATTTGTGTCAAAAAATCTTTTTCACCTCCTGGGCACAAAAATCCCTGACCCCGGCATCACGAATTTTCTTGCCCAGACACCAAAAAATTCTTGATTTATTAAAACTATAAAAAGCACCATTTTTAAGGACGAAATTCAACCCTGAAACTAATTCTAGTGTCCATTTTTACATTTGGGTCAAAAAAAAAATTTCACCCCCTGGGCACAAAAATCCCTGAACCCGGCATCACGAATTTTCTTCCCCGGACACTAAAAAATTCTTGGTTTTTAAAAACTATGAAAAAAACCATTTTTAAGGATGAAATTCAACCCCGAAACTCATACTGGCCTCGGTTTTTACATTTGTGTAAAAAAAAAATTACCTCCTGGGCACAAAAATCCCTGACCCCGGCATCACGAATTTTCTTCCCCGGACACCAAAAAATGCTTGATTTTTAAAAACTATAAAAAACACCATTTGTAAGCGTGAAATTCAACCCCGAATGTAATTCTGGTGTCCGTTTTTACATTTGGGTCAAAAAAAAAAAATTCACCTCCTGGGAACAAAAATCCCTGACCCCGGCATCAGGAATTTCCTTCCCCGGACACTAAAAATATCTTCATTTACAAAAAGTATAAAAACACCATTTTTAAGGATGCAATTAAACCTCGAATCTAATTCTGGTGTCTGTTTTTACATTTGGGTCAAAAAACAATTTACCTGCTGGGCATAAAAATCCCTGGCATCACGAATTTTCTTCCCCGAACACAAAAAAATCTTGATTTTTAAATTCTATGAAAAACACCATTTTCAAGGATGAAATTCAACCCCAAATCTAATTCTGGAGTCCGTTTTTACATTTGGGTCAGAAAAAAATATTTCACCTCCTGGGCACAAAAATCCCTGACCCCAGCATCACGAATTTTCTTCCCTGGACACAAAAAAATGTTGATTTTTAAAATCTATAAAAAACACCATTTCTAAGGATGAAATTCAACCCCGAATCTCATACTGGCCTCGGTTTTTACATTTGTGTCAAAAAATCTTTTTCACCTCCTGGGCACAAAAATCCCTGACCCCGGCATCACGAATTTTCTTCCCTGGACACAAAAAAATCTTGATTTTTAAAATCTATGAAAAACACCATTTTCAAGGATGAAATTCAACCCTGAATCTAATTCTGGCGTCAGTTTTTACATTTGGGTCAAAAAAAAAATTTTCACCCGCTGGGCACAAAAATCCCTGAACCCGGCAACAGGAATTTTGTTCCCCAGACACCAAAAATGCTTGATTTTTAAAAACTATAAAAAAACCATTTTTAAGTGTGAAATTCAACCCCGAATGTAATTCTGGCGTCCGTTTTTACATTTGGGTCAAAAAAAAAATTCACTTCCTGGGCAGAAATATCCCTGACCCCGGCATCAGGAATCTCCTTCCCCGGACACCAAAAATATCTTCATTTACAAAAAGTATAAAAAACACCATTTTTAAGGATGCAATTAAACCTCGAATCTAATTCTGGTGTCTGTTTTTACATTTGGGTAAAAAAAAAAATTACCTGCTGGGCACAAAAATCCCTGGCATCACGAATTTTCTTCCCCGGACACCAAAAAATCTTGATTTTTAAAATCTATAAAAAACACCATTTCTAAGGATGAAATTCAACCCCGAATCTCATACTGGCCTCGGTTTTTACATTTGTGTCAAAAAAAAATTTCACCTCCTGGGCACAAAAATCCCTGACCCTAGCATCACGAATTTTCTTCCCCGGACACCAAAAAATGCTTGATTTTTAAAATCTATAAAAAACTCCATTTCTAAGGATGAAATTCAACCCCGAATCTCATACTGGCCTGGGTTTTTACATTTGTGTCAAAAAATCTTTTTCACCTCCTGGGCACAAAAATCCCTGACCCCGGCATCACGAATTTTCTTGCCCGGACACCAAAAAATTCTTGATTTATTAAAACTATAAAAAGCACCATTTTTAAGGACGAAATTCAACCCTGAAACTAATTCTAGTGTCCATTTTTACATTTGGGTCAAAAAAAAAATTTCACCCCCTGGGCACAAAAATCCCTGACCCCGGCATCACGAATTTTCTTCCCCGGACACTAAAAAATTCTTGGTTTTTAAAAACTATGAAAAAAACCATTTTTAAGGATGAAATTCAACCCCGAAACTCATACTGGCCTCGGTTTTTACATTTGTGTAAAAAAAAAATTACCTCCTGGGCACAAAAATCCCTGACCCCGGCATCACGAATTTTCTTCCCCGGACACCAAAAAATGCTTGATTTTTAAAAACTATAAAAAACACCATTTGTAAGCGTGAAATTCAACCCCGAATGTAATTCTGGTGTCCGTTTTTACATTTGGGTCAAAAAAAAAAAATTCACCTCCTGGGCACAAAAATCCCTGACCCCGGCATCAGGAATTTCCTTCCCCGGACACTAAAAATATCTTCATTTACAAAAAGTATAAAAACACCATTTTTAAGGATGCAATTAAACCTCGAATCTAATTCTGGTGTCTGTTTTTACATTTGGGTCAAAAAACAATTTACCTGCTGGGCATAAAAATCCCTGGCATCACGAATTTTCTTCCCCGGACACAAAAAAATCTTGATTTTTAAAATCTATAAAAAACACCATTTCTAAGGATGAAATTCAACCCCGAATCTCATACTGGCCTCGGTTTTTAAATTTGTGTCAAAAAATCTTTTTCACCCCCTGGGCACAAAAATCCCTGACCCCGGCATCAGAAATTTACTTGCCCGGACACCAAAAAATGCTTGATTTTTAAAAAGTATAAAAAACACCATTTTTAAACGTGAAATTAAACCCCGAATGTAATTCTGGTGTCCGTTTTTACATTTGGGTCAAAAAAAAAAAATTCACCTCCTGGGCACAAAAATCCCTGACTCCGGCATCAGGAATTTTCTTCCCCGGACACAAAAAAATCTTGATTTTTAAAATCTATGAAAAACACCATTTTCAAGGATGAAATTCAACCCTGAATCTAATTCTGGTGTCAGTTTTTACATTTGGGTCAAAAAAAAAATTTTCACCCGCTGGGCACAAAAATCCCTGACCCCGGCATCAGGAATTTTCTTCCCCGGACACCAAAAAATTCTTGATTTTTAAAAACTATAAAAAGCACCATTTTTAAGGACGAAATTCAACCCCGAAACTAATTCTAGTGTCCATTTTTACATTTGGGTCAAAAAAAAAATTTCACCCCCTGGGCACAAAAATCCCTGACCCCGGCATCACGAATTTTCTTCCCCGGACACTAAAAAATTCTTGGTTTTTAAAAACTATGAAAAAAACCATTTTTAAGGATGAAATTCAACCCCGAATCTCATACTGGCCTCGGTTTTTACATTTGTGTCAAAAAAAAATTACCTCCTGGGCACAAAAATCCCTGACCCCGGCATCACGAATTTTCTTCCCCGGACACCAAAAAATGCTTGATTTTTAAAAACTATAAAAAACACCATTTGTAAGCGTGAAATTCAACCCCGAATGTAATTCTGGCGTCCGTTTTTACATTTGGGTCAAAAAAAAAATTCACTTCCTGGGCAGAAATATCCCTGACCCCGGCATCAGGAATTTCCTTCCCCGGACACCAAAAATATCTTCATTTACAAAAAGTATAAAAAACACCATTTTTAAAGATGCAATTAAACCTCGAATCTAATTCTGGTGTCTGTTTTTACATTTGTGTCAAAAAAAAATTACCTCCTGGGCACAAAAATCCCTGACCCCGGCATCACGAATTTTCTTCCCCGGACACCAAAAAATCTTGATTTTTAAAATCTATGAAAAACACCATTTTCAAGGATGAAATTCAACCCTGAATGTAATTCTGGTGTCCGTTTTTACATTTGGGTCAAAAAAAAATTTCACCTCCAGGGCACAAAAATCCCTGACACCGGCATCAGGAATTTTGTCCCCCGGACATTCCAAAAATGTTCATTTACAAAAACAATAAAAAACACCATTTTTAAGGATGAAATTCAACCCCGAACCTCATTCTGGAATCGGTTTTTACATTTGGGTCAAATAAAATTTTCACCTCCTGGGCACAAAAATCCCTGACCCCGGCATCAGGAATTTCCTTCCCCGGACACCAAAAATATCTTCATTTACAAAAAGTATAAAAAACACCATTTTTAAGGATGCAATTAAACCTCGAATCTAATTCTGGTGTCTGTTTTTACATTTGGGTCAAAAAACAATTTACCTGCTGGGCATAAAAATCCCTGGCATCACGAATTTTCTTCCACGAACACAAAAAAATCTTGATTTTTAAATTCTATGAAAAACACCATTTTCAAGGATGAAATTCAACCCCAAATCTAATTCTGGAGTCCGTTTTTACATTTGGGTCAGAAAAAAATATTTCACCTCCTGGGCACAAAAATCCCTGACCCCAGCATCACGAATTTTCTTCCCTGGACACAAAAAAATGTTGATTTTTAAAATCTATAAAAAACACCATTTCTAAGGATGAAATTCAACCCCGAATCTCATACTGGCCTCGGTTTTTACATTTGTGTCAAAAAATCTTTTTCACCTCCTGGGCACAAAAATCCCTGACCCCGGCATCACGAATTTTCTTCCCTGGACACAAAAAAATCTTGATTTTTAAAATCTATGAAAAACACCATTTTCAAGGATGAAATTCAACCCTGAATCTAATTCTGGCGTCAGTTTTTACATTTGGGTCAAAAAAAAAATTTTCACCCGCTGGGCACAAAAATCCCTGAACCCGGCAACAGGAATTTTGTTCCCCAGACACCAAAAATGCTTGATTTTTAAAAACTATAAAAAAACCATTTTTAAGTGTGAAATTCAACCCCGAATGTAATTCTGGCGTCCGTTTTTACATTTGGGTCAAAAAAAAAATTCACTTCCTGGGCAGAAATATCCCTGACCCCGGCATCAGGAATTTCCTTCCCCGGACACCAAAAATATCTTCATTTACAAAAAGTATAAAAAACACCATTTTTAAGGATGCAATTAAACCTCGAATCTAATTCTGGTGTCTGTTTTTACATTTGGGTAAAAAAAAAAATTACCTGCTGGGCACAAAAATCCCTGGCATCACGAATTTTCTTCCCCGGACACCAAAAAATCTTGATTTTTAAAATCTATAAAAAACACCATTTCTAAGGATGAAATTCAACCCCGAATCTCATACTGGCCTCGGTTTTTACATTTGTGTCAAAAAAAAATTTCACCTCCTGGGCACAAAAATCCCTGACCCTAGCATCACGAATTTTCTTCCCCGGACACCAAAAAATGCTTGATTTTTAAAATCTATAAAAAACTCCATTTCTAAGGATGAAATTCAACCCCGAATCTCATACTGGCCTGGGTTTTTACATTTGTGTCAAAAAATCTTTTTCACCTCCTGGGCACAAAAATCCCTGACCCCGGCATCACGAATTTTCTTGCCCGGACACCAAAAAATTCTTGATTTATTAAAACTATAAAAAGCACCATTTTTAAGGACGAAATTCAACCCTGAAACTAATTCTAGTGTCCATTTTTACATTTGGGTCAAAAAAAAAATTTCACCCCCTGGGCACAAAAATCCCTGACCCCGGCATCACGAATTTTCTTCCCCGGACACCAAAAAATGCTTGATTTTTAAAAACTATAAAAAACACCATTTGTAAGCGTGAAATTCAACCCCGAATGTAATTCTGGTGTCCGTTTTTACATTTGGGTCAAAAAAAAAAAAATTCACCTCCTGGGCACAAAAATCCCTGACCCCGGCATCAGGAATTTCCTTCCCCGGACACTAAAAATATCTTCATTTACAAAAAGTATAAAAACACCATTTTTAAGGATGCAATTAAACCTCGAATCTAATTCTGGTGTCTGTTTTTACATTTGGGTCAAAAAACAATTTACCTGCTGGGCATAAAAATCCCTGGCATCACGAATTTTCTTCCCCGGACACAAAAAAATCTTGATTTTTAAAATCTATAAAAAACACCATTTCTAAGGATGAAATTCAACCCCGAATCTCATACTGGCCTCGGTTTTTAAATTTGTGTCAAAAAATCTTTTTCACCCCCTGGGCACAAAAATCCCTGACCCCGGCATCAGAAATTTACTTGCCCGGACACCAAAAAATGCTTGATTTTTAAAAAGTATAAAAAACACCATTTTTAAACGTGAAATTAAACCCCGAATGTAATTCTGGTGTCCGTTTTTACATTTGGGTCAAAAAAAAAAAATTCACCTCCTGGGCACAAAAATCCCTGACTCCGGCATCAGGAATTTTCTTCCCCGGACACAAAAAAATCTTGATTTTTTAAATCTATGAAAAACACCATTTTCAAGGATGAAATTCAACCCTGAATCTAATTCTGGTGTCAGTTTTTACATTTGGGTCAAAAAAAAAATTTTCACCCGCTGGGCACAAAAATCCCTGACCCCGGCATCAGGAATTTTCTTGCCCGGACACCAAAAAATTTTTGATTTTTAAAAACTATAAAAAGCACCATTTTTAAGGACGAAATTCAACCCCGAAACTAATTCTAGTGTCCATTTTTACATTTGGGTCAAAAAAAAATTTCACCTCCAGGGCACAAAAATCCCTGACCCCGGCATCAGGAATTTTCTTCCCCGGACACAAAAAAATCTTGATTTTTAAAATCTATGAAAAACACCATTTTTAAGGAAGAAATTCAACCCCGAATCCAATTCTGGTGTCCGTTTTTACATTTGGGTCAAAAAAAAATTTCACCTCCTGGGCACAAAAATCCCTGACACCGGCATCAGGAATTTTGTCCCCCGGACACCCCAAAAATGTTCATTTACAAAAACTATAAAAAACACCATTTTTAAGGATGAAATTCAACCCCGAACCTCATTCTGGAATCGGTTTTTACATTTGGGTCAAATAAAATTTTCACCTCCTGGGCACAAAAATCCCTGACCCCGGCATCAGGAATTTCCTTCCCCGTACACCAAAAATATTTTAATTTACAAAAAGTATAAAAAACACCATTTTTAAGGATGCAATTAAACCTCGAATCTAATTCTGGTGTCTGTTTTTACATTTGGGTCAAAAAACAATTTACCTGCTGGGCATAAAAATCCCAGGCATCACGAATTTTCTTCCCTGGACACAAAAAAATCTTGATTTTTAAAATCTGTAAAAAACACCATTTCTAAGGATGAAATTCAACCCCGAATCTCATACTGGCCTCGGTTTTTACATTTGTGTCAAAAAATCTTTTTCACCTCCTGGGCACAAAAATCCCTGACTCCGGCATCAGGAATTTTCTTGCCCGGACACCAAAAAATTCTTGATTTTTAAAAACTATAAAAAGCACCATTTTTAAGGACGAAATTCAACCCCGAAACTAATTCTAGTGTCCATTTTTACATTTGGGTCAAAAAAAAATTTCACCTCCTGGGCACAAAAATCCCTGACTCCGGCATCAGGAATTTTCTTCCCCGGACACCAAAAAATCTTGATTTTTAAAATCTATGAAAAACACCATTTTCAAGGATGAAATTCAACCCTGAATGTAATTCTGGTGTCCGTTTTTACATTTGGGTCAAAAAAAATTTACCTCCTGGGCACAAAAATCCCTGACCCCGGCATCACGAATTTTCTTCCCCGGACACCAAAAAATCTTGATTTTTAAAATCTATGAAAAAAACCATTTTTAAGGATGAAATTAAAACTCGAATCTAATTCTGGTGTCTGTTTTTACATTTGGGTCAAAAAAAATTTACCTGCTGGGCACAAAAATCCCTGACCCCGGCATCACGAATTTTCTTCCCCGGACACCAAAAAATGCTTGATTTTTAAAATCTATAAAAAACACCATTTCTAAGGATGAAATTCAACCCCGAATCTCATACTGGCCTGGGTTTTTACATTTGTGTCAAAAAATCTTTTTCACCTCCTGGGAACAAAAATCCCTGACCCCGGCATCAGGAATTTTCTTGCCCGGACACCAAAAAATTGTTGATTTTTAAAAACTATAAAAAACACCATTTCTAAGGATGAAATTCAACCCCGAATCTCATACTGGCCTCGGTTTTTACATTTGTGTAAAAAAAATAATTTACCTCCTGGGCACAAAAATCCCTGACCCCGGCATCACGAATTTTCTTCCCCGGACACCAAAAAATCTTGATTTTTAAAATCTATGAAAAAAACCATTTTTAAGGATGAAATTAAAACTCGAATCTAATTCTGGTGTCTGTTTTTACATTTGGGTGAAAAAAAATTTACCTCCTGGGCACAAAAATCCCTGACCCCGGCATCACGAATTTTCTTCCCTGGACACAAAAAAATCTTGATTTTTAAAATCTATGAAATACACCATTTTCAAGGATGAAATTCAACCCTGAATCTAATTCTGGCGTCAGTTTTTACATTTGGGTCAAAAAAAAAATTTTCACCCGCTGGGCACAAAAATCCCTGAACCCGGCAACAGGAATTTTCTTCCCCGGACACCAAAAATGCTTGATTTTTAAAAACTATAAAAAAAACCATTTTTAAGCGTGAAATTCAACCCCGAATGTAATTCTGGCGTCCGTTTTTACATTTGGGTCAAAAAAAAAATTCACTTCCTGGGCAGAAATATCCCTGACCCCGGCATCAGGAATTTCCTTCCCCGGACACCAAAAATATCTTCATTTACAAAAAGTATAAAAAACACCATTTTTAAGGATGCAATTAAACCTCGAATCTAATTCTGGTGTCTGTTTTTACATTTGGGTAAAAAAAAAAATTACCTGCTGGGCACAAAAATCCCTGGCATCACGAATTTTCTTCCCCGGACACCAAAAAATCTTGATTTTTAAAATCTATAAAAAACACCATTTCTAAGGATGAAATTCAACCCCGAATCTCATACTGGCCTCGGTTTTTACATTTGTGTCAAAAAAAAAATTCACCTCCTGGGCACAAAAATCCCTGACCCCGGCATCAGGAATTTTCTTGCCCGGACACCAAAAAATTCTTCATTTATTAAAACTATAAAAAGCACCATTTTTAAGGACGAAATTCAACCCTGAAACTAATTCTAGTGTCCATTTTTACATTTGGGTCAAAAAAAAAATTTCACCCCCTGGGCACAAAAATCCCTGACCCCGGCATCACGAATTTTCTTCCCCGGACACCAAAAAATCTTGATTTTTAAAATCTATGAAAAACACCATTTTCAAGGATGAAATTCAACCCTGAAAGTAATTCTGGTGTCCGTTTTTACATTTGGGTCAAAAAAAAATTTCACCTCCAGGGCACAAAAATCCCTGACACCGGCATCAGGAATTTTGTCCCCCGGACATTCCAAAAATGTTCATTTACAAAAACTATAAAAAACACCATTTTTAAGGATGAAATTCAACCCCGAACCTCATTCTGGAATCGGTTTTTACATTTGGGTCAAATAAAATTTTCACCTCCTGGGCACAAAAATCCCTGACCCCGGCATCAGGAATTTCCTTCCCCGGACACCAAAAATATCTTCATTTACAAAAAGTATAAAAAACACCATTTTTAAGGATGCAATTAAACCTCGAATCTAATTCTGGTGTCTGTTTTTACATTTGGGTCAAAAAACAATTTACCTGCTGGGCATAAAAATCCCTGGCATCACGAATTTTCTTCCCTGGACACAAAAAAATCTTGATTTTTAAAATCTATAAAAAACACCATTTCTAAGGATGAAATTCAACCCCGAATCTCATACTGGCCTCGGTTTTTACATTTGTGTCAAAAAATCTTTTTCACCTCCTGGGCACAAAAATCCCTGACTCCGGCATCAGGAATTTTCTTGCCCGGACACCAAAAAATTCTTGATTTTTAAAAACTATAAAAAGCACCATTTTTAAGGACGAAATTCAACCCCGAAACTAATTCTAGTGTCCATTTTTACATTTGGGTCAAAAAAAAATTTCACCTCCTGGGCACAAAAATCCCTGACTCCGGCATCAGGAATTTTATTCCCCGGACACCAAAAAATCTTGATTTTTAAAATCTATGAAAAACACCATTTTCAAGGATGAAATTCAACCCTGAATGTAATTCTGGTGTCCGTTTTTACATTTGGGTCAAAAAAAATTTACCTCCTGGGCACAAAAATCCCTGACCCCGGCATCACGAATTTTCTTCCCCGGACACCAAAAAAACTTGATTTTTAAAATCTATGAAAAAAACCATTTTTAAGGATGAAATTAAAACTCGAATCTAATTCTGGTGTCTGTTTTTACATTTGGGTCAAAAAAAATTTACCTGCTGGGCACAAAAATCCCTGACCCCGGCATCACGAATTTTCTTGCCCGGACACCAAAAAATTCTTGATTTTTAAAAACTATAAAAAACACCATTTCTAAGGATGAAATTCAACCCCGAATCTCATACTGGCCTCAGTTTTTACATTTGTGTAAAAAAAATAATTTACCTCCTGGGCACAAAAATCCCTGACCCCGGCATCACGAATTTTCTTCCCCGGACACCAAAAAATTCTTGATTTTTAAAAACTATAAAAAGCACCATTTTTAAGGACGAAATTCAACCCCGAAACTAATTCTAGTGTCCATTTTTACATTTGGGTCAAAAAAAAAATTTCACCCCCTGGGCACAAAAATCCCTGACCCCGGCATCACGAATTTTCTTCCCCGGACACTAAAAAATGCTTGATTTTTAAAAACTATAAAAAACACCATTTGTAAGCGTGAAATTCAACCCCGAATGTAATTCTGGCGTCCGTTTTTACATTTGGGTCAAAAAAAAAATTCACTTCCTGGGCAGAAATATCCCTGACCCCGGCATCAGGAATTTCCTTCCCCGAACACCAAAAATATCTTCATTTACAAAAAGTATAAAAAACACCATTTTTAAAGATGCAATTAAACCTCGAATCTAATTCTGGTGTCTGTTTTTACATTTGTGTCAAAAAAAAATTACCTCCTGGGCACAAAAATCCCTGACACCGGCATCAGGAATTTTGTCCCCCGGACATTCCAAAAATGTTCATTTACAAAAACAATAAAAAACACCATTTTTAAGGATGAAATTCAACCCCGAACCTCATTCTGGAATCGGTTTTTACATTTGGGTCAAATAAAATTTTCACCTCCTGGGCACAAAAATCCCTGACCCCGGCATCAGGAATTTCCTTCCCCGGACACCAAAAATATCTTCATTTACAAAAAGTATAAAAAACACCATTTTTAAGGATGCAATTAAACCTCGAATCTAATTCTGGTGTCTGTTTTTACATTTGGGTCAAAAAACAATTTACCTGCTGGGCATAAAAATCCCTGGCATCACGAATTTTCTTCCCCGAACAGAAAAAAATCTTGATTTTTAAATTCTATGAAAAACACCATTTTCAAGGATGAAATTCAACCCCAAATCTAATTCTGGAGTCCGTTTTTACATTTGGGTCAGAAAAAAATATTTCACCTCCTGGGCACAAAAATCCCTGACCCCAGCATCACGAATTTTCTTCCCTGGACACAAAAAAATGTTGATTTTTAAAATCTATAAAAAACACCATTTCTAAGGATGAAATTCAACCCCGAATCTCATACTGGCCTCGGTTTTTACATTTGTGTCAAAAAATCTTTTTCACCTCCTGGGCACAAAAATCCCTGACCCCGGCATCACGAATTTTCTTCCCTGGACACAAAAAAATCTTGATTTTTAAAATCTATGAAAAACACCATTTTCAAGGATGAAATTCAACCCTGAATCTAATTCTGGCGTCAGTTTTTACATTTGGGTCAAAAAAAAAATTTTCACCCGCTGGGCACAAAAATCCCTGAACCCGGCAACAGGAATTTTGTTCCCCAGACACCAAAAATGCTTGATTTTTAAAAACTATAAAAAAACCATTTTTAAGTGTGAAATTCAACCCCGAATGTAATTCTGGCGTCCGTTTTTACATTTGGGTCAAAAAAAAAATTCACTTCCTGGGCAGAAATATCCCTGACCCCGGCATCAGGAATTTCCTTCCCCGGACACCAAAAATATCTTCATTTACAAAAAGTATAAAAAACACCATTTTTAAGGATGCAATTAAACCTCGAATCTAATTCTGGTGTCTGTTTTTACATTTGGGTAAAAAAAAAAAATACCTGCTGGGCACAAAAATCCCTGGCATCACGAATTTTCTTCCCCGGACACCAAAAAATCTTGATTTTTAAAATCTATAAAAAACACCATTTCTAAGGATGAAATTCAACCCCGAATCTCATACTGGCCTCGGTTTTTACATTTGTGTCAAAAAAAAATTTCACCTCCTGGGCACAAAAATCCCTGACCCCAGCATCACGAATTTTCTTGCCCGGACACCAAAAAATTCTTGATTTATTAAAACTATAAAAAGCACCATTTTTAAGGACGAAATTCAACCCTGAAACTAATTCTAGTGTCCATTTTTACATTTGGGTCAAAAAAAAAATTTTCACCCGCTGGGCACAAAAATCCCTGACCCCGGCATCAGGAATTTTCTTGCCCGGACACCAAAAAATTTTTGATTTTTAAAAACTATAAAAAGCACCATTTTCAAGGATGAAATTCAACCCTGAATGTAATTCTGGTGTCCGTTTTTACATTTGGGTCAAAAAAAAATTTCACCTCCAGGGCACAAAAATCCCTGACCCCGGCATCAGGAATTTTCTTCCCCGGACACAAAAAAATCTTGATTTTTAAAATCTATGAAAAACACCATTTTTAAGGAAGAAATTCAACCCCGAATCCAATTCTGGTGTCCGTTTTTACATTTGGGTCAAAAAAAAATTTCACCTCCTGGGCACAAAAATCCCTGACACCGGCATCAGGAATTTTGTCCCCCGGACACCCCAAAAATGTTCATTTACAAAAACTATAAAAAACACCATTTTTAAGGATGAAATTCAACCCCGAACCTCATTCTGGAATCGGTTTTTACATTTGGGTCAAATAAAATTTTCACCTCCTGGGCACAAAAATCCCTGACCCCGGCATCAGGAATTTCCTTCCCCGTACACCAAAAATATTTTAATTTACAAAAAGTATAAAAAACACCATTTTTAAGGATGCAATTAAACCTCGAATCTAATTCTGGTGTCTGTTTTTACATTTGGGTCAAAAAACAATTTACCTGCTGGGCATAAAAATCCCAGGCATCACGAATTTTCTTCCCTGGACACAAAAAAATCTTGATTTTTAAAATCTGTAAAAAACACCATTTCTAAGGATGAAATTCAACCCCGAATCTCATACTGGCCTCGGTTTTTACATTTGTGTCAAAAAATCTTTTTCACCTCCTGGGCACAAAAATCCCTGACTCCGGCATCAGGAATTTTCTTGCCCGGACACCAAAAAATTCTTGATTTTTAAAAACTATAAAAAGCACCATTTTTAAGGACGAAATTCAACCCCGAAACTAATTCTAGTGTCCATTTTTACATTTGGGTCAAAAAAAAATTTCACCTCCTGGGCACAAAAATCCCTGACTCCGGCATCAGGAATTTTCTTCCCCGGACACCAAAAAATCTTGATTTTTAAAATCTATGAAAAACACCATTTTCAAGGATGAAATTCAACCCTGAATGTAATTCTGGTGTCCGTTTTTACATTTGGGTCAAAAAAAATTTACCTCCTGGGCACAAAAATCCCTGACCCCGGCATCACGAATTTTCTTCCCCGGACACCAAAAAATCTTGATTTTTAAAATCTATGAAAAAAACCATTTTTAAGGATGAAATTAAAACTCGAATCTAATTCTGGTGTCTGTTTTTACATTTGGGTCAAAAAAAATTTACCTGCTGGGCACAAAAATCCCTGACCCCGGCATCACGAATTTTCTTCCCCGGACACCAAAAAATGCTTGATTTTTAAAATCTATAAAAAACACCATTTCTAAGGATGAAATTCAACCCCGAATCTCATACTGGCCTGGGTTTTTACATTTGTGTCAAAAAATCTTTTTCACCTCCTGGGAACAAAAATCCCTGACCCCGGCATCAGGAATTTTCTTGCCCGGACACCAAAAAATTCTTGATTTTTAAAAACTATAAAAAACACCATTTCTAAGGATGAAATTCAACCCCGAATCTCATACTGGCCTCGGTTTTTACATTTGTGTAAAAAAAATAATTTACCTCCTGGGCACAAAAATCCCTGACCCCGGCATCACGAATTTTCTTCCCCGGACACCAAAAAATCTTGATTTTTAAAATCTATGAAAAAAACCATTTTTAAGGATGAAATTAAAACTCGAATCTAATTCTGGTGTCTGTTTTTACATTTGGGTGAAAAAAAATTTACCTCCTGGGCACAAAAATCCCTGACCCCGGCATCACGAATTTTCTTCCCTGGACACAAAAAAATCTTGATTTTTAAAATCTATGAAATACACCATTTTCAAGGATGAAATTCAACCCTGAATCTAATTCTGGCGTCAGTTTTTACATTTGGGTCAAAAAAAAAATTTTCACCCGCTGGGCACAAAAATCCCTGAACCCGGCAACAGGAATTTTCTTCCCCGGACACCAAAAATGCTTGATTTTTAAAAACTATAAAAAAAACCATTTTTAAGCGTGAAATTCAACCCCGAATGTAATTCTGGCGTCCGTTTTTACATTTGGGTCAAAAAAAAAATTCACTTCCTGGGCAGAAATATCCCTGACCCCGGCATCAGGAATTTCCTTCCCCGGACACCAAAAATATCTTCATTTACAAAAAGTATAAAAAACACCATTTTTAAGGATGCAATTAAACCTCGAATCTAATTCTGGTGTCTGTTTTTACATTTGGGTAAAAAAAAAAATTACCTGCTGGGCACAAAAATCCCTGGCATCACGAATTTTCTTCCCCGGACACCAAAAAATCTTGATTTTTAAAATCTATAAAAAACACCATTTCTAAGGATGAAATTCAACCCCGAATCTCATACTGGCCTCGGTTTTTACATTTGTGTCAAAAAAAAAATTCACCTCCTGGGCACAAAAATCCCTGACCCCGGCATCAGGAATTTTCTTGCCCGGACACCAAAAAATTCTTCATTTATTAAAACTATAAAAAGCACCATTTTTAAGGACGAAATTCAACCCTGAAACTAATTCTAGTGTCCATTTTTACATTTGGGTCAAAAAAAAAATTTCACCCCCTGGGCACAAAAATCCCTGACCCCGGCATCACGAATTTTCTTCCCCGGACACCAAAAAATCTTGATTTTTAAAATCTATGAAAAACACCATTTTCAAGGATGAAATTCAACCCTGAAAGTAATTCTGGTGTCCGTTTTTACATTTGGGTCAAAAAAAAAATTCACCTCCAGGGCACAAAAATCCCTGACACCGGCATCAGGAATTTTGTCCCCCGGACATTCCAAAAATGTTCATTTACAAAAACTATAAAAAACACCATTTTTAAGGATGAAATTCAACCCCGAACCTCATTCTGGAATCGGTTTTTACATTTGGGTCAAATAAAATTTTCACCTCCTGGGCACAAAAATCCCTGACCCCGGCATCAGGAATTTCCTTCCCCGGACACCAAAAATATCTTCATTTACAAAAAGTATAAAAAACACCATTTTTAAGGATGCAATTAAACCTCGAATCTAATTCTGGTGTCTGTTTTTACATTTGGGTCAAAAAACAATTTACCTGCTGGGCATAAAAATCCCTGGCATCACGAATTTTCTTCCCTGGACACAAAAAAATCTTGATTTTTAAAATCTATAAAAAACACCATTTCTAAGGATGAAATTCAACCCCGAATCTCATACTGGCCTCGGTTTTTACATTTGTGTCAAAAAATCTTTTTCACCTCCTGGGCACAAAAATCCCTGACTCCGGCATCAGGAATTTTCTTGCCCGGACACCAAAAAATTCTTGATTTTTAAAAACTATAAAAAGCACCATTTTTAAGGACGAAATTCAACCCCGAAACTAATTCTAGTGTCCATTTTTACATTTGGGTCAAAAAAAAATTTCACCTCCTGGGCACAAAAATCCCTGACTCCGGCATCAGGAATTTTATTCCCCGGACACCAAAAAATCTTGATTTTTAAAATCTATGAAAAACACCATTTTCAAGGATGAAATTCAACCCTGAATGTAATTCTGGTGTCCGTTTTTACATTTGGGTCAAAAAAAATTTACCTCCTGGGCACAAAAATCCCTGACCCCGGCATCACGAATTTTCTTCCCCGGACACCAAAAAAACTTGATTTTTAAAATCTATGAAAAAAACCATTTTTAAGGATGAAATTAAAACTCGAATCTAATTCTGGTGTCTGTTTTTACATTTGGGTCAAAAAAAATTTACCTGCTGGGCACAAAAATCCCTGACCCCGGCATCACGAATTTTCTTGCCCGGACACCAAAAAATTCTTGATTTTTAAAAACTATAAAAAACACCATTTCTAAGGATGAAATTCAACCCCGAATCTCATACTGGCCTCAGTTTTTACATTTGTGTAAAAAAAATAATTTACCTCCTGGGCACAAAAATCCCTGACCCCGGCATCACGAATTTTCTTCCCCGGACACCAAAAAATTCTTGATTTTTAAAAACTATAAAAAGCACCATTTTTAAGGACGAAATTCAACCCCGAAACTAATTCTAGTGTCCATTTTTACATTTGGGTCAAAAAAAAAATTTCACCCCCTGGGCACAAAAATCCCTGACCCCGGCATCACGAATTTTCTTCCCCGGACACTAAAAAATGCTTGATTTTTAAAAACTATAAAAAACACCATTTGTAAGCGTGAAATTCAACCCCGAATGTAATTCTGGCGTCCGTTTTTACATTTGGGTCAAAAAAAAAATTCACTTCCTGGGCAGAAATATCCCTGACCCCGGCATCAGGAATTTCCTTCCCCGAACACCAAAAATATCTTCATTTACAAAAAGTATAAAAAACACCATTTTTAAAGATGCAATTAAACCTCGAATCTAATTCTGGTGTCTGTTTTTACATTTGTGTCAAAAAAAAATTACCTCCTGGGCACAAAAATCCCTGACCCCGGCATCACGAATTTTCTTCCCCGGACACCAAAAAATCTTGATTTTTAAAATCTATGAAAAACACCATTTTCAAGGATGAAATTCAACCCTGAATGTAATTCTGGTGTCCGTTTTTACATTTGGGTCAAAAAAAAATTTCACCTCCAGGGCACAAAAATCCCTGACACCGGCATCAGGAATTTTGTCCCCCGGACATTCCAAAAATGTTCATTTACAAAAACAATAAAAAACACCATTTTTAAGGATGAAATTCAACCCCGAACCTCATTCTGGAATCGGTTTTTACATTTGGGTCAAATAAAATTTTCACCTCCTGGGCACAAAAATCCCTGACCCCGGCATCAGGAATTTCCTTCCCCGGACACCAAAAATATCTTCATTTACAAAAAGTATAAAAAACACCATTTTTAAGGATGCAATTAAACCTCGAATCTAATTCTGGTGTCTGTTTTTACATTTGGGTCAAAAAACAATTTACCTGCTGGGCATAAAAATCCCTGGCATCACGAATTTTCTTCCCCGAACACAAAAAAATCTTGATTTTTAAATTCTATGAAAAACACCATTTTCAAGGATGAAATTCAACCCCAAATCTAATTCTGGAGTCCGTTTTTACATTTGGGTCAGAAAAAAATATTTCACCTCCTGGGCACAAAAATCCCTGACCCCAGCATCACGAATTTTCTTCCCTGGACACAAAAAAATGTTGATTTTTAAAATCTATAAAAAACACCATTTCTAAGGATGAAATTCAACCCCGAATCTCATACTGGCCTCGGTTTTTACATTTGTGTCAAAAAATCTTTTTCACCTCCTGGGCACAAAAATCCCTGACCCCGGCATCACGAATTTTCTTCCCTGGACACAAAAAAATCTTGATTTTTAAAATCTATGAAAAACACCATTTTCAAGGATGAAATTCAACCCTGAATGTAATTCTGGTGTCCGTTTTTACATTTGGGTCAAAAAAAAATTTCACCTCCAGGGCACAAAAATCCCTGACACCGGCATCAGGAATTTTGTCCCCCGGACATTCCAAAAATGTTCATTTACAAAAACAATAAAAAACACCATTTTTAAGGATGAAATTCAACCCCGAACCTCATTCTGGAATCGGTTTTTACATTTGGGTCAAATAAAATTTTCACCTCCTGGGCACAAAAATCCCTGACCCCGGCATCAGGAATTTCCTTCCCCGGACACCAAAAATATCTTCATTTACAAAAAGTATAAAAAACACCATTTTTAAGGATGCAATTAAACCTCGAATCTAATTCTGGTGTCTGTTTTTACATTTGGGTCAAAAAACAATTTACCTGCTGGGCATAAAAATCCCTGGCATCACGAATTTTCTTCCCCGAACAGAAAAAAATCTTGATTTTTAAATTCTATGAAAAACACCATTTTCAAGGATGAAATTCAACCCCAAATCTAATTCTGGAGTCCGTTTTTACATTTGGGTCAGAAAAAAATATTTCACCTCCTGGGCACAAAAATCCCTGACCCCAGCATCACGAATTTTCTTCCCTGGACACAAAAAAATGTTGATTTTTAAAATCTATAAAAAACACCATTTCTAAGGATGAAATTCAACCCCGAATCTCATACTGGCCTCGGTTTTTACATTTGTGTCAAAAAATCTTTTTCACCTCCTGGGCACAAAAATCCCTGACCCCGGCATCACGAATTTTCTTCCCTGGACACAAAAAAATCTTGATTTTTAAAATCTATGAAAAACACCATTTTCAAGGATGAAATTCAACCCTGAATCTAATTCTGGCGTCAGTTTTTACATTTGGGTCAAAAAAAAAATTTTCACCCGCTGGGCACAAAAATCCCTGAACCCGGCAACAGGAATTTTGTTCCCCAGACACCAAAAATGCTTGATTTTTAAAAACTATAAAAAAACCATTTTTAAGTGTGAAATTCAACCCCGAATGTAATTCTGGCGTCCGTTTTTACATTTGGGTCAAAAAAAAAATTCACTTCCTGGGCAGAAATATCCCTGACCCCGGCATCAGGAATTTCCTTCCCCGGACACCAAAAATATCTTCATTTACAAAAAGTATAAAAAACACCATTTTTAAGGATGCAATTAAACCTCGAATCTAATTCTGGTGTCTGTTTTTACATTTGGGTAAAAAAAAAAAATACCTGCTGGGCACAAAAATCCCTGGCATCACGAATTTTCTTCCCCGGACACCAAAAAATCTTGATTTTTAAAATCTATAAAAAACACCATTTCTAAGGATGAAATTCAACCCCGAATCTCATACTGGCCTCGGTTTTTACATTTGTGTCAAAAAAAAATTTCACCTCCTGGGCACAAAAATCCCTGACCCCAGCATCACGAATTTTCTTGCCCGGACACCAAAAAATTCTTGATTTATTAAAACTATAAAAAGCACCATTTTTAAGGACGAAATTCAACCCTGAAACTAATTCTAGTGTCCATTTTTACATTTGGGTCAAAAAAAAAATTTCACCCCCTGGGCACAAAAATCCCTGACCCCGGCATCACGAATTTTCTTCCCTGGACACTAAAAAATTCTTGGTTTTTAAAAACTATGAAAAAAACCATTTTTAAGGATGAAATTCAACCCCGAATCTCATACTGGCCTCGGTTTTTACATTTGTGTAAAAAAAAAATTACCTCCTGGGCACAAAAATCCCTGACCCCGGCATCACGAATTTTCTTCCCCGGACACCAAAAAATGCTTGATTTTTAAAAACTATAAAAAACACCATTTGTAAGCGTGAAATTCAACCCCGAATGTAATTCTGGTGTCCGTTTTTACATTTGGGTCAAAAAAAAAAAATTCACCTCCTGGGCACAAAAATCCCTGACCCCGGCATCAGGAATTTCCTTCCCCGGACACTAAAAATATCTTCATTTACAAAAAGTATAAAAAACACCATTTTTAAGGATGCAATTAAACCTCGAATCTAATTCTGGTGTCTGTTTTTACATTTGGGTCAAAAAACAATTTACCTGCTGGGCATAAAAATCCCTGGCATCACGAATTTTCTTCCCCGGACACAAAAAAATCTTGATTTTTAAAATCTATAAAAAACACCATTTCTAAGGATGAAATTCAACCCCGAATCTCATACTGGCCTCGGTTTTTAAATTTGTGTCAAAAAATCTTTTTCACCCCCTGGGCACAAAAATCCCTGACCCCGGCATCAGAAATTTACTTGCCCGGACACCAAAAAATGCTTGATTTTTAAAAAGTATAAAAAACACCATTTTTAAACGTGAAATTAAACCCCGAATGTAATTCTGGTGTCCGTTTTTACATTTGGGTCAAAAAAAAAAAATTCACCTCCTGGGCACAAAAATCCCTGACTCCGGCATCAGGAATTTTCTTCCCCGGACACAAAAAAATCTTGATTTTTAAAATCTATGAAAAACACCATTTTCAAGGATGAAATTCAACCCTGAATCTAATTCTGGTGTCAGTTTTTACATTTGGGTCAAAAAAAAAATTTTCACCCGCTGGGCACAAAAATCCCTGACCCCGGCATCAGGAATTTTCTTGCCCAAACACCAAAAAATTCTTGATTTTTAAAAACTATAAAAAGCACCATTTTTAAGGACGAAATTCAACCCCGAAACTAATTCTAGTGTCCATTTTTACATTTGGGTCAAAAAAAAAATTTCACCCCCTGGGCACAAAAATCCCTGACCCCGGCAACAGGAATTTTCTTCCCCGGACACCAAAAAATCTTGATTTTTAAAATCTATGAAAAACACCATTTTTAAGGACGAAATTCAACCCCAAAACTAATTCTAGTGTCCATTTTTACATTTGGGTCAAAAAAAAATTTCACCTCCTGGGCACAAAAATCCCTGACTCCGGCATCAGGAATTTTCTTCCCCGGACACCAAAAAATCTTGATTTTTAAAATCTATGAAAAACACCATTTTCAAGGATGAAATTCAACCCTGAATGTAATTCTGGTGTCCGTTTTTACATTTGGGTCAAAAAAAATTTACCTCCTCGGCACAAAAATCCCTGACCCCGGCATCACGAATTTTCTTCCCCGGACACCAAAAAATCTTGATTTTTAAAATCTATGAAAAAAACCTATTTTAAGGATGAAATTAAAACTCGAATCTAATTCTGGTGTCTGTTTTTACATTTGGGTCAAAAAAAATTTACCTGCTGGGCACAAAAATCCCTGACCCCGGCATCACGAATTTTCTTCCCCGGACACCAAAAAATGCTTGATTTTTAAAATCTATAAAAAACACCATTTCTAAGGATGAAATTCAACCCCGAATCTCATACTGGCCTGGGTTTTTACATTTGTGTCAAAAAATCTTTTTCACCTCCTGGGCACAAAAATCCCTGACCCCGGCATCAGGAATTTTCTTGCCCGGACACCAAAAAATTCTTGATTTTTAAAAACTATAAAAAACACCATTTCTAAGGATGAAATTCAACCCCGAATCTCATACTGGCCTCGGTTTTTACATTTGTGTAAAAAAAATAATTTACCTCCTGGGCACAAAAATCCCTGACCCCGGCATCACGAATTTTCTTCCCCGGACACCAAAAAATCTTGATATTTAAAATCTATGAAAAAAACCATTTTTAAGGATGAAATTAAAACTCGAATCTAATTCTGGTGTCTGTTTTTACATTTGGGTGAAAAAAAATTTACCTCCTGGGCACAAAAATCCCTGACCCCGGCATCACGAATTTTCTTCCCTGGACACAAAAAAATCTTGATTTTTAAAATCTATGAAAAACACCATTTTCAAGGATGAAATTCAACCCTGAATCTAATTCTGGCGTCAGTTTTTACATTTGGGTCAAAAAAAAAATTTTCACCCACTGGGCGCAAAAATCCCTGAACCCGGCAACAGGAATTTTCTTCCCCGGACACCAAAAATGCTTGATTTTTAAAAACTATAAAAAAAACCATTTTTAAGCGTGAAATTCAACCCCGAATGTAATTCTGGCGTCCGTTTTTACATTTGGGTCAAAAAAAAATTTCACTTCCTGGGCAGAAATATCCCTGACCCCGGCATCAGGAATTTCCTTCCCCGGACACCAAAAATATCTTCATTTACAAAAAGTATAAAAAACACCATTTTTAAGGATGCAATTAAACCTCGAATCTAATTCTGGTGTCTGTTTTTACATTTGGGTAAAAAAAAAATTACCTGCTGGGCACAAAAATCCCTGGCATCACGAATTTTCTTCCCCGGACACCAAAAAATCTTGATTTTTAAAATCTATAAAAAAACACCATTTCTAAGGATGAAATTCAACCCCGAATCTCATACTGGCCTCGGTTTTTACATTTGTGTCAAAAAAAAATTTCACCTCCTGGGCACAAAAATCCCTGACCCCGGCATCAGGAATTTTCTTGCCCGGACACCAAAAAATTCTTCATTTATTAAAACTATAAAAAGCACCATTTTTAAGGACGAAATTCAACCCTGAAACTAATTCTAGTGTCCATTTTTACATTTGGGTCAAAAAAAAAATTTCACCCCCTGGGCACAAAAATCCCTGACCCCGGCATCACGAATTTTCTTCCCCGGACACTAAAAAATTCTTGGTTTTTAAAAACTATGAAAAAAACCATTTTTAAGGATGAAATTCAACCCCAAATCTCATACTGGCCTCGGTTTTTACATTTGTGTCAAAAAAAATTACCTCCTGGGCACAAAAATCCCTGACCCCGGCATCACGAATTTTCTTCCCCGGACACCAAAAAATCTTGATTTTTAAAATCTATGAAAAACACCATTTTCAACGATGAAATTCAACCCTGAATGTAATTCTGGTGTCCGTTTTTACATTTGGGTCAAAAAAAAATTTCACCTCCAGGGCACAAAAATCCCTGACACCGGCATCAGGAATTTTGTCCCCCGGACATTCCAAAAATGTTCATTTACAAAAACTATAAAAAACACCATTTTTAAGGATGAAATTCAACCCCGAACCTCATTCTGGAATCGGTTTTTACATTTGGGTCAAATAAAATTTTCACCTCCTGGGCACAAAAATCCCTGACCCCGGCATCAGGAATTTCCTTCCCCGGACACCAAAAATATCTTCATTTACAAAAAGTATAAAAAACACCATTTTTAACGATGCAATTAAACCTCGAATCTAATTCTGGTGTCTGTTTTTACATTTGGGTCAAAAAACAATTTACCTGCTGGGCATAAAAATCCCTGGCATCACGAATTTTCTTCCCCGGACACAAAAAAATCTTGATTTTTAAATTCTATGAAAAACACCATTTTCAAGGATGAAATTCAACCCCAAATCTAATTCTAGAGTCCGTTTTTACATTTGGGTCAGAAAAAAATATTTCACCTCCTGGGCACAAAAATCCCTGACCCCAGCATCACGAATTTTCTTCCCTGGACACAAAAAAATGTTGATTTTTAAAATCTATAAAAAACACCATTTCTAAGGATGAAATTTAACCCCGAATCTCATACTGGCCTCGGTTTTTACATTTGTGTCAAAAAATCTTTTTCACCTCCTGGGCACAAAAATCCCTGACTCCGGCATCAGGAATTTTCTTGCCCGGACACCAAAAAATTCTTGATTTTTAAAAACTATAAAAAGCACCATTTTTAAGGACGAAATTCAACCCCGAAACTAATTCTAGTGTCCATTTTTACATTTGGGTCAAAAAAAAATTTCACCCGCTGGGCACAAAAATCCCTGAACCCGGCAACAGGAATTTTCTTCCCCGGACACCAAAAATGCTTGATTTTTAAAAACTATAAAAAAAACCATTTTTAAGCGTGAAATTCAAACCCGAATGTAATTCTGGCGTCCGTTTTTACATTTGGGTCAAAAAAAAATTTCACTTCCTGGGCACAAAAATCCCTGACTCCGGCATCAGGAATTTTCTTCCCCGGACACTAAAAAATTCTTGATTTTTAAAAACTATAAAAAGCACCATTTTTAAGGACGAAATTCAACCCCGAAACTAATTCTAGTGTCCATTTTTACATTTGGGTCAAAAAAAAATTTCACCCGCTGGGCACAAAAATCCCTGAACCCGGCAACAGGAATTTTCTTCCCCGGACACCAAAAATGCTTGATTTTTAAAAACTATAAAAAAAACCATTTTTAAGCATGAAATTCAAACCCGAATGTAATTCTGGCGTCCGTTTTTACATTTGGGTCAAAAAAAAATTTCACTTCCTGGGCACAAAAATCCCTGACCCCGGCATCACGAATTTTCTTCCCCGGACACTAAAAAATTCTTGGTTTTTAAAAACTATGAAAAAAACCATTTTTAAGGATGAAATTCAACCCCGAATCTCATACTGGCCTCGGTTTTTACATTTGTGTCAAAAAAAATTACCTCCTGGGCACAAAAATCCCTGACCCTAGCATCACGAATTTTCTTCCCCGGACACCAAAAAATGCTTGATTTTTAAAATCTATAATAAACACCATTTCTAAGGATGAAATTCAACCCCGAATCTCATACTGGCCTGGGTTTTTACATTTGTGTCAAAAAATCTTTTTCACCTCCTGGGCACAAAAATCCCTGACCCCGGCATCAGGAATTTCCTTCCCCGGACACTAAAAATATCTTCATTTACAAAAAGTATAAAAAACACCATTTTTAAGGATGCAATTAAACCTCGAATCTAATTCTGGTGTCTGTTTTTACATTTGGGTCAACAAACAATTTACCTGCTGGGCATAAAAATCCCTGGCATCACGAATTTTCTTCCTCGGACACAAAAAAATCTTCATTTTTAAAATCTATAAAAAACACCATTTCTAAGGATGAAATTCAACCCCGAATCTCATACTGGCCTCGGTTTTTACATTTGTGTCAAAAAATCTTTTTCACCTCCTGGGCACAAAAATCCCTGACCCCGGCATCAGGAATTTTCTTGCCCGGACACCAAAAAATTCTTGATTTTTAAAAACTATAAAAAGCACCCTTTTTAAGGACGAAATTCAACCCCGAAACTAATTCTAGTGTCCATTTTTACATTTGGGTCAAAAAAAAAATTTCACCCCCTGGGCACAAAAATCCCTGACCCCGGCATCAGAAATTTACTTGCCCGGACACCAAAAAATGCTTGATTTTTAAAAAGTATAAAAAACACCATTTTTAAGCGTGAAATTAAACCCCGAATGTAATTCTGGTGTCCGTTTTTACATTTGGGTCAAAAAAAAAAATTCACCTCCTGGGCACAAAAATCCCTGACTCCGGCATCAGGAATTTTCTTCCCCGGACACAAAAAAATCTTGATTTTTAAAATCTATGAAAAACACCATTTTCAAGGATGAAATTCAACCCTGAATCTAATTCTGGTGTCAGTTTTTACATTTGGGTCAAAAAAAAAATTTTCACCCGCTGGGCACAAAAATCCCTGACCCCGGCATCAGGAATTTTCTTGCCCGGACACCAAAAAATTCTTGATTTTTAAAAACTATAAAAAGCACCATTTTTAAGGACGAAATTCAACCCCGAAACTAATTCTAGTGTCCATTTTTACATTTGGGTCAAAAAAAAAATTTCACCCCCTGGGCACAAAAATCCCTGACCCCGGCATCACGAATTTTCTTCCCCGGACACTAAAAAATTCTTGGTTTTTAAAAAGTATGAAAAAAACAATTTTTAAGGATGAAATTCAACCCCGAATCTCATACTGGCCTCGGTTTTTACATTTGTGTCAAAAAAAATTTACCTCCTGGGCACAAAAATCCCTGACCCCGGCATCACGAATTTTCTTCCCCGGACACCAAAAAATCTTGATTTTTAAAATCTATGAAAAAAACCATTTTTAAGGATGAAATTAAAACTCGAATCTAATTCTGGTGTCTGTTTTTACATTTGGGTCAAAAAAAAATTATCTCCTGGGCACAAAAATCCCTGACCCCGGCATCACGAATTTTCTTCCCTGGACACAAAAAAATCTTGATTTTTAAAATCTATGAAAAACACCATTTTCAAGGATGAAATTCAACCCTGAATCTAATTCTGGCGTCAGTTTTTACATTTGGGTCAAAAAAAAAATTTTCACCCGCTGGGCACAAAAATCCCTGAACCCGGCAACAGGAATTTTGTTCCCCAGACACCAAAAATGCTTGATTTTTAAAAACTATAAAAAAACCATTTTTAAGTGTGAAATTCAACCCCGAATGTAATTCTGGCGTCCGTTTTTACATTTGGGTCAAAAAAAAAATTCACTTCCTGGGCAGAAATATCCCTGACCCCGGCATCAGGAATTTCCTTCCCCGGACACCAAAAATATCTTCATTTACAAAAAGTATAAAAAACACCATTTTTAAGGATGCAATTAAACCTCGAATCTAATTCTGGTGTCTGTTTTTACATTTGGGTAAAAAAAAAAATTACCTGCTGGGCACAAAAATCCCTGGCATCACGAATTTTCTTCCCCGGACACAAAAAAATCTTGATTTTTAAAATCTATAAAAAACACCATTTCTAAGGATGAAATTCAACCCCGAATCTCATACTGGCCTCGGTTTTTACATTTGTGTCAAAAAAAAATTTCACCTCCTGGGCACAAAAATCCCTGACCCCGGCATCAGGAATTTTCTTGCCCGGACACCAAAAAATTCTTGATTTATTAAAACTATAAAAAGCACCATTTTTAAGGACGAAATTCAACCCTGAAACTAATTCTGGTGTCCGTTTTTACATTTGGGTCAAAAAAAAAAATTCACCTCCTGGGCACAAAAATCCCTGACTCCGGCATCAGGAATTTTCTTCCCCGGACACAAAAAAATCGTGATTTTTAAAATCTATGAAAAACACCATTTTCAAGGATGAAATTCAACCCTGAATCTAATTCTGGTGTCAGTTTTTACATTTGGGTAAAAAAAAAAATTTTCACCCGCTGGGCACAAAAATCCCTGACCCCGGCATCAGGAATTTTCTTGCCCGGACACCAAAAAATTCTTGATTTTTAAAAACTATAAAAAGCACCATTTTTAAGGACGAAATTCAACCCCGAAACTAATTCTAGTGTCCATTTTTACATTTGGGTCAAAAAAAAAAATTTCACCCCCTGGGCACAAAAATCCCTGACCCCGGCATCACGAATTTTCTTCCCCGGTCACCAAAAAATGCTTGATTTTTAAAAACTATAAAAAACACCATTTGTAAGCGTGAAATTCAACCCCGAATGTAATTCTGGTGTCCGTTTTTACATTTGGGTCAAAAAAAAAAAATGACCTCCTGGGCACAAAAATCCCTGACCCCGGCATCAGGAATTTCCTTCCCCAGACACTAAAAATATCTTCATTTACAAAAAGTATAAAAAACACCATTTTTAAGGATGCAATTAAACCTCGAATCTAATTCTGGTGTCTGTTTTTACATTTGGGTCAAAAAACAATTTACCTGCTGGGCATAAAAATCCCTGGCATCACGAATTTTCTTCCCCGGACACAAAAAAATCTTGATTTTTAAAATCTATGAAAAACACCATTTGCAAGGATGAAATTCAACCCCGAATCTCATACTGGCCTCGGTTTTTACATTTGTGTAAAAAAAAAAATTTACCTCCTGGGCAAAAAAATCCCTGACCCCGGCATCACGAATTTTCTTCCCCGGACACCAAAAAATCTTGATTTTTAAAATCTATGAAAAAAAACATTTTTAAGGATGAAATTAAAACTCGAATCTAATTCTGGTGTCTGTTTTTACATTTGGGTCAAAAAAAATTTACCTCCTGGGCACAAAAATCCCTGACCCCGGCATCACGAATTTTCTTCCCCGGACACAAAAAAATCTTGATTTTTAAAATCTATAAAAAACACCATTTCTAAGGATGAAATTCAACCCCGAATCTCATACTGGCCTCGGTTTTTACATTTGTGTCAAAAAACCTTTTTCACCCGCTGGGCACAAAAATCCCTGACCCCGGCATCAGGAATTTTCTTGCCCGGACACCAAAAAATTCTTGATTTTTAAAAACTATAAAAAGCACCATTTTTAAGGACAAAATTCAACCCCGAAACTAATTCTAGTGTCCATTTTTACATTTGGGTCAAAAAAAAAAATTTCACCCCCTGGGCACAAAAATCCCTGACCCCGGCATCACGAATTTTCTTCCCCGGACACTAAAAAATTCTTGGTTTTTAAAAAGTATGAAAAAAACAATTTTTAAGGATGAAATTCAACCCCGAATCTCATACTGGCCTCGGTTTTTACATTTGTGTCAAAAAAAATTTACCTCCTGGGCACAAAAATCCCTGACCCCGGCATCACGAATTTTCTTCCCCGGACACCAAAAAATCTTGATTTTTAAAATCTATGAAAAAAACCATTTTTAAGGATGAAATTAAAACTCGAATCTAATTCTGGTGTCTGTTTTTACATTTGGGTCAAAAAAAAAATTATCTCCTGGGCACAAAAATCCCTGACCCCGGCATCACGAATTTTCTTCCCTGGACACAAAAAAATCTTGATTTTTAAAATCTATGAAAAACACCATTTTCAAGGATGAAATTCAACCCTGAATCTAATTCTGGCGTCAGTTTTTACATTTGGGTCAAAAAAAAAATTTTCACCCGCTGGGCACAAAAATCCCTGAACCCGGCAACAGGAATTTTGTTCCCCAGACACCAAAAATGCTTGATTTTTAAAAACTATAAAAAAACCATTTTTAAGTGTGAAATTCAACCCCGAATGTAATTCTGGCGTCCGTTTTTACATTTGGGTCAAAAAAAAAATTCACTTCCTGGGCAGAAATATCCCTGACCCCGGCATCAGGAATTTCCTTCCCTGGACACCAAAAATATCTTCATTTACAAAAAGTATAAAAAACACCATTTTTAAGGATGCAATTAAACCTCGAATCTAATTCTGGTGTCTGTTTTTACATTTGGGTCAAAAAACAATTTACCTGCTGGGCATAAAAATCCCTGGCATCACGAATTTTCTTCCCCGGACACAAAAAAATCTTCATTTTTAAAATCTATAAAAAACACCATTTCTAAGGATGAAATTCAACCCCGAATCTCATACTGGCCTCGGTTTTTACATTTGTGTCAAAAAATCTTTTTCACCTCCTGGGCACAAAAATCCCTGACCCCGGCATCAGGAATTTTCTTGCCCGGACACCAAAAAATTCTTGATTTTTAAAAACTATAAAAAGCACCCTTTTTAAGGACGAAATTCAACCCCGAAACTAATTCTAGTGTCCATTTTTACATTTGGGTCAAAAAAAAAATTTCACCCCCTGGGCACAAAAATCCCTGACCCCGGCATCAGAAATTTACTTGCCCGGACACCAAAAAATGCTTGATTTTTAAAAAGTATAAAAAACACCATTTTTAAGCGTGAAATTAAACCCCGAATGTAATTCTGGTGTCCGTTTTTACATTTGGGTCAAAAAAAAAAATTCACCTCCTGGGCACAAAAATCCCTGACTCCGGCATCAGGAATTTTCTTCCCCGGACACAAAAAAATCTTGATTTTTAAAATCTATGAAAAACACCATTTTCAAGGATGAAATTCAACCCTGAATCTAATTCTGGTGTCAGTTTTTACATTTGGGTCAAAAAAAAAATTTTCACCTGCTGGGCACAAAAATCCCTGACCCCGGCATCAGGAATTTTCTTGCCCGGACACCAAAAAATTCTTGATTTTTAAAAACTATAAAAAGCACCATTTTTAAGGACGAAATTCAACCCCGAAACTAATTCTAGTGTCCATTTTTACATTTGGGTCAAAAAAAAAAAATTTCACCCCCTGGGCACAAAAATCCCTGACCCCGGCATCACGAATTTTCTTCCCCGGTCACCAAAAAATGCTTGATTTTTAAAAACTATAAAAAACACCATTTGTAAGCGTGAAATTCAACCCCGAATGTAATTCTGGTGTCCGTTTTTACATTTGGGTCAAAAAAAAATAATTGACCTCCTGGGCACAAAAATCCCTGACCCCGGCATCAGGAATTTCCTTCCCCAGACACTAAAAATATCTTCATTTACAAAAAGTATAAAAAACACCATTTTTAAGGATGCAATTAAACCTCGAATCTAATTCTGGTGTCTGTTTTTACATTTGGGTCAAAAAACAATTTACCTGCTGGGCATAAAAATCCCTGGCATCACGAATTTTCTTCCCCGGACACAAAAAAATCTTGATTTTTAAAATCTATGAAAAACACCATTTGCAAGGATGAAATTCAACCCCGAATCTCATACTGGCCTCGGTTTTTACATTTGTGTAAAAAAAAAAATTTACCTCCTGGGCAAAAAAATCCCTGACCCCGGCATCACGAATTTTCTTCCCCGGACACCAAAAAATCTTGATTTTTAAAATCTATGAAAAAAAACATTTTTAAGGATGAAATTAAAACTCGAATCTAATTCTGGTGTCTGTTTTTACATTTGGGTCAAAAAAAATTTACCTCCTGGGCACAAAAATCCCTGACCCCGGCATCACGAATTTTCTTCCCCGGACACAAAAAAATCTTGATTTTTAAAATCTATAAAAAACACCATTTCTAAGGATGAAATTCAACCCCGAATCTCATACTGGCCTCGGTTTTTACATTTGTGTCAAAAAACCTTTTTCACCCGCTGGGCACAAAAATCCCTGACCCCGGCATCAGGAATTTTCTTGCCCGGACACCAAAAAATTCTTGATTTTTAAAAACTATAAAGAGCACCATTTTTAAGGACGAAATTCAACCCCGAAACTAATTCTAGTGTCCATTTTTACATTTGGGTCAAAAAAAAAATTTCACCCCCTGGGCACAAAAATCCCTGACCCCGGCATCACGAATTTTCTTCCCCGGACACTAAAAAATTCTTGGTTTTTAAAAACTATGAAAAAAACAATTTTTAAGGATGAAATTCAACCCCGAATCTCATACTGGCCTCGGTTTTTACATTTGTGTCAAAAAAAATTTACCTCCTGGGCACAAAAATCCCTGACCCCGGCATCAGAAATTTACTTGCCCGGACACCAAAAAATGCTTGATTTTTAAAAACTATAAAAAACACCATTTGTGAGCGTGAAATTCAACCCCGAATGTAATTCTGGCATCCGTTTTTACATTTGGGTCAACAAAAAAAAATTCACCTCCTGGGCACAAAAATCCCTGACCCCGGTATCAGGAATTTTCTTCCCCGGACACTAAAAAATTCTTGGTTTTTAAAAACTATGAAAAAAAACATTTTTAAGGATGAAATTCAACCCCGAATCTCATACTGGCCTCGGTTTTTACATTTGGGTCAAAAAAAAAATTTCACCCCCTGGGCACAAAAATCCCTGACCCCAGCATCAGATATTTACTTGCCCGGACACCAAAAAATGCTTGATTTTTAAAAACTATAAAAAACACCATTTGTAAGCGTGAAATTCAATCCCGAATGTAATTCTGGCATCCGTTTTTACATTTGGGTCAAAAAAAAAAAATTCACCTCCTGGGCACAAAAATCCCTGGCCCCGGCATCAGGAATTTTCTTGCCCGGACACCAAAAAATTCTTGATTTTTAAAAACTATAAAAAGCACCATTTTTAAGGACGAAATTCAACCCCGAATCTAATTCTAGTGTCCATTTTTACATTTGGGTCAAAAAAGATTTTCACCCCCTGGGCACAAAAATCCCTGAACCCGGCAACAGGAAGTTTCTTCCCCGGACACAAAAAAAAATCTTGATTTTTAAAACCTATGAAAAACACCATTTATAAGGATGAAATTCAACCCCGAATCTAATTCTGGCGTCCGTTTTTACATTTGGGTCAAAAAAAAAAATTCACCTCCTGGGCACAAAAATCCCTGAACCCGGCAACAGGAATTTTCTTCCCCAGACACCAAAAAATGATTGATTTTTAAAAAGTATAAAAAACATCATTTTTAAGGATGAAATTCAACCCCGAATCTAATTCTGGCATCCGTTTTTACATTTGGGTCAAAAAAAAATTCACCTCCTGGGCACAAAAATCCCTGACATCAGGAATTTCCTTCCCCGGACACCAAAAATATCTTCATTTACAAAAACTATTAAAAACAACATTTTTAAGGATGAAATTAAAACTCGAATGTAATTCTTGTGTCTGTTTTTCCATTTGGGTCAAAAAATTTTTTACCTGCTGGGCATAAAAATCCCTGGCATCACAAATTTTCTTCCCCGGACACAAAAAAATCTTGATTTTTAAAATCTATAAAAAACACCGTTTCTAAGGATGAAATTCAACCCCGAATCTCATACTGGCCTCAGTTTTTACATTTGTGTCAAAAAAAAAATTTCACCTCCTGGGCACAAAAATCCCTGACCCCGGCATCACGAATTTTCTTCCGCGGACACCAAAAAATGCTTGATTTTTAAAAACTATAAAAAACACCATTTCTAAGGATGAAATTCAACCCCGAATCTCATACTGGCCTCGGTTTTTACATTTGTGTCAAAAGAAATTTACCTCCTGGGCACAAAAATCCCTGACCCCAGCATCACGAATTTTCTTCCCCGGACACCAAAAAATCTTGATTTTTAAAATCTATGAAATAAACCATTTTTAAGGATGAAATTAAAACTCGAATCTAATTCTGGTGTCTGTTTTTACATTTGGGTGAAAAAAAAATTTACCTCCTGGGCACAAAAATCCCTGACCCCGGCATCACGAATTTTCTTCCCCGGACACCAAAAAAATCTTGATTTTTAAAATCTATAAAAAACACCATTTCTAAGGATGAAATTCAACCCCGAATCTCATACTGCCCTGGGTTTTTACATTTGTGTCAAAAAATCTTTTTCACCTCCTGGGCACAAAAATCCCTGACCCCGGCATCAGGAATTTTCTTGCCCGGACACCAAAAAAATCTTGATTTTTAAAAACTATAAAAAGCACCATTTTTAAGGACGAAATTCAACCCCAAAACTAATTCTAGTGTCCATTTTTACATTTGGGTCAAAAAAAAAATTTCACCCCCTGGGCACAAAAATCCCTGACCCTGGCATCACGAATTTTCTTTCCCGGACACAAAAAAATCTTGATTTTTAAAATCTATAAAAAACACCATTTCTAAGGATGAAATTCAACCCTGAATCTAATTCTGGCGTCCGTTTTTACATTTGGGTCAAAAAAAAAAATTTCACCCGCTGGGCACAAAAATCCCTGAACCCGGCAACAGGAATTTTCTTCCCCGGACACCAAAAATGCTTGATTTTTAAAAACTATAAAAAACACCATTTTTAAGCGTGAAATTCAACCCCGAATGTAATTCTGGCGTCCGTTTTTACATTTGGGTCAAAAAAAAAATTTTCAACCGCTGGGCACAAAAATCCCTGAACCCGGCAACAGGAATTTTCTTCCCCGGACACCAAAAATGCTTGATTTTTAAAAACTATAAAAAACACCATTTTGAAGGATGCAATTAAACCTCGAATCTAATTCTGGTGTCTGTTTTTACATTTGGGTCAAAAAAAAATTACCTGCTGGGCATAAAAATCCCTGGCATCACGAATTTTCTTCCCCGGACACAAAAAAATCTTGATTTTTAAAATCTATAAAAAACACCATTTCTAAGGATGCAATTCAACCCCGAATTTCATACTGGCCTTGGTTTTTACATTTGTGTCAAAAAAAAAATTCACCTCCTGGGCACAAAAATCCCTGACCCTAGCATCACGAATTTTCTTCCCCGGACACCAAAAAATGCTTGATTTTTAAAATCTATAAAAAACACCATTTCTAAGGATGAAATTCAACCCCGAATCTCATACTGACCTCGGTTTTTACATTTGTGTCAAAAAATCTTTTTCACCTCCTGGGCACAAAAATCCCTGACGCCGGCATCAGGAATTTTCTTGCCCGGACACCAAAAAATTCTTGATTTTTAAAAACTATAAAAAGCACCATTTTTAAGGACGAAATTCAACCCCGAAACTAATTCTAGTGTCCATTTTTACATTTGGGTCAAAAAAAAAAAATTCACCCCCTGGGCACAAAAATCCCTGACCCCGGCATCACGAATTTTCTTCCCCGGACACTAAAAATATCTTCATTTACAAAAAGTATAAAAAACACCATTTTTAAGGATGCAATTAAACCTCGAATCTAATTCTGGTGTCTGTTTTTACATTTGGGTCAAAAAACAATTTACCTGCTGGGCATAAAAATCCCTGGAATCACGAATTTTCTTCCCCGGACACAAAAAAATCTTGATTTTTAAAATCTATGAAAAACACCATTTGCAAGGACGAAATTCAACCCCGAAACTAATTCTGGCGTCCGTTTTTACATTTGGGTCAAAAAAAAATTTCACCCCCTGGGCACAAAAATCCCTGAACCCGGCAACAGGAAGTTTCTTCCCCGGACACAAAAAAAATCTTGATTTTTAAAATCTATGAAAAACACCATTTATAAGGATGAAATTCAACCCCGAATCTCATACTGGCCTCGGTTTTTACATTTGTGTCAAAAAAAATTTACCTCCTGGGCACAAAAATCCCTGACCCCGGCACCACGAATTTTCTTCCCCGGACACCAAAAAATCTTGATTTTTAAAATCTATGAAAAAAACCATTTTTAAGGATGAAATTAAAACTCGAATCTAATTCTGGTGTCTGTTTTTACATTTGGGTCAAAAAAAATTTACCTCCTGGGCACAAAAATCCCTGACCCCGGCATCACGAATTTTCTTCCCTGGACACAAAAAAATCTTGATTTTTAAAATCTATAAAAAACACCATTTCTAAGGATGAAATTCACCCCCGAATCTCATACTGGCCTCGGTTTTTACATTTGTGTCAAAAAATCTTTTTCACCTCCTGGGCACAAAAATCCCTGACCCCGGCATCAGGAATTTTCTTGCCCGGACACCAAAAAATTCTTGATTTTTAAAAACTATAAAAAGCACCATTATATTATGAAGCTGCTGCATTGGTAGGAATAAGTGACTGGATTAATTTGACGCAAGGGAGGTTATTAAATCTTGAGGGCCACGATTTGTTTTTTGGCTGGCATGCATATTTGTTGTATGATAAGAAGGTAGACAACGTGTTTAGGGTGCATATTTTAAGACAGGCATTGCTGAGAGTTTGGAAGAAGTACAGACATAAGTTAAGTTGCAAGATACCATTGTGGGCAATTCCAAAACACGCAATAGAAAATATACATGCTGGCTTCAAACATGATTTGACTACGTACAAGGAGATTCTCAGTTTGGAAAGAAATGTTTGGTGTTTGAAATCATATAGCCTCTTGCGAGAAGAGAAGGTTGTTCAAAATTGGTTTCAATATACTCAGTTACGGGCCAGGTGGAAAGAAGACCAGAAAAATGGATTTACAATGACTGATGAAAATTTGATAAAGCAAATCAGGAATCAGGGACCAGCACATATCAAACGGATATATCTTGCATTGATAGAGATTGACTCAGAAACAGAGCTTGTTAAGGATTGTATGATAAAATGGGCCCAAAATATTCAGGAAGTTATCACAATGGACACGTGGGAAAAGATTTGGGTGAGGAACGTAAAATTTACACAAGCTCAAAATTTAAGAGAGAATTTTTACAAAATGTTTTATAGATGGCATTTAGATCCCAAAAAGCTTGCAAGTATGTATCCGAGTTATCAGCCTAAATGTTGGAGGTGCGGTGATGAAGATGCAACATATTTTCACATATGGTGGACTTGTAAAAAGGTTAAGGCTTTTTGGATAAAAGTGTGGTGGAACATGCAGAAGATTTTTAAACAGAGGATAAAGTTTTGTCCGCAATTTTTTTTGTTGGGAATAATTACAGATGCCACAGTTGTGGACACCAAGTTGATGTTGAATTTAATTACGGCGGCAAGACTTTTGATAGGCCAATACTGGAAGAAAGAGGAACTGCCGACCATAGAGGAGTGGACTTTAAAGGTTTCCGACCTGGCAGAGATGGCGAAGATTTCGGCTTATTTGAAAGATCATTCGCAAGAACGCTATATTATGGAATGGAGAAAATGGATTGATTTTATCCAGAACAAGTATAGGGTTAAGAAGTTTTATGTAGCATTTGAATAAGTCTTCCTTCGGTTTTTTTTTCTTTATTATCTTAGTTGTTTTTTTTTTACATATTCAATATTATTATTATTTGTTTTATCTTATATAAGCTAGAGAGTGATGGATTTTAGAGTTTATAATTGTTAGTATATGATTGTTTATGATTGCTTTTTATATATATACCTTGTATTTAGCTCTGGGAAGTCGGGGGGGGAGGGGGGGAGGGGGGGAGGTAGGGAAGGGGGAGGAGGGAGGGGGAAGGGGGGATTCTTAAAGGAAAACTGTATTTTAAAACTTTTCTAACTAAAAAAAAAAGCACCATTTTTAAGGACGAAATTCAACCCCGAAACTAATTCTAGTGTCAATTTTTAGATTTGGGTCAAAAAAAAAATTTCACCCCCTGGGCACAAAAATCCCTGACCCCGGCATCAGAAATTTACTTGCCCGGACACCAAAAAATGCTTGATTTTTAAAAACTATAAAAAACACCATTTGTAAGCGTGAAATTCAACCCCGAATGTAATTCTGGCATCCGTTTTTACATTTGGGTCAACAAAAAAAAATTCACCTCCTGGGCACAAAAATCCCTGACCCCGGTATCAGGAATTTTCTTCCCCGGACACTAAAAAATTCTTGGTTTTTAAAAACTATGAAAAAAAACATTTTTAAGGATGAAATTCAACCCCGAATCTCATACTGGCCTCGGTTTTTACATTTGGGTCAAAAAAAAAATTTCACCCCCTGGGCACAAAAATCCCTGACCCCAGCATCAGAAATTTACTTGCCCGGACACCAAAAAATGCTTGATTTTTAAAAACTATAAAAAACACCATTTGTAAGCGTGAAATTCAATCCCGAATGTAATTCTGGCATCCGTTTTTACATTTGGGTCAAAAAAAAAAAAATCACCTCCTGGGCACAAAAATCCCTGGCCCCGGCATCAGGAATTTTCTTGCCCGGACACCAAAAAATTCTTGATTTTTAAAAACTATAAAAAGCACCATTTTTAAGGACGAAATTCAACCCCGAATCTAATTCTAGTGTCCATTTTTACATTTGGGTCAAAAAAGATTTTCACCCCCTGGGCACAAAAATCCCTGAACCCGGCAACAGGAAGTTTCTTCCCCGGACACAAAAAAAAATCTTGATTTTTAAAATCTATGAAAAACACCATTTATAAGGATGAAATTCAACCCCGAATCTAATTCTGGCGTCCGTTTTTACATTTGGGTCAAAAAAAAAAAATTCACCTCCTGGGCACAAAAATCCCTGAACCCGGCAACAGGAATTTTCTTCCCCAGACACCAAAAAATGATTGATTTTTAAAAAGTATAAAAAACATCATTTTTAAGGATGAAATTCAACCCCGAATCTAATTCTGGCATCCGTTTTTACATTTGGGTCAAAAAAAAATTCACCTCCTGGGCACAAAAATCCCTGACATCAGGAATTTCCTTCCCCGGACACCAAAAATATCTTCATTTACAAAAACTATTAAAAACAACATTTTTAAGGATGAAATTAAAACTCGAATGTAATTCTTGTGTCTGTTTTTCCATTTGGGTCAAAAAAATTTTTACCTGCTGGGCATAAAAATCCCTGGCATCACAAATTTTCTTCCCCGGACACAAAAAAATCTTGATTTTTAAAATCTATAAAAAACACCGTTTCTAAGGATGAAATTCAACCCCGAATCTCATACTGGCCTCAGTTTTTACATTTGTGTAAAAAAAAAAATTTCACCTCCTGGGCACAAAAATCCCTGACCCCGGCATCACGAATTTTCTTCCGCGGACACCAAAAAATGCTTGATTTTTAAAAACTATAAAAAACACCATTTCTAAGGATGAAATTCAACCCCGAATCTCATACTGGCCTCGGTTTTTACATTTGTGTCAAAAGAAATTTACCTCCTGGGCACAAAAATCCCTGACCCCAGCATCACGAATTTTCTTCCCCGGACACCAAAAAATCTTGATTTTTAAAATCTATGAAATAAACCATTTTTAAGGATGAAATTAAAACTCGAATCTAATTCTGGTGTCTGTTTTTACATTTGGGTGAAAAAAAAATTTACCTCCTGGGCACAAAAATCCCTGACCCCGGCATCACGAATTTTCTTCCCCGGACACCAAAAAAATCTTGATTTTTAAAATCTATAAAAAGCACCATTTTTAAGGACGAAATTCAACCCCGAAACTAATTCTAGTGTCCATTTTTACATTTGGGTCAAAAAAAAAAAATTCACCCCCTGGGCACAAAAATCCCTGACCCCGGCATCACGAATTTTCTTCCCCGGACACTAAAAATATCTTCATTTACAAAAAGTATAAAAAACACCATTTTTAAGGATGCAATTAAACCTCGAATCTAATTCTGGTGTCTGTTTTTACATTTGGGTCAAAAAACAATTTACCTGCTGGGCATAAAAATCCCTGGAATCACGAATTTTCTTCCCCGGACACAAAAAAATCTTGATTTTTAAAATCTATGAAAAACACCATTTGCAAGGACGAAATTCAACCCCGAAACTAATTCTGGCGTCCGTTTTTACATTTGGGTCAAAAAAAAATTTCACCCCCTGGGCACAAAAATCCCTGAACCCGGCAACAGGAAGTTTCTTCCCCGGACACAAAAAAAATCTTGATTTTTAAAATCTATGAAAAACACCATTTATAAGGATGAAATTCAACCCCGAATCTCATACTGGCCTTGGTTTTTACATTTGTGTCAAAAAAAATTTACCTCCTGGGCACAAAAATCCCTGACCCCGGCACCACGAATTTTCTTCCCCGGACACCAAAAAATCTTGATTTTTAAAATCTATGAAAAAAACCATTTTTAAGGATGAAATTAAAACTCGAATCTAATTCTGGTGTCTGTTTTTACATTTGGGTCAAAAAAAATTTACCTCCTGGGCACAAAAATCCCTGACCCCGGCATCACGAATTTTCTTCCCTGGACACAAAAAAATCTTGATTTTTAAAATCTATAAAAAACACCATTTCTAAGGATGAAATTCACCCCCGAATCTCATACTGGCCTCGGTTTTTACATTTGTGTCAAAAAATCTTTTTCACCTCCTGGGCACAAAAATCCCTGACCCCGGCATCAGGAATTTTCTTGCCCGGACACCAAAAAATTCTTGATTTTTAAAAACTATAAAAAGCACCATTATATTATGAAGCTGCTGCATTGGTAGGAATAAGTGACTGGATTAATTTGACGCAAGGGAGGTTATTAAATCTTGAGGGCCACGATTTGTTTTTTGGCTGGCATGCATATTTGTTGTATGATAAGAAGGTAGACAACGTGTTTAGGGTGCATATTTTAAGACAGGCATTGCTGAGAGTTTGGAAGAAGTACAGACATAAGTTAAGTTGCAAGATACCATTGTGGGCAATTCCAAAACACGCAATAGAAAATATACATGCTGGCTTCAAACATGATTTGACTACGTACAAGGAGATTCTCAGTTTGGAAAGAAATGTTTGGTGTTTGAAATCATATAGCCTCTTGCGAGAAGAGAAGGTTGTTCAAAATTGGTTTCAATATACTCAGTTACGGGCCAGGTGGAAAGAAGACCAGAAAAATGGATTTACAATGACTGATGAAAATTTGATAAAGCAAATCAGGAATCAGGGACCAGCACATATCAAACGGATATATCTTGCATTGATAGAGATTGACTCAGAAACAGAGCTTGTTAAGGATTGTATGATAAAATGGGCCCAAAATATTCAGGAAGTTATCACAATGGACACGTGGGAAAAGATTTGGGTGAGGAACGTAAAATTTACACAAGCTCAAAATTTAAGAGAGAATTTTTACAAAATGTTTTATAGATGGCATTTAGATCCCAAAAAGCTTGCAAGTATGTATCCGAGTTATCAGCCTAAATGTTGGAGGTGCGGTGATGAAGATGCAACATATTTTCACATATGGTGGACTTGTAAAAAGGTTAAGGCTTTTTGGATAAAAGTGTGGTGGAACATGCAGAAGATTTTTAAACAGAGGATAAAGTTTTGTCCGCAATTTTTTTTGTTGGGAATAATTACAGATGCCACAGTTGTGGACACCAAGTTGATGTTGAATTTAATTACGGCGGCAAGACTTTTGATAGGCCAATACTGGAAGAAAGAGGAACTGCCGACCATAGAGGAGTGGACTTTAAAGGTTTCCGACCTGGCAGAGATGGCGAAGATTTCGGCTTATTTGAAAGATCATTCGCAAGAACGCTATATTATGGAATGGAGAAAATGGATTGATTTTATCCAGAACAAGTATAGGGTTAAGAAGTTTTATGTAGCATTTGAATAAGTCTTCCTTCGGTTTTTTTTTCTTTATTATCTTAGTTTTTTTTTTTTTTACATATTCAATATTATTATTATTTGTTTTATCTTATATAAGCTAGAGAGTGATGGATTTTAGAGTTTATAATTGTTAGTATATGATTGTTTATGATTGCTTTTTATATATATACCTTGTATTTAGCTCTGGGAAGTCGGGGGGGGAGGGGGGGAGGGGGGGAGGTAGGGAAGGGGGAGGAGGGAGGGGGAAGGGGGGATTCTTAAAGGAAAACTGTATTTTAAAACTTTTCTAACTAAAAAAAAAAGCACCATTTTTAAGGACGAAATTCAACCCCGAAACTAATTCTAGTGTCAATTTTTAGATTTGGGTCAAAAAAAAAATTTCACCCCCTGGGCACAAAAATCCCTGACCCCGGCATCAGAAATTTACTTGCCCGGACACCAAAAAATGCTTGATTTTTAAAAACTATAAAAAACACCATTTGTAAGCGTGAAATTCAACCCCGAATGTAATTCTGGCATCCGTTTTTACATTTGGGTCAACAAAAAAAAATTCACCTCCTGGGCACAAAAATCCCTGACCCCGGTATCAGGAATTTTCTTCCCCGGACACTAAAAAATTCTTGGTTTTTAAAAACTATGAAAAAAAACATTTTTAAGGATGAAATTCAACCCCGAATCTCATACTGGCCTCGGTTTTTACATTTGGGTCAAAAAAAAAATTTCACCCCCTGGGCACAAAAATCCCTGACCCCAGCATCAGAAATTTACTTGCCCGGACACCAAAAAATGCTTGATTTTTAAAAACTATAAAAAACACCATTTGTAAGCGTGAAATTCAATCCCGAATGTAATTCTGGCATCCGTTTTTACATTTGGGTCAAAAAAAAAAAATCACCTCCTGGGCACAAAAATCCCTGACCCCGGTATCAGGAATTTTCTTCCCCGGACACTAAAAAATTCTTGGTTTTTAAAAACTATGAAAAAAAACATTTTTAAGGATGAAATTCAACCCCGAATCTCATACTGGCCTCGCTTTTTACATTTGTGTCAAAAAATCTTTTTCACCTCCTGGGCACAAAAATCCCTGACCCCGGCATCAGGAATTTTCTTGCCCAGACACCAAAAAATTCTTGATTTTTAAAAACTATAAAAAGCACCATTTTTAAGGACGAAATTCAACCCCGAAACTAATTCTAGTGTCCATTTTTACATTTGGGTCAAAAAAAAAAAATTCACCCCCTGGGCACAAAAATCCCTGACCCCGGCATCACGAATTTTCTTCCCCGGACACTCAAAAATTCTTGGCTTTTAAAAACTATGAAAAAAACAATTTTTAAGGATGAAATTCAACCCCGAATCTCATACTGGTCTCGGTTTTTACATTTGTGTCAAAAAAAATTTACCTCCTGGGCACAAAAATCCCTGACCCCAGCATCAGAAATTTTCTTCCCCGGACACCAAAAAATGCTTGATTTTTAAAAACTATAAAAAACACCATTTGTAAGCGTGAAATTCAACCCCGAATGTAATTCTGGTGTCCGTTTTTACATTTGGGTCAAAAAAAAAAATTCACCTCCTGGGCACAAAAATCCCTGACCCCGGCATCAGGAATTTCCTTCCCCGGACACTAAAAATATCTTCATTTACAAAAAGTATAAAAAACACCATTTTTAAGGATGCAATTAAACCTCGAATCTAATTCTGGTGTCTGTTTTTACATTTGGGTCAAAAAACAATTTACCTGCTGGGCATAAAAATCCCTGGCATCACGAATTTTCTTCCCCGGACACAAAAAAATCTTGATTTTTAAAATCTATAAAAAACACCATTTCTAAGGATGAAATTCACCCCCGAATCTCATACTGGCCTCGGTTTTTACATTTGTGTCAAAAAATCTTTTTCACCTCCTGGGCACAAAAATCCCTGACCCCGGCATCAGGAATTTTCTTGCCCGGACACCAAAAAATTCTTGATTTTTAAAAACTATAAAAAGCACCATTATATTATGAAGCTGCTGCATTGGTAGGAATAAGTGACTGGATTAATTTGACGCAAGGGAGGTTATTAAATCTTGAGGGCCACGATTTGTTTTTTGGCTGGCATGCATATTTGTTGTATGATAAGAAGGTAGACAACGTGTTTAGGGTGCATATTTTAAGACAGGCATTGCTGAGAGTTTGGAAGAAGTACAGACATAAGTTAAGTTGCAAGATACCATTGTGGGCAATTCCAAAACACGCAATAGAAAATATACATGCTGGCTTCAAACATGATTTGACTACGTACAAGGAGATTCTCAGTTTGGAAAGAAATGTTTGGTGTTTGAAATCATATAGCCTCTTGCGAGAAGAGAAGGTTGTTCAAAATTGGTTTCAATATACTCAGTTACGGGCCAGGTGGAAAGAAGACCAGAAAAATGGATTTACAATGACTGATGAAAATTTGATAAAGCAAATCAGGAATCAGGGACCAGCACATATCAAACGGATATATCTTGCATTGATAGAGATTGACTCAGAAACAGAGCTTGTTAAGGATTGTATGATAAAATGGGCCCAAAATATTCAGGAAGTTATCACAATGGACACGTGGGAAAAGATTTGGGTGAGGAACGTAAAATTTACACAAGCTCAAAATTTAAGAGAGAATTTTTACAAAATGTTTTATAGATGGCATTTAGATCCCAAAAAGCTTGCAAGTATGTATCCGAGTTATCAGCCTAAATGTTGGAGGTGCGGTGATGAAGATGCAACATATTTTCACATATGGTGGACTTGTAAAAAGGTTAAGGCTTTTTGGATAAAAGTGTGGTGGAACATGCAGAAGATTTTTAAACAGAGGATAAAGTTTTGTCCGCAATTTTTTTTGTTGGGAATAATTACAGATGCCACAGTTGTGGACACCAAGTTGATGTTGAATTTAATTACGGCGGCAAGACTTTTGATAGGCCAATACTGGAAGAAAGAGGAACTGCCGACCATAGAGGAGTGGACTTTAAAGGTTTCCGACCTGGCAGAGATGGCGAAGATTTCGGCTTATTTGAAAGATCATTCGCAAGAACGCTATATTATGGAATGGAGAAAATGGATTGATTTTATCCAGAACAAGTATAGGGTTAAGAAGTTTTATGTAGCATTTGAATAAGTCTTCCTTCGGTTTTTTTTTCTTTATTATCTTAGTTTTTTTTTTTTTACATATTCAATATTATTATTATTTGTTTTATCTTATATAAGCTAGAGAGTGATGGATTTTAGAGTTTATAATTGTTAGTATATGATTGTTTATGATTGCTTTTTATATATATACCTTGTATTTAGCTCTGGGAAGTCGGGGGGGGAGGGGGGGAGGGGGGGAGGTAGGGAAGGGGGAGGAGGGAGGGGGAAGGGGGGATTCTTAAAGGAAAACTGTATTTTAAAACTTTTCTAACTAAAAAAAAAAGCACCATTTTTAAGGACGAAATTCAACCCCGAAACTAATTCTAGTGTCAATTTTTAGATTTGGGTCAAAAAAAAAATTTCACCCCCTGGGCACAAAAATCCCTGACCCCAGCATCAGAAATTTACTTGCCCGGACACCAAAAAATGCTTGATTTTTAAAAACTATAAAAAACACCATTTGTAAGCGTGAAATTCAACCCCGAATGTAATTCTGGCATCCGTTTTTACATTTGGGTCAACAAAAAAAAATTCACCTCCTGGGCACAAAAATCCCTGACCCCGGTATCAGGAATTTTCTTCCCCGGACACTAAAAAATTCTTGGTTTTTAAAAACTATGAAAAAAAACATTTTTAAGGATGAAATTCAACCCCGAATCTCATACTGGCCTCGGTTTTTACATTTGGGTCAAAAAAAAAATTTCACCCCCTGGGCACAAAAATCCCTGACCCCAGCATCAGAAATTTACTTGCCCGGACACCAAAAAATGCTTGATTTTTAAAAACTATAAAAAACACCATTTGTAAGCGTGAAATTCAATCCCGAATGTAATTCTGGCATCCGTTTTTACATTTGGGTCAAAAAAAAAAAAAATCACCTCCTGGGCACAAAAATCCCTGACCCCGGTATCAGGAATTTTCTTCCCCGGACACTAAAAAATTCTTGGTTTTTAAAAACTATGAAAAAAAACATTTTTAAGGATGAAATTCAACCCCGAATCTCATACTGGCCTCGCTTTTTACATTTGTGTCAAAAAATCTTTTTCACCTCCTGGGCACAAAAATCCCTGACCCCGGCATCAGGAATTTTCTTGCCCAGACACCAAAAAATTCTTGATTTTTAAAAACTATAAAAAGCACCATTTTTAAGGACGAAATTCAACCCCGAAACTAATTCTAGTGTCCATTTTTACATTTGGGTCAAAAAAAAAAAATTCACCCCCTGGGCACAAAAATCCCTGACCCCGGCATCACGAATTTTCTTCCCCGGACACTCAAAAATTCTTGGCTTTTAAAAACTATGAAAAAAACAATTTTTAAGGATGAAATTCAACCCCGAATCTCATACTGGTCTCGGTTTTTACATTTGTGTCAAAAAAAATTTACCTCCTGGGCACAAAAATCCCTGACCCCAGCATCAGAAATTTTCTTCCCCGGACACCAAAAAATGCTTGATTTTTAAAAACTATAAAAAACACCATTTGTAAGCGTGAAATTCAACCCCGAATGTAATTCTGGTGTCCGTTTTTACATTTGGGTCAAAAAAAAAAATTCACCTCCTGGGCACAAAAATCCCTGACCCCGGCATCAGGAATTTCCTTCCCCGGACACTAAAAATATCTTCATTTACAAAAAGTATAAAAAACACCATTTTTAAGGATGCAATTAAACCTCGAATCTAATTCTGGTGTCTGTTTTTACATTTGGGTCAAAAAACAATTTACCTGCTGGGCATAAAAATCCCTGGCATCACGAATTTTCTTCCCCGGACACAAAAAAATCTTGATTTTTAAAATCTATGAAAAACACCATTTGCAAGGATGAAATTCAACCCCAAATCTAATTCTGGAGTCCGTTTTTACATTTGGGTAAAAAAAAAATATTTCACCTCCTGGGCACAAAAATCCCTGACCCCAGCATCACGAATTTTCTTCCCCGGACACCAAAAAATGCTTGATTTTTAAAAACTATAAAAAACACCATTTCTAAGGATGAAATTCAACCCCGAATCTCATACTGGCCTCGGTTTTTACATTTGGGTCAAAAAAAAATTCACTTCCTGGGCAGAAATATCCCTGACCCCGGCATCAGGAATTTCCTTCCCCGGACACCAAAAATACCTTCATTTACAAAAAGTATAAAAAACACCATTTTTAAGGATGCAATTAAACCTCGAATCTAATTCTGGTGTCTGTTTTTACATTTGGGTCAAAAAAAAAATTACCTGCTGGGCACAAAAATCCCTGGCATCACGAATTTTCTTCCCCGGACACAAAAAAAACTTGATTTTTAAAATCTATAAAAAACACCATTTCTAAGGATGAAATTCAACCCCGAATCTCATACTGGCCTCGGTTTTTACATTTGTGTCAAAAAATCTTTTTCACCTCCTGGGCACAAAAATCCCTGACCCCGGCATCAGGAATTTTCTTGCCCAGACACCAAAAAATTCTTGATTTTTAAAAACTATAAAAAGCACCATTTTTAAGGACGAAATTCAACCCCGAAACTAATTCTAGTGTCCATTTTTACATTTGGGTCAAAAAAAAAAAAATTCACCCCCTGGGCACAAAAATCCCTGACCCCGGCATCACGAATTTTCTTCCCCGGACACTCAAGAATTCTTGGCTTTTAAAAACTATGAAAAAAACAATTTTTAAGGATGAAATTCAACCCCGAATCTCATACTGGTCTCGGTTTTTACATTTGTGTCAAAAAAAATTTACCTCCTGGGCACAAAAATCCCTGACCCGGGCATCACGAATTTTCTTCCCCGGACACCAAAAAATGCTTGATTTTTAAAAACTATAAAAAACACCATTTGTAAGCGTGAAATTCAACCCCGAATGTAATTCTGGCGTCCGTTTTTACATTTGGGTCAAAAAAAAAATTTCTTCCCCTGAGACCAAAAAATCTTGATTTTTAAAATCTATGAAAAAAACCATTTTTAAGGATGAAATTAAAACTCGAATCTAATTCTGCTGTCTGTTTTTACATTTGGGTCAAAAAAAATTTACCTCCTGGGCACAAAAATCCCTGACCCCGGCATCACGAATTTTCTTCCCCGGACACCAAAAAAATCTTGATTTTTAAAATCTATAAAAAACACCATTTCTAAGGACGAAATTCAACCCCGAAACTAATTCTAGTGTCCATTTTTACATTTGGGTCAAAAAAAAAATTTCACCCCCTGGGCACAAAAATCCCAGAAATTTACTTGCCCGGACACCAAAAAATGCTTGATTTTTAAAAAGTATAAAAAACACCATTTTTAAGCGTGAAATTAAACCCCGAATGTAATTCTGGTGTCCGTTTTTACATTTGGGTCAAAAAAAAAAATTCACCTCCTGGGCACAAAAATCCCTGACTCCGGCATCAGGAATTTTCTTCCCCGGACACAAAAAAATCTTGATTTTTAAAATCTATGAAAAACACCATTTTCAAGGATGAAATTCAACCCTGAATCTAATTCTGGCATCAGTTTTTACATTTGGGTCAAAAAAGAAATTTTCACCCGCTGGGCACAAAAATCCCTGAACCCGGCAACAGGAATTTTCTTCCCCGGACACCAAAAATGCTTGATTTTTAAAAACTATAAAAAACACCATTTTTAAGCGTGAAATTCAACCCCGAATGTAATTCTGGCGTCCGTTTTTACATTTGGGTCAAAAAAAAAATTCACTTCCTGGGCAGAAATATCCCTGACCCCGGCATCAGGAATTTCCTTCCCCGGACACCAAAAATATCTTCATTTACAAAAAGTATAAAAAACACCATTTTTAAGGATGCAATTAAACCTCGAATCTAATTCTGGTGTCTGTTTTTACATTTGGGTCAAAAAAAAATTACCTGCTGGGCACAAAAATCCCTGGAATCACTAATTTTCTTCCCCGGACACAAAAAAATCTTGATTTTTAAAATCTATAAAAAACACCATTTCTAAGGATGAAATTCAACCCCGAATCTCACACTGGCCTCGGTTTTTACATTTGTGTCAAAAAAAAATTTCACCTCCTGGGCACAAAAATCCCTGACCCCAGCATCACGAATTTTCTTCCCTGGACACCAAAAAATGCTTGATTTTTAAAATCTATAAAAAACACCATTTCTAAGGATGAAATTCAACCCCGAATCTCATACTGGCCTCGGTTTTTACATTTGTGTCAAAAAATCTTTTTCACCTCCTGGGCACAAAAATCCCTGACCCCGGCATCAGGAATTTTCTTGCCCGGACACCAAAAAATTCTTGATTTTTAAAAACTATAAAAAGCACCATTTTTAAGGACGAAATTCAACCCTGAGACTAATTCTAGTGTCCATTTTTACATTTGGGTCAAAAAAAAAATTTCACCCCCTGGGCACAAAAATCCCTGACCCCGGCATCACGAATTTTCTTCCCCGGACACTAAAAAATTCTTGGTTTTTAAAAACTATGAAAAAAAACATTTTTAAGGATGAAATTCAACCCCGAATCTCATACTGGCCTCGGTTTTTACATTTGTGTCAAAAAAAATTTACCTCCTGGGCACAAAAATCCCTGACCCCGGCATCACGAATTTTCTTCCCCGGACACCAAAAAATGCTTGATTTTTAAAAACTATAAAAAACACCATTTTTAAGCGTGAAATTAAACCCCGAAAGTAATTCTGGTGTCCGTTTTTACATTTGGGTCAAAAAAAAAAATTCACCTCCTGGGCACAAAAATCCCTGACTCCGGCATCAGGAATTTTCTTCCCCGGACACAAAAAAATCTTGATTTTTAAAATCTATGAAAAACACCATTTTCAAGGATGAAATTCAACCCTGAATCTAATTCTGGCATCAGTTTTTACATTTGGGTCAAAAAAGAAATTTTCACCCGCTGGGCACAAAAATCCCTGAACCCGGCAACAGGAATTTTCTTCCCCGGACACCAAAAATGCTTGATTTTTAAAAACTATAAAAAACTCCATTTTTAAGCGTGAAATTCAACCCCGAATGTAATTCTGGCGTCCGTTTTTACATTTGGGTCAAAAAAAAAATTCACTTCCTGGGCAGAAATATCCCTGACCCCGGCATCAGGAATTTCCTTCCCCGGACACCAAAAATATCTTCATTTACAAAAAGTATAAAAAACACCATTTTTAAGGATGCAATTAAACCTCGAATCTAATTCTGGTGTCTGTTTTTACATTTGGGTCAAAAAAAAATTACCTGCTGGGCACAAAAATCCCTGGAATCACTAATTTTCTTCCCCGGACACAAAAAAATCTTGATTTTTAAAATCTATAAAAAACACCATTTCTAAGGATGAAATTCAACCCCGAATCTCATACTGGCCTCGGTTTTTACATTTGTGTCAAAAAAAAATTTCACCTCCTGGGCACAAAAATCCCTGACCCCAGCATCACGAATTTTCTTCCCCGGACACCAAAAAATGCTTGATTTTTAAAATCTATAAAAACACCATTTCTAAGGATGAAATTCAACCCCGAATCTCATACTGGCCTCGGTTTTTACATTTGTGTCAAAAAATCTTTTTCACCTCCTGGGCACAAAAATCCCTGACCCCGGCATCAGGAATTTTCTTGCCCGGACACCAAAAAATTCTTGATTTTTAAAAACTATAAAAAGCACCATTTTTAAGGACAAAATTCAACCCTGAGACTAATTCTAGTGTCCATTTTTACATTTGGGTCAAAAAAAAAATTTCACCCCCTGGGCACAAAAATCCCTGACCCCGGCATCACGAATTTTCTTCCCCGGACACTAAAAAATTCTTGGTTTTTAAAAACTATGAAAAAAAACATTTTTAAGGATGAAATTCAACCCCGAATCTCATACTGGCCTCGGTTTTTACATTTGTGTCAAAAAAAATTTACCTCCTGGGCACAAAAATCCCTGACCCCGGCATCACGAATTTTCTTCCCCGGACACCAAAAAATGCTTGATTTTTAAAAAGTATAAAAAACACCATTTTTAAGCGTGAAATTAAACCCCGAAAGTAATTCTGGTGTCCGTTTTTACATTTGGGTCAAAAAAAAAAATTCACCTCCTGGGCACAAAAATCCCTGACTCCGGCATCAGGAATTTTCTTCCCCGGACACAAAAAAATCTTGATTTTTAAAATCTATGAAAAACACCATTTTCAAGGATGAAATTCAACCCTGAATCTAATTCTGGCATCAGTTTTTACATTTGGGTCAAAAAAGAAATTTTCACCCGCTGGGCACAAAAATCCCTGAACCCGGCAACAGGAATTTTCTTCCCCGGACACCAAAAATGCTTGATTTTTAAAAACTATAAAAAACTCCATTTTTAAGCGTGAAATTCAACCCCGAATGTAATTCTGGCGTCCGTTTTTACATTTGGGTCAAAAAAAAATTTCACTTCCTGGGCAGAAATATCCCTGACCCCGGCATCAGGAATTTCCTTCCCCGGACACCAAAAATATCTTCATTTACAAAAAGTATAAAAAACACCATTTTTAAGGATGCAATTAAACCTCGAATCTAATTCTGGTGTCTGTTTTTACATTTGGGTCAAAAAAAAATTACCTGCTGGGCACAAAAATCCCTGGCATCACTAATTTTCTTCCCCGGACACAAAAAAATCTTGATTTTTAAAATCTATAAAAAACACCATTTCTAAGGATGAAATTCAACCCCGAATCTCATACTGGCCTCGGTTTTTACATTTGTGTCAAAAAAAAAATTCACCTCCTGGGCACAAAAATCCCTGACCCTAGCATCACAAATTTTCTTCCCCGGACACCAAAAAATGCTTGATTTTTAAAATCTATAAAAAACACCATTTCTAAGGATGAAATTCAACCCCGAATCTCATACTGGCCTCGGTTTTTACATTTGTGTCAAAAAATCTTTTTCACCTCCTGGGCACAAAAATCCCTGACGCTGGCATCAGGAATTTTCTTGCCCGGACACCAAAAAATTCTTGAATTTTAAAAACTATAAAAAGCACCATTTTTAAGGACGAAATTCAACCCTGAGACTAATTCTAGTGTCCATTTTTACATTTGGGTCAAAAAAAAAATTTCACCCCATGGGCACAAAAATCTCTGACCCCGGCATCACGAATTTTCTTCCCCGGACACTAAAAAATTCTTGGTTTTTAAAAACTATGAAAAAAACCATTTTTAAGGATGAAATTCAACCCCGAATCTCATACTGGCCTCGGTTTTTATATTTGTGTCAAAAAAAATTTACCTCCTGGGCACAAAAATCCCTGACCCCGGCATCACGAATTTTCTTCCCCGGACACCAAAAAATGCTTGATTTTTAAAAACTATAAAAAACACCATTTGTAAGCGTGAAATTCAACCCCGAATGTAATTCTGGTGTCCGTTTTTACATTTGGGTCAAAAAAAAAAAATTCACCTCCTGGGCACAAAAATCCCTGACCCCGGCATCAGGAATTTCCTTCCCCGGACACTAAAAATATCTTCATTTACAAAAAGTATAAAAAACACCATTTTTAAGGATGCAATTAAACCTCGAATCTAATTCTGGTGTCTGTTTTTACATTTGGGTCAAAAAACAATTTACCTGCTGGGCATAAAAATCCCTGGCATCACGAATTTTCTTCCCCGGACACAAAAAAATCTTGATTTTTAAAATCTATAAAAAACACCATTTCTAAGGATGAAATTCAACCCCGAATCTCATACTGGCCTCGGTTTTTACATTTGTGTCAAAAAAAAATTTCACCTCCTGGGCACAAAAATCCCTGACCCCAGCATCACGAATTTTCTTCCCTGGACACCAAAAAATGCTTGATTTTTAAAATCTATAAAAAACACCATTTCTAAGGATGAAATTCAACCCCGAATCTCATACTGGCCTCGGTTTTTACATTTGTGTCAAAAAATCTTTTTCACCTCCTGGGCACAAAAATCCCTGACCCCGGCATCAGGAATTTTCTTGCCCGGACACCAAAAAATTCTTGATTTTTAAAAACTATAAAAAGCACCATTTTTAAGGACGAAATTCAACCCTGAGACTAATTCTAGTGTCCATTTTTACATTTGGGTCAAAAAAAAAATTTCACCCCCTGGGCACAAAAATCCCTGACCCCGGCATCACGAATTTTCTTCCCCGGACACTAAAAAATTCTTGGTTTTTAAAAACTATGAAAAAAAACATTTTTAAGGATGAAATTCAACCCCGAATCTCATACTGGCCTCGGTTTTTACATTTGTGTCAAAAAAAATTTACCTCCTGGGCACAAAAATCCCTGACCCCGGCATCACGAATTTTCTTCCCCGGACACCAAAAAATGCTTGATTTTTAAAAAGTATAAAAAACACCATTTTTAAGCGTGAAATTAAACCCCGAAAGTAATTCTGGTGTCCGTTTTTACATTTGGGTCAAAAAAAAAATTCACCTCCTGGGCACAAAAATCCCTGACTCCGGCATCAGGAATTTTCTTCCCCGGACACAAAAAAATCTTGATTTTTAAAATCTATGAAAAACACCATTTTCAAGGATGAAATTCAACCCTGAATCTAATTCTGGCATCAGTTTTTACATTTGGGTCAAAAAAGAAATTTTCACCCGCTGGGCACAAAAATCCCTGAACCCGGCAACAGGAATTTTCTTCCCCGGACACCAAAAATGCTTGATTTTTAAAAACTATAAAAAACACCATTTTTAAGCGTGAAATTCAACCCCGAATGTAATTCTGGCGTCCGTTTTTACATTTGGGTCAAAAAAAAAATTCACTTCCTGGGCAGAAATATCCCTGACCCCGGCATCAGGAATTTCCTTCCCCGGACACCAAAAATATCTTCATTTACAAAAAGTATAAAAAACACCATTTTTAAGGATGCAATTAAACCTCGAATCTAATTCTGGTGTCTGTTTTTACATTTGGGTCAAAAAAAAATTACCTGCTGGGCACAAAAATCCCTGGAATCACTAATTTTCTTCCCCGGACACAAAAAAATCTTGATTTTTAAAATCTATAAAAAACACCATTTCTAAGGATGAAATTAAACCTCGAATCTAATTCTGGTGTCTTTTTTTACATTTGGGTCAAAAAAAAAATTACCTGCTGGGCACAAAAATCCCTGGCATCACGAATTTTCTTCCCCGGACACAAAAAAATCTTGATTTTTAAAATCTATAAAAAACACCATTTCTAAGGATGAAATTCAACCCCGAATCTCATACTGGCCTCGGTTTTTACATTTGTGTCAAAAATATTTTTCACCTCCTGGGCACAAAAATTCCTGACCCCGGCATCAGGAATTTTCTTGCCCCGACACCAAAAAATTCTTGATTTTTTATAAAAAGCACCATTTTTAAGGACGAAATTCAACCCCGAAACTAATTCTAGTGTCCATTTTTACATTTGGGTCAAAAAAAAAATTTCACCCCCAGGGCACAAAAATCCCTGACCCCGGCATCACGAATTTTCTTCCCCGGACACTAAAAAATTCTTGGTTTTTAAAAACTATGAAAAAAACCATTTTTAAGGATGAAATTCAACCCCGAATCTCATACTGGCCTCGGTTTTTACATTTGTGTCAAAAAAAAATTACCTCCTGGGCACAAAAATCCCTGACCCAGGCAACAGAAATTTTCTTCCCCAGACACCAAAAAATGCTTGATTTTTAAAAAGTATAAAAAACACCATTTGTAAGCATGAAATTCAACCCCGAATGTAATTCTGGTGTCTGTTTTTACATTTGGGTCAAAAAAAAAAATCACCTCCTGGGCACAAAAATCCCTGAACCCGGCAACAGGAATTTCCTTCCCCAGACACCAAAAAATGCTTGATTTTTAAAAAGTATAAAAAACACCATTTGTAAGCGTGAAATTCAACCCCGAATGTAATTCTGGCGTCCGTTTTTACATTTGGGTCAAAAAAAAATTTCACTTCCCCGGCATCACGAATTTTCTTCCCCGGACACAAAAAAATCTTGATTTTTAAAATCTATAAAAAACACTATTTCTAAGGATGAAATTCAACCCCGAATCTCATACTGGCCTCGGTTTTTACATTTGTGACAAAAAAAAATTCACCTCCTGGGCACAAAAATCCCTGACCCCGGGATCAGGAATTTTCTTGCCCGGACACCAAAAAATTCTTGATTTTTAAAAACTATAAAAAGCACCATTTTTAAGGACGAAATTCAACCCCGAAACTAATTCTAGTGTCCATTTTTACATTTGGGTCAAAAAAAAAATTTCACCCCCTGGGCACAAAAATCCCTGACCCCGGCATCAGAAATTTACTTGCCCGGACACCAAAAAATGCTTGATTTTTAAAAAGTATATAAAACACCATTTTTAAGCGTGAAATTAAACCCCGAATGTAATTCTGGAGTCCGTTTTTACATTTGGGTCAAAAAAAAAAATTCACCTCCTGGGCACAAAAATCCCTGACTCCGGCATCAGGAATTTTCTTCCCCGGACACAAAAAAATCTTGATTTTTAAAATCTATGAAAAAAACCATTTTCAAGGATGAAATTCAACCCTGAATCTAATTCTGGTGTCAGTTTTTACATTTGGGTCAAAAAAAAAATTTTCACCCGCTGGGCACAAAAATCCCTGACCCCGGCATCAGGAATTTTCTTGCCCGGACACCAAAAAATTCTTGATTTTTAAAAACTATAAAAAGCACCATTTTTAAGGACGAAATTCAACCCCGAAACTAATTCTAGTGTCCATTTTTACATTTGGGTCAAAAAAAAAAATTCACCCCCAGGGCACAAAAATCCCTGACCCCGGCATCACGAATTTTCTTCCCCGGACACTAAAAAATTCTTGGTTTTTAAAAACTATGAAAAAAACCATTTTTAAGGATGAAATTCAACCCCGAATCTCATACTGGCCTCGGTTTTTACATTTGTGTCAAAAAAAAATTACCTCCTGGGCACAAAAATCCCTGACCCAGGCAACAGAAATTTTCTTCCCCAGACACCAAAAAATGCTTGATTTTTAAAAAGTATAAAAAACACCATTTGTAAGCATGAAATTCAACCCCGAATGTAATTCTGGTGTCTGTTTTTACATTTGGGTCAAAAAAAAAAATCACCTCCTGGGCACAAAAATCCCTGAACCCGGCAACAGGAATTTCCTTCCCCAGACACCAAAAAATGCTTGATTTTTAAAAAGTATAAAAAACACCATTTGTAAGCGTGAAATTCAACCCCGAATGTAATTCTGGCGTCCGTTTTTACATTTGGGTCAAAAAAAAATTTCACTTCCCCGGCATCACGAATTTTCTTCCCCGGACACAAAAAAATCTTGATTTTTAAAATCTATAAAAAACACTATTTCTAAGGATGAAATTCAACCCCGAATCTCATACTGGCCTCGGTTTTTACATTTGTGACAAAAAAAAATTCACCTCCTGGGCACAAAAATCCCTGACCCCGGGATCAGGAATTTTCTTGCCCGGACACCAAAAAATTCTTGATTTTTAAAAACTATAAAAAGCACCATTTTTAAGGACGAAATTCAACCCCGAAACTAATTCTAGTGTCCATTTTTACATTTGGGTCAAAAAAAAAATTTCACCCCCTGGGCACAAAAATCCCTGACCCCGGCATCAGAAATTTACTTGCCCGGACACCAAAAAATGCTTGATTTTTAAAAAGTATATAAAACACCATTTTTAAGCGTGAAATTAAACCCCGAATGTAATTCTGGAGTCCGTTTTTACATTTGGGTCAAAAAAAAAAATTCACCTCCTGGGCACAAAAATCCCTGACTCCGGCATCAGGAATTTTCTTCCCCGGACACAAAAAAATCTTGATTTTTAAAATCTATGAAAAACACCATTTTCAAGGATGAAATTCAACCCTGAATCTAATTCTGGTGTCAGTTTTTACATTTGGGTCAAAAAAAAAAATTTTCACCCGCTGGGCACAAAAATCCCTGACCCCGGCATCAGGAATTTTCTTGCCCGGACACCAAAAAATTCTTGATTTTTAAAAACTATAAAAAGCACCATTTTTAAGGACGAAATTCAACCCCGAAACTAATTCTAGTGTCCATTTTTACATTTGGGTCAAAAAAAAAAATTTCACCCCCTGGGCACAAAAATCCCTGACCCCGGCATCATGAATTTTCTTCCCCGGACACTAAAAAATTCTTGGTTTTTAAAAACTATGAAAAAAACCATTTTTAAGGATGAAATTCAACCCCGAATATCATACTGGCCTCGGTTTTCACATTTGTGTCAAAAAAAATTTACCTCCTGGGCACAAAAATCCCTGACCCCGGCATCACGAATTTTCTTCCCCGGACACCAAAAAATGCTTGATTTTTAAAAACTATAAAAAACACCATTTGTAAGCGTGAAATTCAACCCCGAATGTAATTCTGGTGTCCGTTTTTACATTTGGGTCAAAAAAAAAAAATTCACCTCCTGGGCACAAAAATCCCTGACCCCGGCATCAGGAATTTCCTTCCCCGGACACTAAAAATATCTTCATTTACAAAAAGTATAAAAAACACCATTTTTAAGGATGCAATTAAACCTCGAATCTAATTCTGGTGTCTGTTTTTACATTTGGGTCAAAAAACAATTTACCTGCTGGACATAAAAATCCCTGGCATCACGAATTTTCTTCCCCGGACACAAAAAAATCTTGATTTTTAAAATCTATGAAAAACACCATGTGCAAGGATGAAATTCAACCCCAAATCTAATTCTGGAGTCCGTTTTTACATTTGGGTCAAAAAAAAAATATTTCACCTCCTGGGCACAAAAATTCCTGACCCCTGCATCAGGAATTTTCTTGCCCGGACACCAAAAAATTCTTGATTTTTAAAAACTATAAAAAGCACCATTTTTAAGGACGAAATTCAACCCCGAAACTAATTCTAGTGTCCATTTTTACATTTGGGTCAAAAAAAAAATTTCACCCCCTGAGCACAAAAATCCCTGACCCCGGCATCAGAAATTTACTTGCCCGGACACCAAAAAATGCTTGATTTTTAAAAACTATAAAAAAACACCATTTGTAAGCGTGAAATTAAACCCCGAATGTAATTCTGGTGTCCGTTCTTACATTTGGGTCAAAAAAAAAAATTCACCTCCTGGGCACAAAAATCCCTGACCCCGGTATCAGGAATTTTCTTCCCCGGACACTAAAAAATTCTTGGTTTTTAAAATCTATGAAAAAAACCATTTTCAAGGATGAAATTCAACCCTGAATCTAATTCTGGTGTCAGTTTTTACATTTGGGTCAAAAAAAAAATTTTCACCCGCTGGGCACAAAAATCCCTGACCCCGGCATCAGGAATTTTCTTGCCCGGACACCAAAAAATTCTTGATTTTTAAAAACTATAAAAAGCACCATTTTTAAGGACGAAATTCAACCCCGAAACTAATTCTAGTGTCCATTTTTACATTTGGGTCAAAAAAAAAAATTCACCCCCAGGGCACAAAAATCCCTGACCCCGGCATCACGAATTTTCTTCCCCGGACACTAAAAAATTCTTGGTTTTTAAAAACTATGAAAAAAACCATTTTTAAGGATGAAATTCAACCCCGAATCTCATACTGGCCTCGGTTTTTACATTTGTGTCAAAAAAAAATTACCTCCTGGGCACAAAAATCCCTGACCCAGGCAACAGAAATTTTCTTCCCCAGACACCAAAAAATGCTTGATTTTTAAAAAGTATAAAAAACACCATTTGTAAGCATGAAATTCAACCCCGAATGTAATTCTGGTGTCTGTTTTTACATTTGGGTCAAAAAAAAAAATCACCTCCTGGGCACAAAAATCCCTGAACCCGGCAACAGGAATTTCCTTCCCCAGACACCAAAAAATGCTTGATTTTTAAAAAGTATAAAAAACACCATTTGTAAGCGTGAAATTCAACCCCGAATGTAATTCTGGCGTCCGTTTTTACATTTGGGTCAAAAAAAAATTTCACTTCCCCGGCATCACGAATTTTCTTCCCCGGACACAAAAAAATCTTGATTTTTAAAATCTATAAAAAACACTATTTCTAAGGATGAAATTCAACCCCGAATCTCATACTGGCCTCGGTTTTTACATTTGTGACAAAAAAAAATTCACCTCCTGGGCACAAAAATCCCTGACCCCGGGATCAGGAATTTTCTTGCCCGGACACCAAAAAATTCTTGATTTTTAAAAACTATAAAAAGCACCATTTTTAAGGACGAAATTCAACCCCGAAACTAATTCTAGTGTCCATTTTTACATTTGGGTCAAAAAAAAAATTTCACCCCCTGGGCACAAAAATCCCTGACCCCGGCATCAGAAATTTACTTGCCCGGACACCAAAAAATGCTTGATTTTTAAAAAGTATATAAAACACCATTTTTAAGCGTGAAATTAAACCCCGAATGTAATTCTGGAGTCCGTTTTTACATTTGGGTCAAAAAAAAAAATTCACCTCCTGGGCACAAAAATCCCTGACTCCGGCATCAGGAATTTTCTTCCCCGGACACAAAAAAATCTTGATTTTTAAAATCTATGAAAAACACCATTTTCAAGGATGAAATTCAACCCTGAATCTAATTCTGGTGTCAGTTTTTACATTTGGGTCAAAAAAAAAAATTTTCACCCGCTGGGCACAAAAATCCCTGACCCCGGCATCAGGAATTTTCTTGCCCGGACACCAAAAAATTCTTGATTTTTAAAAACTATAAAAAGCACCATTTTTAAGGACGAAATTCAACCCCGAAACTAATTCTAGTGTCCATTTTTACATTTGGGTCAAAAAAAAAAATTTCACCCCCTGGGCACAAAAATCCCTGACCCCGGCATCATGAATTTTCTTCCCCGGACACTAAAAAATTCTTGGTTTTTAAAAACTATGAAAAAAACCATTTTTAAGGATGAAATTCAACCCCGAATATCATACTGGCCTCGGTTTTCACATTTGTGTCAAAAAAAATTTACCTCCTGGGCACAAAAATCCCTGACCCCGGCATCACGAATTTTCTTCCCCGGACACCAAAAAATGCTTGATTTTTAAAAACTATAAAAAACACCATTTGTAAGCGTGAAATTCAACCCCGAATGTAATTCTGGTGTCCGTTTTTACATTTGGGTCAAAAAAAAAAAATTCACCTCCTGGGCACAAAAATCCCTGACCCCGGCATCAGGAATTTCCTTCCCCGGACACTAAAAATATCTTCATTTACAAAAAGTATAAAAAACACCATTTTTAAGGATGCAATTAAACCTCGAATCTAATTCTGGTGTCTGTTTTTACATTTGGGTCAAAAAACAATTTACCTGCTGGACATAAAAATCCCTGGCATCACGAATTTTCTTCCCCGGACACAAAAAAATCTTGATTTTTAAAATCTATGAAAAACACCATGTGCAAGGATGAAATTCAACCCCAAATCTAATTCTGGAGTCCGTTTTTACATTTGGGTCAAAAAAAAAATATTTCACCTCCTGGGCACAAAAATTCCTGACCCCTGCATCAGGAATTTTCTTGCCCGGACACCAAAAAATTCTTGATTTTTAAAAACTATAAAAAGCACCATTTTTAAGGACGAAATTCAACCCCGAAACTAATTCTAGTGTCCATTTTTACATTTGGGTCAAAAAAAAAATTTCACCCCCTGAGCACAAAAATCCCTGACCCCGGCATCAGAAATTTACTTGCCCGGACACCAAAAAATGCTTGATTTTTAAAAACTATAAAAAAACACCATTTGTAAGCGTGAAATTAAACCCCGAATGTAATTCTGGTGTCCGTTTTTACATTTGGGTCAAAAAAAAAAATTCACCTCCTGGGCACAAAAATCCCTGACCCCGGTATCAGGAATTTTCTTCCCCGGACACTAAAAAATTCTTGGTTTTTAAAAACTATGAAAAAAAACATTTTTAAGGATGAAATTCAACCCCGAATCTCATACTGGCCTCGGTTTTTACATTTGGGTCAAAAAAAAAAATTCACCCCCTGGGCACAAAAATCCCTGAACCCGGCAACAGGAATTTTCTTCCCCGGACACCAAAAATGCTTGATTTTTAAAAACTATAAAAAACACCATTTTTAAGCGTGAAATTCAACCCCGAATGTAATTCTGGCGTCCGTTTTTACATTTGGGTCAAAAAAAAAATTCACTTCCTGGGCAGAAATATCCCTGACCCCGGCATCAGGAATTTCCTTCCCCGGACACCAAAAATATCTTCATTTATAAAAAGTATAAAAAACACCATTTTTAAGGATGCAATTAAACCTCGAATCTAATTCTGGTGTCTTTTTTTACATTTGGGTCAAAAAAAAAAATTACCTGCTGGGCACAAAAATCCCTGGCATCACGAATTTTCTTCCCTGGACACAAAAAAATCTTGATTTTTAAAATCTATAAAAAACACCATTTCTAAGGATGAAATTCAACCCCGAATCTCATACTGGCCTCGGTTTTTACATTTGTGTCAAAAAATCTTTTTCACCTCCTGGGCACAAAAATCCCTGACCCCGGCATCAGGAATTTTCTTGCCCGGACACCAAAAAATTCTTGATTTTTTATAAAAAGCACCATTTTTAAGGACGAAATTCAACCCCGAAACTAATTCTAGTGTCCATTTTTACATTTGGGTCAAAAAAAAAATTTCACCCCCAGGGCACAAAAATCCCTGACCCCGGCATCACGAATTTTCTTCCCCGGACACTAAAAAATTCTTGGTTTTTAAAAACTATGAAAAAAACCATTTTTAAGGATGAAATTCAACCCCGAATCTCATACTGGCCTCGGTTTTTACATTTGTGTCAAAAGAAAATTACCTCCTGGGCACAAAAATCCCTGACCCCGGCAACAGGAATTTTCTTCCCCAGACACCAAAAAATGCTTGATTTTTAAAAAGTATAAAAAACACCATTTGTAAGCGTGAAATTCAACCCCGAATGTAATTCTGGTGTCCGTTTTTACATTTGGGTCAAAAAAAAAAATCACCTCCTGGGCACAAAAATCCCTGAACCCGGCAACAGGAATTTTCTTCCCCAGACACCAAAAAATGCTTGATTTTTAAAAAGTATAAAAAACACCATTTGTAAGCGTGAAATTCAACCCCGAATGTAATTCTGGTGTCCGTTTTTACATTTGGGTCAAAAAAAAAAATTCACCTCCTGGGCACAAAAATCCTTGACCCCGGCATCAGGAATTTTCTTCCCCGGACACTAAAAAATTCTTGGTTTTTAAAAACTATGAAAAAAACCATTTTTAAGGATGAAATTCAACCCCGAATCTCATACTGGCCTCGGTTTTTACATTTGTGTCAAAAAAAAATTACCTCCTGGGCACAAAAATCCCTGACCCAGGCAACAGAAATTTTCTTCCCCAGACACCAAAAAATGCTTGATTTTTAAAAAGTATAAAAAACACCATTTGTAAGCATGAAATTCAACCCCGAATGTAATTCTGGTGTCTGTTTTTACATTTGGGTCAAAAAAAAAAATCACCTCCTGGGCACAAAAATCCCTGAACCCGGCAACAGGAATTTCCTTCCCCAGACACCAAAAAATGCTTGATTTTTAAAAAGTATAAAAAACACCATTTGTAAGCGTGAAATTCAACCCCGAATGTAATTCTGGCGTCCGTTTTTACATTTGGGTCAAAAAAAAATTTCACTTCCCCGGCATCACGAATTTTCTTCCCCGGACACAAAAAAATCTTGATTTTTAAAATCTATAAAAAACACTATTTCTAAGGATGAAATTCAACCCCGAATCTCATACTGGCCTCGGTTTTTACATTTGTGACAAAAAAAAATTCACCTCCTGGGCACAAAAATCCCTGACCCCGGGATCAGGAATTTTCTTGCCCGGACACCAAAAAATTCTTGATTTTTAAAAACTATAAAAAGCACCATTTTTAAGGACGAAATTCAACCCCGAAACTAATTCTAGTGTCCATTTTTACATTTGGGTCAAAAAAAAAATTTCACCCCCTGGGCACAAAAATCCCTGACCCCGGCATCAGAAATTTACTTGCCCGGACACCAAAAAATGCTTGATTTTTAAAAAGTATATAAAACACCATTTTTAAGCGTGAAATTAAACCCCGAATGTAATTCTGGAGTCCGTTTTTACATTTGGGTCAAAAAAAAAAATTCACCTCCTGGGCACAAAAATCCCTGACTCCGGCATCAGGAATTTTCTTCCCCGGACACAAAAAAATCTTGATTTTTAAAATCTATGAAAAAAACCATTTTCAAGGATGAAATTCAACCCTGAATCTAATTCTGGTGTCAGTTTTTACATTTGGGTCAAAAAAAAAATTTTCACCCGCTGGGCACAAAAATCCCTGACCCCGGCATCAGGAATTTTCTTGCCCGGACACCAAAAAATTCTTGATTTTTAAAAACTATAAAAAGCACCATTTTTAAGGACGAAATTCAACCCCGAAACTAATTCTAGTGTCCATTTTTACATTTGGGTCAAAAAAAAAAATTCACCCCCAGGGCACAAAAATCCCTGACCCCGGCATCACGAATTTTCTTCCCCGGACACTAAAAAATTCTTGGTTTTTAAAAACTATGAAAAAAACCATTTTTAAGGATGAAATTCAACCCCGAATCTCATACTGGCCTCGGTTTTTACATTTGTGTCAAAAAAAAATTACCTCCTGGGCACAAAAATCCCTGACCCAGGCAACAGAAATTTTCTTCCCCAGACACCAAAAAATGCTTGATTTTTAAAAAGTATAAAAAACACCATTTGTAAGCATGAAATTCAACCCCGAATGTAATTCTGGTGTCTGTTTTTACATTTGGGTCAAAAAAAAAAATCACCTCCTGGGCACAAAAATCCCTGAACCCGGCAACAGGAATTTCCTTCCCCAGACACCAAAAAATGCTTGATTTTTAAAAAGTATAAAAAACACCATTTGTAAGCGTGAAATTCAACCCCGAATGTAATTCTGGCGTCCGTTTTTACATTTGGGTCAAAAAAAAATTTCACTTCCCCGGCATCACGAATTTTCTTCCCCGGACACAAAAAAATCTTGATTTTTAAAATCTATAAAAAACACTATTTCTAAGGATGAAATTCAACCCCGAATCTCATACTGGCCTCGGTTTTTACATTTGTGACAAAAAAAAATTCACCTCCTGGGCACAAAAATCCCTGACCCCGGGATCAGGAATTTTCTTGCCCGGACACCAAAAAATTCTTGATTTTTAAAAACTATAAAAAGCACCATTTTTAAGGACGAAATTCAACCCCGAAACTAATTCTAGTGTCCATTTTTACATTTGGGTCAAAAAAAAAATTTCACCCCCTGGGCACAAAAATCCCTGACCCCGGCATCAGAAATTTACTTGCCCGGACACCAAAAAATGCTTGATTTTTAAAAAGTATATAAAACACCATTTTTAAGCGTGAAATTAAACCCCGAATGTAATTCTGGAGTCCGTTTTTACATTTGGGTCAAAAAAAAAAATTCACCTCCTGGGCACAAAAATCCCTGACTCCGGCATCAGGAATTTTCTTCCCCGGACACAAAAAAATCTTGATTTTTAAAATCTATGAAAAACACCATTTTCAAGGATGAAATTCAACCCTGAATCTAATTCTGGTGTCAGTTTTTACATTTGGGTCAAAAAAAAAATTTTCACCCGCTGGGCACAAAAATCCCTGACCCCGGCATCAGGAATTTTCTTGCCCGGACACCAAAAAATTCTTGATTTTTAAAAACTATAAAAAGCACCATTTTTAAGGACGAAATTCAACCCCGAAACTAATTCTAGTGTCCATTTTTACATTTGGGTCAAAAAAAAAAATTTCACCCCCTGGGCACAAAAATCCCTGACCCCGGCATCATGAATTTTCTTCCCCGGACACTAAAAAATTCTTGGTTTTTAAAAACTATGAAAAAAACCATTTTTAAGGATGAAATTCAACCCCGAATATCATACTGGCCTCGGTTTTCACATTTGTGTCAAAAAAAATTTACCTCCTGGGCACAAAAATCCCTGACCCCGGCATCACGAATTTTCTTCCCCGGACACCAAAAAATGCTTGATTTTTAAAAACTATAAAAAACACCATTTGTAAGCGTGAAATTCAACCCCGAATGTAATTCTGGTGTCCGTTTTTACATTTGGGTCAAAAAAAAAAAATTCACCTCCTGGGCACAAAAATCCCTGACCCCGGCATCAGGAATTTCCTTCCCCGGACACTAAAAATATCTTCATTTACAAAAAGTATAAAAAACACCATTTTTAAGGATGCAATTAAACCTCGAATCTAATTCTGGTGTCTGTTTTTACATTTGGGTCAAAAAACAATTTACCTGCTGGACATAAAAATCCCTGGCATCACGAATTTTCTTCCCCGGACACAAAAAAATCTTGATTTTTAAAATCTATGAAAAACACCATGTGCAAGGATGAAATTCAACCCCAAATCTAATTCTGGAGTCCGTTTTTACATTTGGGTCAAAAAAAAAATATTTCACCTCCTGGGCACAAAAATCCCTGACCCCGGCATCACGAATTTTCTTCCCTGGACACAAAAAAATCTTGATTTTTAAAATCTATGAAAAACACCATTTTCAAGGATGAAATTCAACCCTGAATCTAATTCTGGCGTCAGTTTTTACATTTGGGTCAAAAAAAAAATTTTCACCCGCTGGGCACAAAAATCCCTGAACCCGGCAAAAGGAATTTTCTTCCCCGGACACCAAAAATGCTTGATTTTTAAAAACTATAAAAAACACCATTCTTAAGCGTGAAATTCAACCCCGAATGTAATTCTGGCGTCCGTTTTTACATTTGGGTCAAAAAAAAAATTCACTTCCTGGGCAGAAATATCCCTGACCCCAGCATCAGGAATTTCCTTCCCCAGACACCAAAAATATCTTCATTTACAAAAAGTATAAAAAACACCATTTTTAAGGATGCAATTAAACCTCGAATCTAATTCTGGTGTCTGTTTTTACATTTAGGTCAAAAAAAAAATTACCTGCTGGGGACAAAAATCCCTGGCATCACGAATTTTTTTCCCCGGACACAAAAAAATCTTGATTTTTAAAATCTATAAAAAACACCATTTCTAAGGATGAAATTCAACCCCGAATCTCATACTGGCCTCGGTTTTTACATTTGTGTCAAAAAAAAATTTCACCTCCTGGGCACAAAAATCCCTGACCCTAGCATCACAAATTTTCTTCCCCGGACACCAAAAAATGCTTGATTTTTAAAATCTATAAAAAACACCATTTCTAAGGATGAAATTCAACCCCGAATCTCATACTGGCCTGGATTTTTACATTTGTGTCAAAAAATCTTTTTCACCTCCTGGGCACAAAAATCCCTGACCCCGGCATCAGGAATTTTCTTGCCCGGACACCAAAAAATTCTTGATTTTTAAAAACTATAAAAAGCACCATTTTTAAGGACGAAAATCAACCCTGAAACTAATTCTAGTGTCCATTTTTACATTTGGGTCAAAAAAAAATTTCACCCCCTGGGCACAAAAATCCCTGACCCCGGCATCACGAATTTTCTTCCCCGGACACTAAAAAATTCTTGGTTTTTAAAAACTGTGAAAAAAACCATTTTTAAGGATGAAATTCAACCCCGACTCTCATACTGGCCTCGGTTTTAAAAATTTGTGTCAAAAAAAAATTACCTCCTGGGCACAAAAATCCCTGACCCCGGCATCACGAATTTTCTTCCCCGGACACCAAAAAATGCTTGATTTTTAAAAACTATAAAAAGCACCATTTGTAAGCGTGAAATTAAACCCCGAATGTAATTCTGGTGTCCGTTTTTACATTTCGGTCAAAAAAAAAAATTCACCTCCTGGGCACAAAAATCCCTGACCCCGGCATCAGGAATTTCCTTCCCCGGACACTAAAAATATCTTCATTTACAAAAAGTATAAAAAACACCATTTTTAAGGATGCAATTAAACCTCGAATCTAATTCTGGTGTCTGTTTTTACATTTGGGTCAAAAAACAATTTACCTGCTGGGCATAAAAATCCCTGGCATCACGAATTTTCTTCCCCGGACACAAAAAAATCTTGATTTTTAAAATCTATAAAAAACACCATTTCTAAGGATGAAATTCAACCCCGAATCTCATACTGGCCTCGGTTTTTACATTTGTGTCAAAAAATCTTTTTCACCTCCTGGGCACAAAAATTCCTGACCCCTGCATCAGGAATTTTCTTGCCCGGACACCAAAAAATTCTTGATTTTTAAAAACTATAAAAAGCACCATTTTTAAGGACGAAATTCAACCCCGAAACTAATTCTAGTGTCCATTTTTACATTTGGGTCAAAAAAAAAATTTCACCCCCTGAGCACAAAAATCCCTGACCCCGGCATCAGAAATTTACTTGCCCGGACACCAAAAAATGCTTGATTTTTAAAAACTATAAAAAAACACCATTTGTAAGCGTGAAATTAAACCCCGAATGTAATTCTGGTGTCCGTTTTTACATTTGGGTCAAAAAAAAAAATTCACCTCCTGGGCACAAAAATCCCTGACCCCGGTATCAGGAATTTTCTTCCCCGGACACTAAAAAATTCTTGGTTTTTAAAAACTATGAAAAAAAACATTTTTAAGGATGAAATTCAACCCCGAATCTCATACTGGCCTCGGTTTTTACATTTGGGTCAAAAAAAAAAATTCACCCCCTGGGCACAAAAATCCCTGAACCCGGCAACAGGAATTTTCTTCCCCGGACACCAAAAATGCTTGATTTTTAAAAACTATAAAAAACACCATTTTTAAGCGTGAAATTCAACCCCGAATGTAATTCTGGCGTCCGTTTTTACATTTGGGTCAAAAAAAAAATTCACTTCCTGGGCAGAAATATCCCTGACCCCGGCATCAGGAATTTCCTTCCCCGGACACCAAAAATATCTTCATTTATAAAAAGTATAAAAAACACCATTTTTAAGGATGCAATTAAACCTCGAATCTAATTCTGGTGTCTTTTTTTACATTTGGGTCAAAAAAAAAAATTACCTGCTGGGCACAAAAATCCCTGGCATCACGAATTTTCTTCCCCGGACACAAAAAAATCTTGATTTTTAAAATCTATAAAAAACACCATTTCTAAGGATGAAATTCAACCCCGAATCTCATACTGGCCTCGGTTTTTACATTTGTGTCAAAAGAAAATTACCTCCTGGGCACAAAAATCCCTGACCCCGGCAACAGGAATTTTCTTCCCCAGACACCAAAAAATGCTTGATTTTTAAAAAGTATAAAAAACACCATTTGTAAGCGTGAAATTCAACCCCGAATGTAATTCTGGTGTCCGTTTTTACATTTGGGTCAAAAAAAAAAATCACCTCCTGGGCACAAAAATCCCTGAACCCGGCAACAGGAATTTTCTTCCCCAGACACCAAAAAATGCTTGATTTTTAAAAAGTATAAAAAACACCATTTGTAAGCGTGAAATTCAACCCCGAATGTAATTCTGGTGTCCGTTTTTACATTTGGGTCAAAAAAAAAAATTCACCTCCTGGGCACAAAAATCCTTGACCCCGGCATCAGGAATTTCCTTCCCCGGACACTAAAAATATCTTCATTTACAAAAAGTATAAAAAACACCATTTTTAGGGATGCAATTAAACCTCGAATCTAATTCTGGTGTCTGTTTTTACATTTGGGTCAAAAAACAATTTACCTGCTGGGCATAAAAATCCCTGGACACCAAAAAATGCTTGATTTTTAAAAACTATAAAAAACACCATTTCTAAGGATGAAATTCAACCCCGAATCTCATACTGGCCTCGGTTTTTACATTTGTGTCAAAAAAAATTTACCTCCTGGGCACAAAAATCCCTGACCCCGGCATCACGAATTTTCTTCCCCGGACACCAAAAAATCTTGATTTTTAAAATCTATGAAAAAAACCATTTTTAAGGATGAAATTAAAACTCGAATCTAATTCTGGTGTCTGTTTTTACATTTGGGTCAAAAAAAAATTTACCTCCTGGGCACAAAAATCCCTGACCCCAGCATCACGAATTTTCTTCCCCGGACACCAAAAAAAACTTGATTTTTAAAATCTATAAAAAACACCATTTCTAAGGATGAAATTCAACCCCGAATCTCATACTGGCCTCGGTTTTTACATTTGTGTCAAAAAATCTTTTTCACCTCCTGGGCACAAAAATCCCTGACCCCGGCATCAGGAATTTTGTTGCCCGGACACCAAAAAATTCTTGATTTTTAAAAACTATAAAAAGCACCATTTTTAAGGACGAAATTCAACCCCGAAACTAATTCTAGTGTCCATTTTTACATTTGGGTCAAAAAAAAAATTTCACCCCCTGGGCACAAAAATCCCTGACCCCGGCATCAGAAATTTACTTGCCCGGACACCAAAAAATGCTTGATTTTTAAAAAGTATAAAAAACACCATTTTTAAGCGTGAAATTAAACCCCGAATGTAATTCTGGTGTCCGTTTTTACATTTGGGTCAAAAAAAAAAATTCACCTCCTGGGCACAAAAATCCCTGACTCCGGCATCAGGAATTTTCTTCCCCGGACACAAAAAAATCTTGATTTTTAAAATCTATGAAAAACACCATTTTCAAGGATTAAATTCAACCCTGAATCTAATTCTGGTGTCAGTTTTTACATTTGGGTCAAAAAAAATTTTTTCACCCGCTGGGCACAAAAATCCCTGACCCCGGCATCAGGAATTTTCTTGCCCGGACACCAAAAAATTCTTGATTTTTAAAAACTATAAAAAGCACCATTTTTAAGGACGAAATTCAACCCCGAAACTAATTCTAGTGTCCATTTTTGCTTTTGGGTCAAAAAAAAAAATTTCACCCCCTGGGCACAAAAATCCCTGACCCCGGCATCATGAATTTTCTTCCCCGGACACTAAAAAATTCTTGGTTTTTAAAAACTATGAAAAAAACCATTTTTAAGGATGAAATTCAACCCCGAATATCATACTGGCCTCGGTTTTCACATTTGTGTCAAAAAAAATTTACCTCCTGGGCACAAAAATCCCTGACCCCGGCATCACGAATTTTCTTCCCCGGACACCAAAAAATGCTTGATTTTTAAAAACTATAAAAAACACCATTTGTAAGCGTGAAATTCAACCCCGAATGTAATTCTGGTGTCCATTTTTACATTTGGGTCAAAAAAAAAAATTCACCTCCTGGGCACAAAAATCCCTGACCCCGGCATCAGGAATTTCCTTCCCCGGACACTAAAAATATCTTCATTTACAAAAAGTATAAAAAACACCATTTTTAAGGATGCAATTAAACCTCGAATCTAATTCTGGTGTCTGTTTTTACATTTGGGTCAAAAAACAATTTACCTGCTGGACATAAAAATCCCTGGCATCACGAATTTTCTTCCCCGGACACAAAAAAATCTTGATTTTTAAAATCTATGAAAAACACCATGTGCAAGGATGAAATTCAACCCCAAATCTAATTCTGGAGTCCGTTTTTACATTTGGGTCAAAAAAAAAATATTTCACCTCCTGGGCACAAAAATCCCTGACCCCGGCATCACGAATTTTCTTCCCTGGACACAAAAAAATCTTGATTTTTAAAATCTATGAAAAACACCATTTTCAAGGATGAAATTCAACCCTGAATCTAATTCTGGCGTCAGTTTTTACATTTGGGTCAAAAAAAAAATTTTCACCCGCTGGGCACAAAAATCCCTGAACCCGGCAACAGGAATTTTCTTCCCCGGACACCAAAAATGCTTGATTTTTAAAAACTATAAAAAACACCATTCTTAAGCGTGAAATTCAACCCCGAATGTAATTCTGGCGTCCGTTTTTACATTTGGGTCAAAAAAAAATTTCACTTCCTGGGCAGAAATATCCCTGACCCCAGCATCAGGAATTTCCTTCCCCAGACACCAAAAATATCTTCATTTACAAAAAGTATAAAAAACACCATTTTTAAGGATGCAATTAAACCTCGAATCTAATTCTGGTGTCTGTTTTTACATTTAGGTCAAAAAAAAAATTACCTGCTGGGCACAAAAATCCCTGGCATCACGAATTTTTTTCCCCAGACACAAAAAAATCTTGATTTTTAAAATCTATAAAAAACACCATTTCTAAGGATGAAATTCAACCCCGAATCTCATACTGGCCTGGGTTTTTACATTTGTGTCAAAAAATCTTTTTCACCTCCTGGGCACAAAAATCCCTGACCCCGGCATCAGGAATTTTCTTGCCCGGACACCAAAAAATTCTTGATTTTTAAAAACTATAAAAAGCACCATTTTTAAGGACGAAATTCAACCCCGAAACTAATTCTAGTGTCCATTTTTACATTTGGGTCAAAAAAAAAATTTCACCCCCTGGGCACAAAAATCCCTGACCCCGGCATCACGAATTTTCTTCCCCGGACACTAAAAAATTCTTGATTTTTAAAAACTATGAAAAAAACCATTTTTAAGGATGAAATTCAACCCCGAATCTCATACTGGCCTCGGTTTTTACATTTGTGTCAAAAAAATTTACCTCCTGGGCACAAAAATCCCTGACCCCGGCATCACGAATTTTCTTCCCCGGACACCAAAAAATGCTTGATTTTTAAAAACTATAAAAAACACCATTTGTAAGCGTGAAATTCAACCCCGAATGTAATTCTGGTGTCCGTTTTTACATTTGGGTCAAAAAAAAAAAATTCACCTCCTGGGCACAAAAATCCCTGACCCCGGCATCAGGAATTTCCTTCCCCGGACACTAAAAATATCTTCATTTACAAAAAGTATAAAAAACACCATTTTTAAGGATGCAATTAAACCTCGAATCTAATTCTGGTGTCTGTTTTTACATTTGGGTCAAAAAACAATTTACCTGCTGGGCATAAAAATCCCTGGCATCACGAATTTTCTTCCCCGGACACAAAAAAAATCTTGATTTTTAAAATCTATAAAAAACACCATTTCTAAGGATGAAATTCAACCCCGAATCTCATACTGGCCTCGGTTTTTACATTTGTGTCAAAAAATCTTTTTCACCTCCTGGGCACAAAAATCCCTGACCCCGGGATCAGGAATTTTCTTGCCCGGACACCAAAAAATTCTTGATTTTTAAAAACTATAAAAAGCACCATTTTTAAGGACGAAATTCAACCCCGAAACTAATTCTAGTGTCCATTTTTACATTTGGGTCAAAAAAAAAAATTCACCCCCTGGGCACAAAAATCCCTGACCCCGGCATCAGAAATTTACTTGCCCGGACACCAAAAAATGCTTGATTTTTAAAAAGTATAAAAAACACCATTTTTAAGGGTGCAATTAAACCTCGAATCTAATTCTGGTGTCTGTTTTTACATTTGGGTCAAAAAACAATTTACCTGCTGGGCACAAAAATCCCTGGCATCACGAATTTTCTTCCCCGGACACAAAAAAATCTTGATTTTTAAAATCTATGAAAAAAACCATTTTTGAGGATGAAATTAAAACTCGAATCTAATTCTGTTGTCTGTTTTTACATTTGGGTCAAAAAATATTTACCTCCTGGGCACAAAAATCCCTGACCCCGGCATCACGAATTTTCTTCCCTGGACACAAAAAAATCTTGATTTTTAAAATCTATGAAAAACACCATTTTCAAGGATGAAATTCAACCCTGAATCTAATTCTGGCGTCAGTTTTTACATTTGGGTCAAAAAAAAATTTCACTTCCTGGGCAGAAATATCCCTGACCCCGGCATCAGGAATTTCCTTCCCCGGACACCAAAAATATCTTCATTTACAAAAAGTATAAAAAACACCATTTTTAAGGATGCAATTAAACCTCGAATCTAATTCTGGTGTCTGTTTTTACATTTAGGTCAAAAAAAAAATTACCTGCTGGGCACAAAAATCCCTGGCATCACGAATTTTTTTCCCCGGACACAAAAAAATCTTGATTTTTAAAATCTATAAAAAACACCATTTCTAAGGATGAAATTCAACCCCGAATCTCATACTGGCCTCGGTTTTTACATTTGTGTCAAAAAAAAAATTCACCTCCTGGGCACAAAAATCCCTGACCCTAGCATCACAAATTTTCTTCCCCGGACACCAAAAAATGCTTGATTTTTAAAATCTATAAAAAACACCATTTCTAAGGATGAAATTCAACCCCGAATCTCATACTGGCCTGGATTTTTACATTTGTGTCAAAAAATCTTTTTCACCTCCTGGGCACAAAAATTCCTGACCCCGGCATCAGGAATTTTCTTGCCCGGACACCAAAAAATTCTTGATTTTTAAAAACTATAAAAAGCACCATTTTTAAAGACGAAATTCAACCCTGAAACTAATTCTAGTGTCCATTTTTACATTTGGGTCAAAAAAAAATTTCACCCACTGGGCACAAAAATCCCTGACCCCGGCATCACGAACTTTGTTCCCCGGACACTAAAAAATTCTTGGTTTTTAAAAACTATGAAAAAAACCATTTTTAAGGATGAAATTCAACCCCGACTCTCATACTGGCCTCGGTTTTTACATTTGTGTCAAAAAAAATTTACCTCCTGGGCACAAAAATCCCTGACCCCGGCATCACGAATTTTCTTCCCCGGACACCAAAAAATGCTTGATTTTTAAAAACTATAAAAAACACCATTTGTAAGCGTGAAATTCAACCCCGAATGTAATTCCGGTGTCCGTTTTTACATTTCGGTCAAAAAAAAAAAATTCACCTCCTGGGCACAAAAATCCCTGACCCCGGCATCAGGAATTTCCTTCCCCGGACACTAAAAATATCTTCATTTACAAAAAGTATAAAAAACACCATTTTTAAGGATGCAATTAAACCTCGAATCTAATTCTGGTGTCTGTTTTTACATTTGGGTCAAAAAACAATTTACCTGCTGGGCATAAAAATCCCTGGCATCACGAATTTTCTTCCCCGGACACAAAAAAATCTTGATTTTTAAAATCTATAAAAAACACCATTTCTAAGGATGAAATTCAACCCCGAATCTCATACTGGCCTCGGTTTTTACATTTGTGTCAAAAAATCTTTTTCACCTCCTGGGCACAAAAATTCCTGACCCCGGCATCAGGAATTTTCTTGCCCGGACACCAAAAAAATCTTGATTTTTAAAAACTATAAAAAGCACCATTTTTAAGGACGAAATTCAACCCCGAAACTAATTCTAGTGTCCATTTTTACATTTGGGTCAAAAAAAAAATTTCACCCCCTGAGCACAAAAATCCCTGACCCCGGCATCAGAAATTTACTTGCCCGGACACCAAAAAATGCTTGATTTTTAAAAACTATAAAAAACACCATTTGTAAGCGTGAAATTAAACCCCGAATGTAATTCTGGTGTCCGTTTTTACATTTGGGTCAAAAAAAAAAAATCACCTCCTGGGCACAAAAATCCCTGACCCCGGTATCAGGAATTTTCTTCCCCGGACACTAAAAAATTCTTGGTTTTTAAAAACTATGAAAAAAAACATTTTTAAGGATGAAATTCAACCCCGAATCTCATACTGGCCTCGGTTTTTACATTTGGGTCAAAAAAAAAATTTCACCCCCTGGGCACAAAAATCCCTGAACCCGGCAACAGGAATTTTCTTCCCCGGACACCAAAAATGCTTGATTTTTAAAAACTATAAAAAACACCATTTTTAAGCGTGAAATTCAACCCCGAATGTAATTCTGGCGTCCATTTTTACATTTGGGTCAAAAAAAAAATTCACTTCCTGGGCAGAAATATCCCTGACCCCGGCATCAGGAATTTCCTTCCCCGGACACCAAAAATATCTTCATTTACAAAAAGTATAAAAAACACCATTTTTAAGGATGCAATTAAACCTCGAATCTAATTCTGGTGTCTGTTTTTACATTTGGGTCAAAAAACAATTTACCTGCTGGGCATAAAAATCCCTGGCACCACGAATTTTCTTCCCCGGACACAAAAAAATCTTGATTTTTAAAATCTATAAAAAACACCATTTCTAAGGATGAAATTCAACCCCGAATCTCATACTGGCCTCGGTTTTTACATTTGTGTCAAAAAATCTTTTTCACCTCCTGGGCACAAAAATCCCTGACCCCGGCATCAGGAATTTTCTTGCCCGGACACCAAAAAATTCTTGATTTTTTATAAAAAGCACCATTTTTAAGGACGAAATTCAACCCCGAAACTAATTCTAGTGTCCATTTTTACATTTGGGTAAAAAAAAAAAATTCACCCCCAGGGCACAAAAATCCCTGACCCCGGCATCACGAATTTTCTTCCCCGGACATTAAAAAATTCTTGGTTTTTAAAAACTATGAAAAAAACCATTTTTAAGGATGAAATTCAACCCCGAATCTCATACTGGCCTCGGTTTTTACATTTGTGTCAAAAGAAAATTACCTCCTGGGCACAAAAATCCCTGACCCCGGCAACAGGAATTTTCTTCCCCAGACACCAAAAAATGCTTGATTTTTAAAAAGTATAAAAAACACCATTTGTAAGCGTGAAATTCAACCCCGAATGTAATTCTGGTGTCCGTTTTTACATTTGGGTCAAAAAAAAAAATCACCTCCTGGGCACAAAAATCCCTGAACCCGGCAACAGGAATTTTCTTCCCCAGACACCAAAAAATGCTTGATTTTTAAAAAGTATAAAAAACACCATTTGTAAGCGTGAAATTCAACCCCGAATGTAATTCTGGTGTCCGTTTTTACATTTGGGTCAAAAAAAAAAATTCACCTCCTGGGCACAAAAATCCTTGACCCCGGCATCAGGAATTTCCTTCCCCGGACACTAAAAATATCTTCATTTACAAAAAGTATAAAAAACACCATTTTTAGGGATGCAATTAAACCTCGAATCTAATTCTGGTGTCTGTTTTTACATTTGGGTCAAAAAACAATTTACCTGCTGGGCATAAAAATCCCTGGACACCAAAAAATGCTTGATTTTTAAAAACTATAAAAAACACCATTTCTAAGGATGAAATTCAACCCCGAATCTCATACTGGCCTCGGTTTTTACATTTGTGTCAAAAAAAATTTACCTCCTGGGCACAAAAATCCCTGACCCCGGCATCACGAATTTTCTTCCCCGGACACCAAAAAATCTTGATTTTTAAAATCTATGAAAAAAACCATTTTTAAGGATGAAATTAAAACTCGAATCTAATTCTGGTGTCTGTTTTTACATTTGGGTCAAAAAAAAATTTACCTCCTGGGCACAAAAATCCCTGACCCCAGCATCACGAATTTTCTTCCCCAGACACCAAAAAAAACTTGATTTTTAAAATCTATAAAAAACACCATTTCTAAGGATGAAATTCAACCCCGAATCTCATACTGGCCTCGGTTTTTACATTTGTGTCAAAAAATCTTTTTCACCTCCTGGGCACAAAAATCCCTGACCCCGGCATCAGGAATTTTGTTGCCCGGACACCAAAAAATTCTTGATTTTTAAAAACTATAAAAAGCACCATTTTTAAGGACGAAATTCAACCCCGAAACTAATTCTAGTGTCCATTTTTACATTTGGGTCAAAAAAAAAATTTCACCCCCTGGGCACAAAAATCCCTGACCCCGGCATCAGAAATTTACTTGCCCGGACACCAAAAAATGCTTGATTTTTAAAAAGTATAAAAAACACCATTTTTAAGCGTGAAATTAAACCCCGAATGTAATTCTGGTGTCCGTTTTTACATTTGGGTAAAAAAAAAAAATTCACCTCCTGGGCACAAAAATCCCTGACTCCGGCATCAGGAATTTTCTTCCCCGGACACAAAAAAATCTTGATTTTTAAAATCTATGAAAAACACCATTTTCAAGGATTAAATTCAACCCTGAATCTAATTCTGGTGTCAGTTTTTACATTTGGGTCAAAAAAATTTTTTTCACCCGCTGGGCACAAAAATCCCTGACCCCGGCATCAGGAATTTTCTTGCCCGGACACCAAAAAATTCTTGATTTTTAAAAACTATAAAAAGCACCATTTTTAAGGACGAAATTCAACCCCGAAACTAATTCTAGTGTCCATTTTTGCTTTTGGGTCAAAAAAAAAAATTTCACCCCCTGGGCACAAAAATCCCTGACCCCGGCATCATGAATTTTCTTCCCCGGACACTAAAAAATTCTTGGTTTTTAAAAACTATGAAAAAAACCATTTTTAAGGATGAAATTCAACCCCGAATATCATACTGGCCTCGGTTTTCACATTTGTGTCAAAAAAAATTTACCTCCTGGGCACAAAAATCCCTGACCCCGGCATCACGAATTTTCTTCCCCGGACACCAAAAAATGCTTGATTTTTAAAAACTATAAAAAACACCATTTGTAAGCGTGAAATTCAACCCCGAATGTAATTCTGGTGTCCATTTTTACATTTGGGTCAAAAAAAAAAATTCACCTCCTGGGCACAAAAATCCCTGACCCCGGCATCAGGAATTTCCTTCCCCGGACACTAAAAATATCTTCATTTACAAAAAGTATAAAAAACACCATTTTTAAGGATGCAATTAAACCTCGAATCTAATTCTGGTGTCTGTTTTTACATTTGGGTCAAAAAACAATTTACCTGCTGGACATAAAAATCCCTGGCATCACGAATTTTCTTCCCCGGACACAAAAAAATCTTGATTTTTAAAATCTATGAAAAACACCATGTGCAAGGATGAAATTCAACCCCAAATCTAATTCTGGAGTCCGTTTTTACATTTGGGTCAAAAAAAAAATATTTCACCTCCTGGGCACAAAAATCCCTGACCCCGGCATCACGAATTTTCTTCCCTGGACACAAAAAAATCTTGATTTTTAAAATCTATGAAAAACACCATTTTCAAGGATGAAATTCAACCCTGAATCTAATTCTGGCGTCAGTTTTTACATTTGGGTCAAAAAAAAAATTTTCACCCGCTTGCCACAAAAATCCCTGAACCCGGCAACAGGAATTTTCTTCCCCGGACACCAAAAATGCTTGATTTTTAAAAACTATAAAAAACACCATTCTTAAGCGTGAAATTCAACCCCGAATGTAATTCTGGCGTCCGTTTTTACATTTGGGTCAAAAAAAAAATTCACTTCCTGGGCAGAAATATCCCTGACCCCAGCATCAGGAATTTCCTTCCCCAGACACCAAAAATATCTTCATTTACAAAAAGTATAAAAAACACCATTTTTAAGGATGCAATTAAACCTCGAATCTAATTCTGGTGTCTGTTTTTACATTTAGGTCAAAAAAAAAATTACCTGCTGGGCACAAAAATCCCTGGCATCACGAATTTTTTTCCCCAGACACAAAAAAATCTTGATTTTTAAAATCTATAAAAAACACCATTTCTAAGGATGAAATTCAACCCCGAATCTCATACTGGCCTGGGTTTTTACATTTGTGTCAAAAAATCTTTTTCACCTCCTGGGCACAAAAATCCCTGACCCCGGCATCAGGAATTTTCTTGCCCGGACACCAAAAAATTCTTGATTTTTAAAAACTATAAAAAGCACCATTTTTAAGGACGAAATTCAACCCCGAAACTAATTCTAGTGTCCATTTTTACATTTGGGTCAAAAAAAAAATTTCACCCCCTGGGCACAAAAATCCCTGACCCCGGCATCACGAATTTTCTTCCCCGGACACTAAAAAATTCTTGATTTTTAAAAACTATGAAAAAAACCATTTTTAAGGATGAAATTCAACCCCGAATCTCATACTGGCCTCGGTTTTTACATTTGTGTCAAAAAAATTTACCTCCTGGGCACAAAAATCCCTGACCCCGGCATCACGAATTTTCTTCCCCGGACACCAAAAAATGCTTGATTTTTAAAAACTATAAAAAACACCATTTGTAAGCGTGAAATTCAACCCCGAATGTAATTCTGGTGTCCGTTTTTACATTTGGGTCAAAAAAAAAAAATTCACCTCCTGGGCACAAAAATCCCTGACCCCGGCATCAGGAATTTCCTTCCCCGGACACTAAAAATATCTTCATTTACAAAAAGTATAAAAAACACCATTTTTAAGGATGCAATTAAACCTCGAATCTAATTCTGGTGTCTGTTTTTACATTTGGGTCAAAAAACAATTTACCTGCTGGGCATAAAAATCCCTGGCATCACGAATTTTCTTCCCCGGACACAAAAAAAATCTTGATTTTTAAAATCTATAAAAAACACCATTTCTAAGGATGAAATTCAACCCCGAATCTCATACTGGCCTCGGTTTTTACATTTGTGTCAAAAAATCTTTTTCACCTCCTGGGCACAAAAATCCCTGACCCCGGGATCAGGAATTTTCTTGCCCGGACACCAAAAAATTCTTGATTTTTAAAAACTATAAAAAGCACCATTTTTAAGGACGAAATTCAACCCCGAAACTAATTCTAGTGTCCATTTTTACATTTGGGTCAAAAAAAAAATTTCACCCCCTGGGCACAAAAATCCCTGACCCCGGCATCAGAAATTTACTTGCCCGGACACCAAAAAATGCTTGATTTTTAAAAAGTATAAAAAACACCATTTTTAAGGGTGCAATTAAACCTCGAATCTAATTCTGGTGTCTGTTTTTACATTTGGGTCAAAAAACAATTTACCTGCTGGGCACAAAAATCCCTGGCATCACGAATTTTCTTCCCCGGACACAAAAAAATCTTGATTTTTAAAATCTATGAAAAACACCATTTGCAAGGATGAAATTCAACCCCAAATCTAATTCTGGAGTCCGTTATTACATTTGGGTCAAAAAAAATATTTCACCTCCTGGGCACAAAAATCCCTGACCCCAGCATCACAAATTTTCTTCCCCGGACACCAAAAAATGCTTGATTTTTAAAAACTATAAAAAACACCATTTCTAAGGATGAAATTCAACCCCTGACCCTAGCATCACGAATTTTCTTCCCCGGACACCAAAAAATCTTGATTTTTAAAATCTATGAAAAAAACCATTTTTGAGGATGAAATTAAAACTCGAATCTAATTCTGTTGTCTGTTTTTACATTTGGGTCAAAAAATATTTACCTCCTGGGCACAAAAATCCCTGACCCCGGCATCACGAATTTTCTTCCCTGGACACAAAAAAATCTTGATTTTTAAAATCTATGAAAAACACCATTTTCAAGGATGAAATTCAACCCTGAATCTAATTCTGGCGTCAGTTTTTACATTTGGGTCAAAAAAAAATTTCACTTCCTGGGCAGAAATATCCCTGACCCCGGCATCAGGAATTTCCTTCCCCGGACACCAAAAATATCTTCATTTACAAAAAGTATAAAAAACACCATTTTTAAGGATGCAATTAAACCTCGAATCTAATTCTGGTGTCTGTTTTTACATTTAGGTCAAAAAAAAAATTACCTGCTGGGCACAAAAATCCCTGGCATCACGAATTTTTTTCCCCGGACACAAAAAAATCTTGATTTTTAAAATCTATAAAAAACACCATTTCTAAGGATGAAATTCAACCCCGAATCTCATACTGGCCTCGGTTTTTACATTTGTGTCAAAAAAAAAATTCACCTCCTGGGCACAAAAATCCCTGACCCTAGCATCACAAATTTTCTTCCCCGGACACCAAAAAATGCTTGATTTTTAAAATCTATAAAAAACACCATTTCTAAGGATGAAATTCAACCCCGAATCTCATACTGGCCTGGATTTTTACATTTGTGTCAAAAAATCTTTTTCACCTCCTGGGCACAAAAATTCCTGACCCCGGCATCAGGAATTTTCTTGCCCGGACACCAAAAAATTCTTGATTTTTAAAAACTATAAAAAGCACCATTTTTAAAGACGAAATTCAACCCTGAAACTAATTCTAGTGTCCATTTTTACATTTGGGTCAAAAAAAAATTTCACCCACTGGGCACAAAAATCCCTGACCCCGGCATCACGAATTTTCTTCCCCGGACACTAAAAAATTCTTGGTTTTTAAAAACTATGAAAAAAACCATTTTTAAGGATGAAATTCAACCCCGACTCTCATACTGGCCTCGGTTTTTACATTTGTGTCAAAAAAAATTTACCTCCTGGGCACAAAAATCCCTGACGAATCACGAATTTTCTTCCCCGGACACCAAAAAATGCTTGATTTTTAAAAACTATAAAAAACACCATTTGTAAGCGTGAAATTAAACCCCGAATGTAATTCTGGTGTCCGTTTTTACATTTGGGTCAAAAAAAAAAAAATCACCTCCTGGGCACAAAAATCCCTGACCCCGGTATCAGGAATTTTCTTCCCCGGACACTAAAAAATTCTTGGTTTTTAAAAACTATGAAAAAAAACATTTTTAAGGATGAAATTCAACCCCGAATCTCATACTGGCCTCGGTTTTTACATTTGGGTCAAAAAAAAAATTTCACCCCCTGGGCACAAAAATCCCTGAACCCGGCAACAGGAATTTTCTTCCCCGGACACCAAAAATGCTTGATTTTTAAAAACTATAAAAAACACCATTTTTAAGCGTGAAATTCAACCCCGAATGTAATTCTGGCGTCCATTTTTACATTTGGGTCAAAAAAAAAATTCACTTCCTGGGCAGAAATATCCCTGACCCCGGCATCAGGAATTTCCTTCCCCGGACACCAAAAATATCTTCATTTACAAAAAGTATAAAAAACACCATTTTTAAGGATGCAATTAAACCTCGAATCTAATTCTGGTGTCTGTTTTTACATTTGGGTCAAAAAACAATTTACCTGCTGGGCATAAAAATCCCTGGCATCACGAATTTTCTTCCCCGGACACAAAAAAATCTTGATTTTTAAAATCTATAAAAAACACCATTTCTAAGGATGAAATTCAACCCCGAATCTCATACTGGCCTCGGTTTTTACATTTGTGTCAAAAAATCTTTTTCACCTCCTGGGCACAAAAATCCCTGACCCCAGCATCAGGAATTTTCTTGCCCGGACACCAAAAAATTCTTGATTTTTTATAAAAAGCACCATTTTTAAGGACGAAATTCAACCCCGAAACTAATTCTAGTGTCCATTTTTACATTTGGGTAAAAAAAAAAAATTCACCCCCAGGGCACAAAAATCCCTGACCCCGGCATCACGAATTTTCTTCCCCGGACATTAAAAAATTCTTGGTTTTTAAAAACTATGAAAAAAACCATTTTTAAGGATGAAATTCAACCCCGAATCTCATACTGGCCTCGGTTTTTACATTTGTGTCAAAAAAAAATTACCTCCTGGGCACAAAAATCCCTGACCCCGGCAACAGGAATTTTCTTCCCCAGACACCAAAAAATGCTTGATTTATAAAAAGTATAAAAAACACCATTTGTAAGCGTGAAATTCAACCCCGAATGTAATTCTGGTGTCCGTTTTTACATTTGGGTCAAAAAAAAAAAATCACCTCCTGGGCACAAAAATCCCTGACCCCGGCAACAGGAATTTTCTTCCCCAGACACCAAAAAATGCTTGATTTTTAAAAAGTATAAAAAACACCATTTGTAAGCGTGAAATTCAACCCCGAATGTAATTCTGGTGTCCGTTTTTACATTTGGGTCAAAAAAAAAAATTCACCTCCTGGGCACAAAAATCCTTGACCCCGGCATCAGGAATTTCCTTCCCCGGACACTAAAAATATCTTCATTTACAAAAAGTATAAAAAACACCATTTTTAGGGATGCAATTAAACCTCGAATCTAATTCTGGTGTCTGTTTTTACATTTGGGTCAAAAAACAATTTACCTGCTGGGCATAAAAATCCCTGGACACCAAAAAATGCTTGATTTTTAAAAACTATAAAAAACACCATTTCTAAGGATGAAATTCAACCCCGAATCTCATACTGGCCTCGGTTTTTACATTTGTGTCAAAAAAAATTTACCTCCTGGGCACAAAAATCCCTGACCCCGGCATCACGAATTTTCTTCCCCGGACACCAAAAAATCTTGATTTTTAAAATCTATGAAAAAAACCATTTTTAAGGATGAAATTCAACCCCGAATCTCATACTGGCCTCGGTTTTTACATTTGTGTCAAAAAATCTTTTTCACCTCCTGGGCACAAAAATCCCTGACCCCGGCATCAGGAATTTTGTTGCCCGGACACCAAAAAATTCTTGATTTTTAAAAACTATAAAAAGCACCATTTTTAAGGATGAAATTCAACCCCGAAACTAATTCTAGTGTCCATTTTTACATTTGGGTCAAAAAATCTTTTTCACCTCCTGGGCACAAAAATCCCTGACCCCGGCATCATGAATTTTCTTCCCCGGACACTAAAAAATTCTTGATTTTTAAAAACTATAAAAAGCACCATTTTTAAGGACGAAATTCAACCCCGAAACTAATTCTAGTGTCCATTTTTACATTTGGGTAAAAAAAAAAATTTCACCCCTTGGGCACAAAAATCCCTGACCCCGGCATCAGAAATTTACTTGCCCGGACACCAAAAAATGCTTGATTTTTAAAAAGTATAAAAAACACCATTTTTAAGCGTGAAATTAAACCCCGAATGTAATTCTGGTGTCCGTTTTTACATTTGGGTCAAAAAAAAAAATTCACCTCCTGGGCACAAAAATCCCTGACTCCGGCATCAGGAATTTTCTTCCCCGGACACAAAAAAATCTTGATTTTTAAAATCTATGAAAAACACCATTTTCAAGGATGAAATTCAACCCTGAATCTAATTCTGGTGTCAGTTTTTACATTTGGGTCAAAAAAAAAATTTTCACCCGCTGGGCACAAAAATCCCTGACCCCGGCATCAGGAATTTTCTTGCCCGGACACCAAAAAATTCTTGATTTTTAAAAACTATAAAAAGCACCATTTTTAAGGACGAAATTCAACCCCGAAACTAATTCTAGTGTCCATTTTTACATTTGGGTCAAAAAAAAATATTTCACCCCCTGGGCACAAAAATCCCTGACCCCGGCATCATGAATTTTCTTCCCCGGACACTAAAAAATTCTTGGTTTTTAAAAACTATGAAAAAAACCATTTTTAAGGATGAAATTCAACCCCGAATATCATACTGGCCTCGGTTTTCACATTTGTGTCAAAAAAAATTTACCTCCTGGGCACAAAAATCCCTGACCCCGGCATCACGAATTTTCTTCCCCGGACACCAAAAAATGCTTGATTTTTAAAAACTATAAAAAACACCATTTGTAAGCGTGAAATTCAACCCCGAATGTAATTCTGGTGTCCGTTTTTACATTTGGGTCAAAAAAAAAAAAATTCACCTCCTGGGCACAAAAATCCCTGACCCCGGCATCAGGAATTTCCTTCCCCGGACACTAAAAATATCTTCATTTACAAAAAGTATAAAAAACACCATTTTTAAGGATGCAATTAAACCTCGAATCTAATTCTGGTGTCTGTTTTTACATTTGGGTCAAAAAACAATTTACCTGCTGGACATAAAAATCCCTGGCATCACGAATTTTCTTCCCTGGACACAAAAAAATCTTGATTTTTAAAATCTATGAAAAACACCATGTGCAAGGATGAAATTCAACCCCAAATCTAATTCTGGAGTCCGTTTTTACATTTGGGTCAAAAAAAAAAATATTTCACCTCCTGGGCACAAAAATCCCTGACCCCGGCATCACGAATTTTCTTCCCTGGACACAAAAAAATCTTGATTTTTAAAATCTATGAAAAACACCATTTTCAAGGATGAAATTCAACCCTGAATCTAATTCTGGCGTCAGTTTTTACATTTGGGTCAAAAAAAAAATTTTCACCCGCTGGGCACAAAAATCCCTGAACCCGGCAACAGGAATTTTCTTCCCCGGACACCAAAAATGCTTGATTTTTAAAAACTATAAAAAACACCATTCTTAAGCGTGAAATTCAACCCCGAATGTAATTCTGGTGTCCGTTTTTACATTTGGGTCAAAAAAAAAAATTCACCTCCTGGGCACAAAAATCCCTGGCATCACGAATTTTCTTCCCCGGACACAAAAAAATCTTGATTTTTAAAATCTATAAAAAACACCATTTCTAAGGATGAAATTCAACCCCGAATCTCATACTGGCCTCGGTTTTTACATTTGTGTCAAAAAAAAAATTCACCTCCTGGGCACAAAAATCCCTGACCCTAGCATCACAAATTTTCTTCCCCGGACACCAAAAAATGCTTGATTTTTAAAATCTATAAAAAACACCATTTCTAAGGATGAAATTCAACCCCGAATCTCATACTGGCCTGGGTTTTTACATTTGTGTCAAAAAATCTTTTTCACCTCCTGGGCACAAAAATCCCTGACCCCGGCATCAGGAATTTTCTTGCCCGGACACCAAAAAATTCTTGATTTTTAAAAACTATAAAAAGCACCATTTTTAAGGACGAAATTCAACCCCGAAACTAATTCTAGTGTCCATTTTTACATTTGGGTCAAAAAAAAAATTTCACCCCCTGGGCACAAAAATCCCTGACGTGACACCAAAAAATGCTTGATTTTTAAAAACTATAAAAAACACCATTTGTAAGCATGAAATTCAACCCCGAATGTAATTCTGGTGTCCGTTTTTACATTTGGGTCAAAAAAAAAAAATTCACCTCCTGGGCACAAAAATCCCTGACCCCGGCATCAGGAATTTCCTTCCCCGGACACTAAAAATATCTTCATTTACAAAAAGTATAAAAAACACCATTTTTAAGGATGCAATTAAACCTCGAATCTAATTCTGGTGTCTGTTTTTACATTTGGGTCAAAAAACAATTTACCTGCTGGGCATAAAAATCCCTGGTATCACGAATTTTCTTCCCCGGACACAAAAAAAATCTTGATTTTAAAAATCTATAAAAAACACCATTTCTAAGGATGAAATTCAACCCCGAATCTCATACTGGCCTCGGTTTTTACATTTGTGTCAAAAAATCTTTTTCACCTCCTGGGCACAAAAATCCCTGACCCCGGGATCAGGAATTTTCTTGCCCGGACACCAAAAAATTCTTGATTTTTAAAAACTATAAAAAGCACCATTTTTAAGGACGAAATTCAACCCCGAAACTAATTCTAGTGTCCATTTTTACATTTGGGTCAAAAAAAAAATTTCACCCCCTGGGCACAAAAATCCCTGACCCCGGCATCAGAAATTTACTTGCCCGGACACCAAAAAATGCTTGATTTTTAAAAAGTATAAAAAACACCATTTTTAAGGGTGCAATTAAACCTCGAATCTCATTCTGGTGTCTGTTTTTACATTTGGGTCAAAAAACAATTTACCTGCTGGGCACAAAAATCCCAGGCATCACGAATTTTCTTCCCCGGACACAAAAAAATCTTGATTTTTAAAATCTATAAAAAACACAATTTCTAAGGATGAAATTCAACCCCGAATCTCATACTGGCCTCGGTTTTTACATTTGTGTCAAAAAATCTTTTTCACCTCCTGGGCACAAAAATCCCTGACCCCGGCATCACGAATTTTCTTCCCTGGACACAAAAAAATCTTGATTTTTAAAATCTATGAAAAACACCATTTTCAAGGATGAAATTCAACCCTGAATCTAATTCTGGCGTCAGTTTTTACATTTGGGTCAAAAAAAAATTTTTCACCCGCTGGGCACAAAAATCCCTGAACCCGGCAACAGGAATTTTGTTCCCCAGACACCAAAAATGCTTGATTTTTAAAAACTATAAAAAAACCATTTTTAAGTGTGAAATTCAACCCCGAATGTAATTCTGGCGTCCGTTTTTACATTTGGGTCAAAAAAAAAATTCACTTCCTGGGCAGAAATATCCCTGACCCCGGCATCAGGAATTTCCTTCCCCGGACACCAAAAATATCTTCATTTACAAAAAGTATAAAAAACACCATTTTTAAGGATGCAATTAAACCTCGAATCTAATTCTGGTGTCTGTTTTTACATTTGGGTAAAAAAAAAAATTACCTGCTGGGCACAAAAATCCCTGGCATCACGAATTTTCTTCCCCGGACACCAAAAAATCTTGATTTTTAAAATCTATAAAAAACACCATTTCTAAGGATGAAATTCAACCCCGAATCTCATACTGGCCTCGGTTTTTACATTTGTGTCAAAAAATCTTTTTCACCTCCTGGGCACAAAAATCCCTGACCCTAGCATCACGAATTTTCTTCCCCGGACACCAAAAAATGCTTGATTTTTAAAATCTATAAAAAACTCCATTTCTAAGGATGAAATTCAACCCCGAATCTCATACTGGCCTGGGTTTTTACATTTGTGTCAAAAAATCTTTTTCACCTCCTGGGCACAAAAATCCCTGACCCCGGCATCACGAATTTTCTTGCCCAGACACCAAAAAATTCTTGATTTATTAAAACTATAAAAAGCACCATTTTTAAGGACGAAATTCAACCCTGAAACTAATTCTAGTGTCCATTTTTACATTTGGGTCAAAAAAAAATTTCACCCCCTGGGCACAAAAATCCCTGACCCCGGCATCACGAATTTTCTTCCCCGGACACTAAAAAATTCTTGGTTTTTAAAAACTATGAAAAAAACCATTTTTAAGGATGAAATTCAACCCCGAATCTCATACTGGCCTCGGTTTTTACATTTGTGTAAAAAAAAAATTACCTCCTGGGCACAAAAATCCCTGACCCCGGCATCACGAATTTTCTTCCCCGGACACCAAAAAATGCTTGATTTTTAAAAATTATAAAAAACACCATTTGTAAGCGTGAAATTCAACCCCGAATGTAATTCTGGTGTCCGTTTTTACATTTGGGTCAAAAAAAAAAAAAATTCACCTCCTGGGCACAAAAATCCCTGACCCCGGCATCAGGAATTTCCTTCCCCGGACACTAAAAATATCTTCATTTACAAAAAGTATAAAAAACACCATTTTTAAGGATGCAATTAAACCTCGAATCTAATTCTGGTGTCTGTTTTTACATTTGGGTCAAAAAACAATTTACCTGCTGGGCATAAAAATCCCTGGCATCACGAATTTTCTTCCCCGGACACAAAAAAATCTTGATTTTTAAAATCTATAAAAAACACCATTTCTAAGGATGAAATTCAACCCCGAATCTCATACTGGCCTCGGTTTTTACATTTGTGTCAAAAAATCTTTTTCACCCCCTGGGCACAAAAATCCCTGACCCCGGCATCAGAAATTTACTTGCCCGGACACCAAAAAATGCTTGATTTTTAAAAAGTATAAAAAACACCATTTTTAAACGTGAAATTAAACCCCGAATGTAATTCTGGTGTCCGTTTTTACATTTGGGTCAAAAAAAAAAAATCACATCCTGGGCACAAAAATCCCTGACTCCGGCATCAGGAATTTTCTTCACCGGACACAAAAAAATCTTGATTTTTAAAATCTATGAAAAACACCATTTTCAAGGATGAAATTCAACCCTGAATCTAATTCTGGTGTCAGTTTTTACATTTGGGTCAAAAAAAAAATTTTCACCCGCTGGGCACAAAAATCCCTGACCCCGGCATCAGGAATTTTCTTGCCCGGACACCAAAAAATTCTTGATTTTTAAAAACTATAAAAAGCACCATTTTTAAGGACGAAATTCAACCCCGAAACTAATTCTAGTGTCCATTTTTACATTTGGGTCAAAAAAAAATTTCACCTCCTGGGCACAAAAATCCCTGACTCCGGCATCAGGAATTTTCTTCCCCGGACACCAAAAAATCTTGATTTTTAAAATCTATGAAAAACACCATTTTCAAGGATGAAATTCAACCCTGAATGTAATTCTGGTGTCCGTTTTTACATTTGGGTCAAAAAAAATTTACCTCCTGGGCACAAAAATCCCTGACCCCGGCATCACGAATTTTCTTCCCCGGACACCAAAAAATCTTGATTTTTAAAATCTATGAAAAAAACCATTTTTAAGGATGAAATTAAAACTCGAATCTAATTCTGGTGTCTGTTTTTACATTTGGGTCAAAAAAAATTTACCTGCTGGGCACAAAAATCCCTGACCCCGGCATCACGAATTTTCTTCCCCGGACACCAAAAAATGCTTGATTTTTAAAATCTATGAAAAAAACCATTTTTAAGGATGCAATTAAACCTCGAATCTAATTCTGGTGTCTGTTTTTACATTTGGGTCAAAAAAAATTTACCTGCTGGGCACAAAAATCCCTGACCCCGGCATCACGAATTTTCTTGCCCGGACACCAAAAAATTCTTGATTTTTAAAAACTATAAAAAACACCATTTCTAAGGATGAAATTCAACCCCGAATCTCATACTGGCCTCGGTTTTTACATTTGTGTAAAAAAAATAATTTACCTCCTGGGCACAAAAATCCCTGACCCCGGCATCACGAATTTTCTTCCCCGGACACCAAAAAATTCTTGATTTTTAAAAACTATAAAAAGCACCATTTTTAAGGACGTAATTCAACCCCGAAACTAATTCTAGTGTCCATTTTTACATTTGGGTCAAAAAAAAAATTTCACCCCCTGGGCACAAAAATCCCTGACCCCGGCATCACGAATTTTCTTCCCCGGACACTAAAAAATTCTTGGTTTTTAAAAACTATGAAAAAAACCATTTTTAAGGATGAAATTCAACCCCGAATCTCATACTGGCCTCGGTTTTTACATTTGTGTCAAAAAAAAATTACCTCCTGGGCACAAAAATCCCTGACCCCGGCATCACGAATTTTCTTCCCCGGACACCAAAAAATGCTTGATTTTTAAAAACTATAAAAAACACCATTTGTAAGCGTGAAATTCAACCCCGAATGTAATTCTGGCGTCCGTTTTTACATTTGGGTCAAAAAAAAAATTCACTTCCTGGGCAGAAATATCCCTGACCCCGGCATCAGGAATTTCCTTCCCCGGACACCAAAAATATCTTCATTTACAAAAAGTATAAAAAACACCATTTTTAAGGATGCAATTAAACCTCGAATCTAATTCTGGTGTCTGTTTTTACATTTGGGTAAAAAAAAAAATTACCTGCTGGGCACAAAAATCCCTGGCATCACGAATTTTCTTCCCCGGACACCAAAAAATCTTGATTTTTAAAATCTATAAAAAACACCATTTCTAAGGATGAAATTCAACCCCGAATCTCATACTGGCCTCGGTTTTTACATTTGTGTCAAAAAATCTTTTTCACCTCCTGGGCACAAAAATCCCTGACCCTAGCATCACGAATTTTCTTCCCCGGACACCAAAAAATGCTTGATTTTTAAAATCTATAAAAAACTCCATTTCTAAGGATGAAATTCAACCCCGAATCTCATACTGGCCTGGGTTTTTACATTTGTGTCAAAAAATCTTTTTCACCTCCTGGGCACAAAAATCCCTGACCCCGGCATCACGAATTTTCTTGCCCGGACACCAAAAAATTCTTGATTTATTAAAACTATAAAAAGCACCATTTTTAAGGACGAAATTCAACCCTGAAACTAATTCTAGTGTCCATTTTTACATTTGGGTCAAAAAAAAATTTCACCCCCTGGGCACAAAAATCCCTGACCCCGGCATCACGAATTTTCTTCCCCGGACACTAAAAAATTCTTGGTTTTTAAAAACTATGAAAAAAACCATTTTTAAGGATGAAATTCAACCCCGAATCTCATACTGGCCTCGGTTTTTACATTTGTGTAAAAAAAAAATTACCTCCTGGGCACAAAAATCCCTGACCCCGGCATCACGAATTTTCTTCCCCGGACACCAAAAAATGCTTGATTTTTAAAAATTATAAAAAACACCATTTGTAAGCGTGAAATTCAACCCCGAATGTAATTCTGGTGTCCGTTTTTACATTTGGGTCAAAAAAAAAAAAATTCACCTCCTGGGCACAAAAATCCCTGACCCCGGCATCAGGAATTTCCTTCCCCGGACACTAAAAATATCTTCATTTACAAAAAGTATAAAAAACACCATTTTTAAGGATGCAATTAAACCTCGAATCTAATTCTGGTGTCTGTTTTTACATTTGGGTCAAAAAACAATTTACCTGCTGGGCATAAAAATCCCTGGCATCACGAATTTTCTTCCCCGGACACAAAAAAATCTTGATTTTTAAAATCTATAAAAAACACCATTTCTAAGGATGAAATTCAACCCCGAATCTCATACTGGCCTCGGTTTTTACATTTGTGTCAAAAAATCTTTTTCACCCCCTGGGCACAAAAATCCCTGACCCCGGCATCAGAAATTTACTTGCCCGGACACCAAAAAATGCTTGATTTTTAAAAAGTATAAAAAACACCATTTTTAAACGTGAAATTAAACCCCGAATGTAATTCTGGTGTCCGTTTTTACATTTGGGTCAAAAAAAAAAAATCACATCCTGGGCACAAAAATCCCTGACTCCGGCATCAGGAATTTTCTTCACCGGACACAAAAAAATCTTGATTTTTAAAATCTATGAAAAACACCATTTTCAAGGATGAAATTCAACCCTGAATCTAATTCTGGTGTCAGTTTTTACATTTGGGTCAAAAAAAAAATTTTCACCCGCTGGGCACAAAAATCCCTGACCCCGGCATCAGGAATTTTCTTGCCCGGACACCAAAAAATTCTTGATTTTTAAAAACTATAAAAAGCACCATTTTTAAGGACGAAATTCAACCCCGAAACTAATTCTAGTGTCCATTTTTACATTTGGGTCAAAAAAAAATTTCACCTCCTGGGCACAAAAATCCCTGACTCCGGCATCAGGAATTTTCTTCCCCGGACACCAAAAAATCTTGATTTTTAAAATCTATGAAAAACACCATTTTCAAGGATGAAATTCAACCCTGAATGTAATTCTGGTGTCCGTTTTTACATTTGGGTCAAAAAAAATTTACCTCCTGGGCACAAAAATCCCTGACCCCGGCATCACGAATTTTCTTCCCCGGACACCAAAAAATCTTGATTTTTAAAATCTATGAAAAAAACCATTTTTAAGGATGAAATTAAAACTCGAATCTAATTCTGGTGTCTGTTTTTACATTTGGGTCAAAAAAAATTTACCTGCTGGGCACAAAAATCCCTGACCCCGGCATCACGAATTTTCTTCCCCGGACACCAAAAAATGCTTGATTTTTAAAATCTATGAAAAAAACCATTTTTAAGGATGCAATTAAACCTCGAATCTAATTCTGGTGTCTGTTTTTACATTTGGGTCAAAAAAAATTTACCTGCTGGGCACAAAAATCCCTGACCCCGGCATCACGAATTTTCTTGCCCGGACACCAAAAAATTCTTGATTTTTAAAAACTATAAAAAACACCATTTCTAAGGATGAAATTCAACCCCGAATCTCATACTGGCCTCGGTTTTTACATTTGTGTAAAAAAAATAATTTACCTCCTGGGCACAAAAATCCCTGACCCCGGCATCACGAATTTTCTTCCCCGGACACCAAAAAATTCTTGATTTTTAAAAACTATAAAAAGCACCATTTTTAAGGACGTAATTCAACCCCGAAACTAATTCTAGTGTCCATTTTTACATTTGGGTCAAAAAAAAAATTTCACCCCCTGGGCACAAAAATCCCTGACCCCGGCATCACGAATTTTCTTCCCCGGACACTAAAAAATTCTTGGTTTTTAAAAACTATGAAAAAAACCATTTTTAAGGATGAAATTCAACCCCGAATCTCATACTGGCCTCGGTTTTTACATTTGTGTCAAAAAAAAATTACCTCCTGGGCACAAAAATCCCTGACCCCGGCATCACGAATTTTCTTCCCCGGACACCAAAAAATGCTTGATTTTTAAAAACTATAAAAAACACCATTTGTAAGCGTGAAATTCAACCCCGAATGTAATTCTGGCGTCCGTTTTTACATTTGGGTCAAAAAAAAAATTCACTTCCTGGGCAGAAATATCCCTGACCCCGGCATCAGGAATTTCCTTCCCCGGACACCAAAAATATCTTCATTTACAAAAAGTATAAAAAACACCATTTTTAAAGATGCAATTAAACCTCGAATCTAATTCTGGTGTCTGTTTTTACATTTGTGTCAAAAAAAAATTACCTCCTGGGCACAAAAATCCCTGACCCCGGCATCACGAATTTTCTTCCCCGGACACCAAAAAATCTTGATTTTTAAAATCTATGAAAAACACCATTTTCAAGGATGAAATTCAACCCTGAATGTAATTCTGGTGTCCGTTTTTACATTTGGGTCAAAAAAAAATTTCACCTCCAGGGCACAAAAATCCCTGACACCGGCATCAGGAATTTTGTCCCCCGGACATTCCAAAAATGTTCATTTACAAAAACAATAAAAAACACCATTTTTAAGGATGAAATTCAACCCCGAACCTCATTCTGGAATCGGTTTTTACATTTGGGTCAAATAAAATTTTCACCTCCTGGGCACAAAAATCCCTGACCCCGGCATCAGGAATTTCCTTCCCCGGACACCAAAAATACCTTCATTTAGAAAAAGTATAAAAAACACCATTTTTAAGGATGCAATTAAACCTCGAATCTAATTCTGGTGTCTGTTTTTACATTTGGGTCAAAAAACAATTTACCTGCTGGGCATAAAAATCCCTGGCATCACGAATTTTCTTCCCCGAACACAAAAAAATCTTGATTTTTAAATTCTATGAAAAACACCATTTTCAAGGATGAAATTCAACCCCAAATCTAATTCTGGAGTCCGTTTTTACATTTGGGTCAGAAAAAAATATTTCACCTCCTGGGCACAAAAATCCCTGACCCCAGCATCACGAATTTTCTTCCCTGGACACAAAAAAATGTTGATTTTTAAAATCTATAAAAAACACCATTTCTAAGGATGAAATTCAACCCCGAATCTCATACTGGCCTCGGTTTTTACATTTGTGTCAAAAAATCTTTTTCACCTCCTGGGCACAAAAATCCCTGACCCCGGCATCACGAATTTTCTTCCCTGGACACAAAAAAATCTTGATTTTTAAAATCTATGAAAAACACCATTTTCAAGGATGAAATTCAACCCTGAATCTAATTCTGGCGTCAGTTTTTACATTTGGGTCAAAAAAAAAATTTTCACCCGCTGGGCACAAAAATCCCTGAACCCGGCAACAGGAATTTTGTTCCCCAGACACCAAAAATGCTTGATTTTTAAAAACTATAAAAAAACCATTTTTAAGTGTGAAATTCAACCCCGAATGTAATTCTGGCGTCCGTTTTTACATTTGGGTCAAAAAAAAAATTCACTTCCTGGGCAGAAATATCCCTGACCCCGGCATCAGGAATTTCCTTCCCCGGACACCAAAAATATCTTCATTTACAAAAAGTATAAAAAACACCATTTTTAAGGATGCAATTAAACCTCGAATCTAATTCTGGTGTCTGTTTTTACATTTGGGTAAAAAAAAAAATTACCTGCTGGGCACAAAAATCCCTGGCATCACGAATTTTCTTCCCCGGACACCAAAAAATCTTGATTTTTAAAATCTATAAAAAACACCATTTCTAAGGATGAAATTCAACCCCGAATCTCATACTGGCCTCGGTTTTTACATTTGTGTCAAAAAAAAATTTCACCTCCTGGGCACAAAAATCCCTGACCCTAGCATCACGAATTTTCTTCCCCGGACACCAAAAAATGCTTGATTTTTAAAATCTATAAAAAACTCCATTTCTAAGGATGAAATTCAACCCCGAATCTCATACTGGCCTGGGTTTTTACATTTGTGTCAAAAAATCTTTTTCACCTCCTGGGTACAAAAATCCCTGACGAATTTTCTTGCCCGGACACCAAAAAATTCTTGATTTATTAAAACTATAAAAAGCACCATTTTTAAGGACGAAATTCAACCCTGAAACTATTCAACCCTGAAAAATGTAAACCATTTTTACATTTGGGTCAAAAAAAAAATTTCACCCCCTGGGCACAAAAATCCCTGACCCCGGCATCACGAATTTTCTTCCCCGGACACTAAAAAATTCTTGGTTTTTAAAAACTATGAAAAAAACCATTTTTAAGGATGAAATTCAACCCCGAATCTCATACTGGCCTCGGTTTTTACATTTGTGTAAAAAAAAAAATTACCTCCTGGGCACAAAAATCCCTGACCCCGGCATCACGAATTTTCTTCCCCGGACACCAAAAAATGCTTGATTTTTAAAATCTATAAAAAACACCATTTCTAAGGATGAAATTCAACCCCGAATCTCATACTGGCCTCGGTTTTTAAATTTGTGTCAAAAAATCTTTTTCACCCCCTGGGCACAAAAATCCCTGACCCCGGCATCAGAAATTTACTTGCCCGGACACCAAAAAATGCTTGATTTTTAAAAAGTATAAAAAACACCATTTTTAAACGTGAAATTAAACCCCGAATGTAATTCTGGTGTCCGTTTTTACATTTGGGTCAAAAAAAAAAAATCACCTCCTGGGCACAAAAATCCCTGACTCCGGCATCAGGAATTTTCTTCCCCGGACACAAAAAAATCTTGATTTTTAAAATCTATGAAAAACACCATTTTCAAGGATGAAATTCAACCCTGAATCTAATTCTGGTGTCAGTTTTTACATTTGGGTCAAAAAAAAAATTTTCACCCGCTGGGCACAAAAATCCCTGACCCCGGCATCAGGAATTTTCTTGCCCGGACACCAAAAAATTCTTGATTTTTAAAAACTATAAAAAGCACCATTTTTAAGGACGAAATTCAACCCTGAAACTAATTCTAGTGTCCATTTTTACATTTGGGTCAAAAAAAAAATTTCACCCCCTGGGCACAAAAATCCCTGACCCCGGCAACAGGAATTTTCTTCCCCGGACACCAAAAAATCTTGATTTTTAAAATCTATGAAAAACACCATTTTCAAGGATGAAATTCAACCCTGAATGTAATTCTGGTGTCCGTTTTTACATTTGGGTCAAAAAAAAATTTCACCTCCAGGGCACAAAAATCCCTGACACCGGCATCAGGAATTTTGTCCCCTGGACACCCCAAAAATGTTCATTTACAAAAACTATAAAAAACACCATTTTTAAGGATGAAATTCAACCCCGAACCTCATTCTGGAATCGGTTTTTACATTTGGGTCAAATAAAATTTTCACCTCCTGGGCACAAAAATCCCTGACCCCGGCATCAGGAATTTCCTTCCCCGTACACCAAAAATATTTTAATTTACAAAAAGTATAAAAAACACCATTTTTAAGGATGCAATTAAACCTCGAATCTAATTCTGGTGTCTGTTTTTACATTTGGGTCAAAAAACAATTTACCTGCTGGGCATAAATATCCCTGGCATCACGAATTTTCTTCCCTGGACACAAAAAAATCTAGATTTTTAAAATCTATAAAAAACACCATTTCTAAGGATGAAATTCAACCCCGAATTTCATACTGGCCTCGGTTTTTACATTTGTGTCAAAAAATCTTTTTCACCTCCTGGGCACAAAAATCCCTGACTCCGGCATCAGGAATTTTCTTGCCCGGACACCAAAAAATTCTTGATTTTTAAAAACTATAAAAAGCACCATTTTAAAGGACGAAATTCAACCCCGGAACTAATTCTAGTGTCCATTTTTACATTTGGGTCAAAAAAAAATTTCACCTCCTGGGCACAAAAATCCCTGACTCCGGCATCAGGAATTTTCTTCCCCGGACACCAAAAAATCTTGATTTTTAAAATCTATGAAAAACACCATTTTCAAGGATGAAATTCAACCCTGAATGTAATTCTGGTGTCCGTTTTTACATTTGGGTCAAAAAAAATTTACCTCCTGGGCACAAAAATCCCTGACCCCGGCATCACGAATTTTCTTCCCCGGACACCAAAAAATCTTGATTTTTAAAATCTATGAAAAAAACCATTTTTAAGGATGAAATTAAAACTCGAATCTAATTCTGGTGTCTGTTTTTACATTTGGGTCAAAAAAAATTTACCTGCTGGGCACAAAAATCCCTGACCCCGGCATCACGAATTTTCTTCCCCGGACACCAAAAAATGCTTGATTTTTAAAATCTATAAAAAACACCATTTCTAAGGATGAAATTCAACCCCGAATCTCATACTGGCCTGGGTTTTTACATTTGTGTCAAAAAATCTTTTTCACCTCCTGGGCACAAAAATCCCTGACCCCGGCATCAGGAATTTTCTTGCCCGGACACCAAAAAATTCTTGATTTTTAAAAACTATAAAAAACACCATTTCTAAGGATGAAATTCAACCCCGAATCTCATACTGGCCTCGGTTTTTACATTTGTGTAAAAAAAATAATTTACCTCCTGGGCACAAAAATCCCTGACCCCGGCATCACGAATTTTCTTCCCCGGAGACCAAAAAATCTTGATTTTTAAAATCTATGAAAAAAACCATTTTTAAGGATGAAATTAAAACTCGAATCTAATTCTGGTGTCTGTTTTTACATTTGGGTGAAAAAAAATTTACCTCCTGGGCACAAAAATCCCTGACCCCGGCATCACGAATTTTCTTCCCTGGACACAAAAAAATCTTGATTTTTAAAATCTATGAAAAACACCATTTTCAAGGATGAAATTCAACCCTGAATCTAATTCTGGCGTCAGTTTTTACATTTGGGTCAAAAAAAAAATTTTCACCCGCTGGGCACAAAAATCCCTGAACCCGGCAACAGGAATTTTCTTCCCCGGACACCAAAAATGCTTGATTTTTAAAAACTATAAAAAAAACCATTTTTAAGCGTGAAATTCAACCCCGAATGTAATTCTGGCGTCCGTTTTTACATTTGGGTCAAAAAAAAATTCACTTCCTGGGCAGAAATATCCCTGACCCCGGCATCAGGAATTTCCTTCCCCGGACACCAAAAATATCTTCATTTACAAAAAGTATAAAAAACACCATTTTTAAGGATGCAATTAAACCTCGAATCTAATTCTGGTGTCTGTTTTTACATTTGGGTAAAAAAAAAAATTACCTGCTGGGCACAAAAATCCCTGGCATCATGAATTTTCTTCCCCGGACACCAAAAAATCTTGATTTTTAAAATCTATAAAAAACACCATTTCTAAGGATGAAATTCAACCCCGAATCTCATACTGGCCTCGGTTTTTACATTTGTGTCAAAAAAAAATTTCACCTCCTGGGCACAAAAATCCCTGACCCTAGCATCACGAATTTTCTTCCCCGGACACCAAAAAATGCTTGATTTTTAAATCTATAAAAAACTCCATTTCTAAGGATGAAATTCAACCCCGAATCTCATACTGGCCTGGGTTTTTACATTTGTGTCAAAAAATCTTTTTCACCTCCTGGGCACAAAAATCCCTGACGAATTTTCTTGCCCGGACACCAAAAAATTCTTGATTTATTAAAACTATAAAAAGCACCATTTTTAAGGACGAAATTCAACCCTGAAACTAATTCTAGTGTCCATTTTTACATTTGGGTCAAAAAAAAAAATTCACCCCCTGGGCACAAAAATCCCTGACCCCGGCATCACGAATTTTCTTCCCCGGACACTAAAAAATTCTTGGTTTTTAAAAACTATGAAAAAAACCATTTTTAAGGATGAAATTCAACCCCGAATCTCATACTGGCCTCGGTTTTTACATTTGTGTAAAAAAAAAAATTACCTCCTGGGCACAAAAATCCCTGACCCCGGCATCACGAATTTTCTTCCCCGGACACCAAAAAATGCTTGATTTTTAAAATCTATAAAAAACACCATTTCTAAGGATGAAATTCAACCCCGAATCTCATACTGGCCTCGGTTTTTAAATTTGTGTCAAAAAATCTTTTTCACCCCCTGGGCACAAAAATCCCTGACCCCGGCATCAGAAATTTACTTGCCCGGACACCAAAAAATGCTTGATTTTTAAAAAGTATAAAAAACACCATTTTTAAACGTGAAATTAAACCCCGAATGTAATTCTGGTGTCCGTTTTTACATTTGGGTCAAAAAAAAAAAATCACCTCCTGGGCACAAAAATCCCTGACTCCGGCATCAGGAATTTTCTTCCCCGGACACAAAAAAATCTTGATTTTTAAAATCTATGAAAAACACCATTTTCAAGGATGAAATTCAACCCTGAATCTAATTCTGGTGTCAGTTTTTACATTTGGGTCAAAAAAAAAATTTTCACCCGCTGGGCACAAAAATCCCTGACCCCGGCATCAGGAATTTTCTTGCCCGGACACCAAAAAATTCTTGATTTTTAAAAACTATAAAAAGCACCATTTTTAAGGACGAAATTCAACCCCGAAACTAATTCTAGTGTCCATTTTTACATTTGGGTCAAAAAAAAAATTTCACCCCCTGGGCACAAAAATCCCTGACCCCGGCAACAGGAATTTTCTTCCCCGGACACCAAAAAATCTTGATTTTTAAAATCTATGAAAAACACCATTTTCAAGGATGAAATTCAACCCTGAATGTAATTCTGGTGTCCGTTTTTACATTTGGGTCAAAAAAAAATTTCACCTCCAGGGCACAAAAATCCCTGACCCCGGCATCAGGAATTTCCTTCCCCGTACACCAAAAATATTTTAATTTACAAAAAGTATAAAAAACACCATTTTTAAGGATGCAATTAAACCTCGAATCTAATTCTGGTGTCTGTTTTTACATTTGGGTCAAAAAACAATTTACCTGCTGGGCATAAAAATCCCTGGCATCACGAATTTTCTTCCCTGGACACAAAAAAATCTAGATTTTTAAAATCTATAAAAAACACCATTTCTAAGGATGAAATTCAACCCCGAATTTCATACTGGCCTCGGTTTTTACATTTGTGTCAAAAAATCTTTTTCACCTCCTGGGCACAAAAATCCCTGACTCCGGCATCAGGAATTTTCTTGCCCGGACACCAAAAAATTCTTGATTTTTAAAAACTATAAAAAGCACCATTTTTAAGGACGAAATTCAACCCCGAAACTAATTCTAGTGTCCATTTTTACATTTGGGTCAAAAAAAAATTTCACCTCCTGGGCACAAAAATCCCTGACCCCAGCATCAGGAATTTTCTTCCCCGGACACCAAAAAATCTTGATTTTTAAAATCTATGAAAAACACCATTTTCAAGGATGAAATTCAACCCTGAATGTAATTCTGGTGTCCGTTTTTACATTTGGGTCAAAAAAAATTTACCTCCTGGGCACAAAAATCCCTGACCCCGGCATCACGAATTTTCTTCCCCGGACACCAAAAAATCTTGATTTTTAAAATCTATGAAAAAAACCATTTTTAAGGATGAAATTAAAACTCGAATCTAATTCTGGTGTCTGTTTTTACATTTGGGTCAAAAAAAATTTACCTGCTGGGCACAAAAATCCCTGACCCCGGCATCACGAATTTTATTCCCCGGACACCAAAAAATGCTTGATTTTTAAAAACTATAAAAAACACCATTTCTAAGGATGAAATTCAACCCCGAATCTCATACTGGCCTGGGTTTTTACATTTGTGTCAAAAAATCTTTTTCACCTCCTGGGCACAAAAATCCCTGACCCCGGCATCAGGAATTTTCTTGCCCGGACACCAAAAAATTCTTGATTTTTAAAAACTATAAAAAACACCATTTCTAAGGATGAAATTCAACCCCGAATCTCATACTAGCCTCGGTTTTTACATTTGTGTAAAAAAAATAATTTACCTCCTGGGCACAAAAATCCCTGACCCCGGCATCACGAATTTTCTTCCCCGGACACTAAAAAATTCTTGGTTTTTAAAAACTATGAAAAAAACCATTTTTAAGGATGAAATTCAACCCCGAATCTCATACTGGCCTCGGTTTTTACATTTGTGTAAAAAAAAAAATTACCTCCTGGGCACAAAAATCCCTGACCCCGGCATCACGAATTTTCTTCCCCGGACACCAAAAAATGCTTGATTTTTAAAATCTATAAAAAACACCATTTCTAAGGATGAAATTCAACCCCGAATCTCATACTGGCCTCGGTTTTTAAATTTGTGTCAAAAAATCTTTTTCACCCCCTGGGCACAAAAATCCCTGACCCCGGCATCAGAAATTTACTTGCCCGGACACCAAAAAATGCTTGATTTTTAAAAAGTATAAAAAACACCATTTTTAAACGTGAAATTAAACCCCGAATGTAATTCTGGTGTCCGTTTTTACATTTGGGTCAAAAAAAAAAAATCACCTCCTGGGCACAAAAATCCCTGACTCCGGCATCAGGAATTTTCTTCCCCGGACACAAAAAAATCTTGATTTTTAAAATCTATGAAAAACACCATTTTCAAGGATGAAATTCAACCCTGAATCTAATTCTGGTGTCAGTTTTTACATTTGGGTCAAAAAAAAAATTTTCACCCGCTGGGCACAAAAATCCCTGACCCCGGCATCAGGAATTTTCTTGCCCGGACACCAAAAAATTCTTGATTTTTAAAAACTATAAAAAGCACCATTTTTAAGGACGAAATTCAACCCCGAAACTAATTCTAGTGTCCATTTTTACATTTGGGTCAAAAAAAAAATTTCACCCCCTGGGCACAAAAATCCCTGACCCCGGCAACAGGAATTTTCTTCCCCGGACACGAAAAAATCTTGATTTTTAAAATCTATGAAAAACACCATTTTCAAGGATGAAATTCAACCCTGAATGTAATTCTGGTGTCCGTTTTTACATTTGGGTCAAAAAAAAATTTCACCTCCAGGGCACAAAAATCCCTGACACCGGCATCAGGAATTTTGTCCCCTGGACACCCCAAAAATGTTCATTTACAAAAACTATAAAAAACACCATTTTTAAGGATGAAATTCAACCCCGAACCTCATTCTGGAATCGGTTTTTACATTTGGGTCAAATAAAATTTTCACCTCCTGGGCACAAAAATCCCTGACCCCGGCATCAGGAATTTCCTTCCCCGTACACCAAAAATATTTTAATTTACAAAAAGTATAAAAAACACCATTTTTAAGGATGCAATTAAACCTCGAATCTAATTCTGGTGTCTGTTTTTACATTTGGGTCAAAAAACAATTTACCTGCTGGGCATAAAAATCCCTGGCATCACGAATTTTCTTCCCTGGACACAAAAAAATCTAGATTTTTAAAATCTATAAAAAACACCATTTCTAAGGATGAAATTCAACCCCGAATTTCATACTGGCCTCGGTTTTTACATTTGTGTCAAAAAATCTTTTTCACCTCCTGGGCACAAAAATCCCTGACTCCGGCATCAGGAATTTTCTTGCCCGGACACCAAAAAATTCTTGATTTTTAAAAACTATAAAAAGCACCATTTTTAAGGACGAAATTCAACCCCGAAACTAATTCTAGTGTCCATTTTTACATTTGGGTCAAAAAAAAATTTCACCTCCTGGGCACAAAAATCCCTGACCCCGGCATCAGGAATTTTCTTCCCCGGACACCAAAAAATCTTGATTTTTAAAATCTATGAAAAACACCATTTTCAAGGATGAAATTCAACCCTGAATGTAATTCTGGTGTCCGTTTTTACATTTGGGTCAAAAAAAATTTACCTCCTGGGCACAAAAATCCCTGACCCCGGCATCACGAATTTTCTTCCCCGGACACCAAAAAATCTTGATTTTTAAAATCTATGAAAAAAACCATTTTTAAGGATGAAATTAAAACTCGAATCTAATTCTGGTGTCTGTTTTTACATTTGGGTCAAAAAAAATTTACCTGCTGGGCACAAAAATCCCTGACCCCGGCATCACGAATTTTCTTCCCCGGACACCAAAAAATGCTTGATTTTTAAAAACTATAAAAAACACCATTTCTAAGGATGAAATTCAACCCCGAATCTCATACTGGCCTGGGTTTTTACATTTGTGTCAAAAAATCTTTTTCACCTCCTGGGCACAAAAATCCCTGACCCCGGCATCAGGAATTTTCTTGCCCGGACACCAAAAAATTCTTGATTTTTAAAAACTATAAAAAACACCATTTCTAAGGATGAAATTCAACCCCGAATCTCATACTGGCCTCGGTTTTTACATTTGTGTAAAAAAAATAATTTACCTCCTGGGCACAAAAATCCCTGACCCCGGCATCACGAATTTTCTTCCCCGGACACCAAAAAATCTTGATTTTTAAAATCTATGAAAAAAACCATTTTTAAGGATGAAATTAAAACTCGAATCTAATTCTGGTGTCTGTTTTTACATTTGGGTGAAAAAAATTTACCTCCTGGGCACAAAAATCCCTGACCCCGGCATCACGAATTTTCTTCCCTGGACACAAAAAAATCTTGATTTTTAAAATCTATGAAAAACACCATTTTCAAGGATGAAATTCAACCCTGAATCTAATTCTGGCGTCAGTTTTTACATTTGGGTCAAAAAAAAAATTTTCACCCGCTGGGCACAAAAATCCCTGAACCCGGCAACAGGAATTTTCTTCCCCGGACACCAAAAATGCTTGATTTTTAAAAACTATAAAAAAAACCATTTTTAAGCGTGAAATTCAACCCCGAATGTAATTCTGGCGTCCGTTTTTACATTTGGGTCAAAAAAAATTTTCACTTCCTGGGCAGAAATATCCCTGACCCCGGCATCAGGAATTTCCTTCCCCGGACACCAAAAATATCTTCATTTACAAAAAGTATAAAAAACACCATTTTTAAGGATGCAATTAAACCTCGAATCTAATTCTGGTGTCTGTTTTTACATTTGGGTAAAAAAAAAATTACCTGCTGGGCACAAAAATCCCTGGCATCACGAATTTTCTTCCCCGGACACCAAAAAATCTTGATTTTTAAAATCTATAAAAAAACACCATTTCTAAGGATGAAATTCAACCCCGAATCTCATACTGGCCTCGGTTTTTACATTTGTGTCAAAAAAAAAATTCACCTCCTGGGCACAAAAATCCCTGACCCCGGCATCAGGAATTTTCTTGCCCGGACACCAAAAAATTCTTCATTTATTAAAACTATAAAAAGCACCATTTTTAAGGACGAAATTCAACCTTGAAACTAATTCTAGTGTCCATTTTTACATTTGGGTCAAAAAAAATTTTTCACCCCCTGGGCACAAAAATCCCTGACCCCGGCATCACGAATTTTCTTCCCCGGACACTAAAAAATTCTTGGTTTTTAAAAACTATGAAAAAAACCATTTTTAAGGATGAAATTCAACCCCGAATCTCATACTGGCCTCGGTTTTTACATTTGTGTCAAAAAAAATTACCTCCTGGGCACAAAAATCCCTGACCCCGGCATCACGAATTTTCTTCCCCGGACACCAAAAAATCTTGATTTTTAAAATCTATGAAAAACACCATTTTCAAGGATGAAATTCAACCCTGAATGTAATTCTGGTGTCCGTTTTTACATTTGGGTCAAAAAAAAATTTCACCTCCAGGGCACAAAAATCCCTGACACCGGCATCAGGAATTTTGTCCCCCGGACATTCCAAAAATGTTCATTTACAAAAACTATAAAAAACACCATTTTTAAGGATGAAATTCAACCCCGAACCTCATTCTGGAATCGGTTTTTACATTTGGGTCAAATAAAATTTTCACCTCCTGGGCACAAAAATCCCTGACCCCGGCATCAGGAATTTCCTTCCCCGGACACCAAAAATATCTTCATTTACAAAAAGTATAAAAAACACCATTTTTAAGGATGCAATTAAACCTCGAATCTAATTCTGGTGTCTGTTTTTACATTTGGGTCAAAAAACAATTTACCTGCTGGGCATAAAAATCCCTGGCATCACGAATTTTCTTCCCCGAACACAAAAAAATCTTGATTTTTAAATTCTATGAAAAACACCATTTTCAAGGATGAAATTCAACCCCAAATCTAATTCTAGAGTCCGTTTTTACATTTGGGTCAGAAAAAAATATTTCACCTCCTGGGCACAAAAATCCCTGACCCCAGCATCACGAATTTTCTTCCCTGGACACAAAAAAATGTTGATTTTTAAAATCTATAAAAAACACCATTTCTAAGGATGAAATTTAACCCCGAATCTCATACTGGCCTCGGTTTTTACATTTGTGTCAAAAAATCTTTTTCACCTCCTGGGCACAAAAATCCCTGACTCCGGCATCAGGAATTTTCTTGCCCGGACACCAAAAAATTCTTGATTTTTAAAAACTATAAAAAGCACCATTTTTAAGGACGAAATTCAACCCCGAAACTAATTCTAGTGTCCATTTTTACATTTGGGTCAAAAAAAAATTTCACCCGCTGGGCACAAAAATCCCTGAACCCGGCAACAGGAATTTTCTTCCCCGGACACCAAAAATGCTTGATTTTTAAAAACTATAAAAAAAAACATTTTTAAGCGTGAAATTCAACCCCGAATGTAATTCTGGCGTCCGTTTTTACATTTGGGTCAAAAAAAAAATTCACTTCCTGGGCACAAAAATCCCTGACCCCGGCATCACGAATTTTCTTCCCCGGACACTAAAAAATTCTTGGTTTTTAAAAACTATGAAAAAAACCATTTTTAAGGATGAAATTCAACCCCGAATCTCATACTGGCCTCGGTTTTTACATTTGTGTCAAAAAAAAATTACCTCCTGGGCACAAAAATCCCTGACCCTAGCATCACGAATTTTCTTCCCCGGACACCAAAAAATGCTTGATTTTTAAAATGTATAAAAAACACCATTTCTAAGGATGAAATTCAACCCCGAATCTCATACTGGCCTCGGTTTTTACATTTGTGTCAAAAAATCTTTTTCACCTCCTGGGCACAAAAATCCCTGACCCCGGCATCAGGAATTTTCTTGCCCGGACACCAAAAAATTCTTGATTTTTAAAAACTATAAAAAGCACCCTTTTTAAGGACGAAATTCAACCCCGAAACTAATTCTAGTGTCCATTTTTACATTTGGGTCAAAAAAAAAATTTCACCCCCTGGGCACAAAAATCCCTGACCCCGGCATCAGAAATTTACTTGCCCGGACACCAAAAAATGCTTGATTTTTAAAAAGTATAAAAAACACCATTTTTAAGCGTGAAATTAAACCCCGAATGTAATTCTGGTGTCCGTTTTTACATTTGGGTCAAAAAAAAAATTCACCTCCTGGGCACAAAAATCCCTGACTCCGGCATCAGGAATTTTCTTCCCCGGACACAAAAAAATCTTGATTTTTAAAATCTATGAAAAACACCATTTTCAAGGATGAAATTCAACCCTGAATCTAATTCTGGTGTCAGTTTTTACATTTGGGTCAAAAAAAAAATTTTCACCCGCTGGGCACAAAAATCCCTGACCCCGGCATCACGAATTTTCTTCCCCGGACACTAAAAAATTCTTGGTTTTTAAAAAGTATGAAAAAAACAATTTTTAAGGATGAAATTCAACCCCGAATCTCATACTGGCCTCGGTTTTTACATTTGTGTCAAAAAAAATTTACCTCCTGGGCACAAAAATCCCTGACCCCGGCATCACGAATTTTCTTCCCCGGACACCAAAAAATCTTGATTTTTAAAATCTATGAAAAAAACCATTTTTAAGGATGAAATTAAAACTCGAATCTAATTCTGGTGTCTGTTTTTACATTTGGGTCAAAAAAAAATTACCTCCTGGGCACAAAAATCCCTGACCCCGGCATCACGAATTTTCTTCCCTGGACACAAAAAAATCTTGATTTTTAAAATCTATGAAAAACACCATTTTCAAGGATGAAATTCAACCCTGAATCTAATTCTGGCGTCAGTTTTTACATTTGGGTCAAAAAAAAAATTTTCACCCGCTGGGCACAAAAATCCCTGAACCCGGCAACAGGAATTTTGTTCCCCAGACACCAAAAATGCTTGATTTTTAAAAACTATAAAAAAACCATTTTTAAGTGTGAAATTCAACCCCGAATGTAATTCTGGCGTCCGTTTTTACATTTGGGTCAAAAAAAAAATTCACTTCCTGGGCAGAAATATCCCTGACCCCGGCATCAGGAATTTCCTTCCCCGGACACCAAAAATATCTTCATTTACAAAAAGTATAAAAAACACCATTTTTAAGGATGCAATTAAACCTCGAATCTAATTCTGGTGTCTGTTTTTACATTTGGGTAAAAAAAAAAATTACCTGCTGGGCACAAAAATCCCTGGCATCACGAATTTTCTTCCCCGGACACAAAAAAATCTTGATTTTTAAAATCTATAAAAAACACCATTTCTAAGGATGAAATTCAACCCCGAATCTCATACTGGCCTCGGTTTTTACATTTGTGTCAAAAAAAAAAATTTCACCTCCTGGGCACAAAAATCCCTGACCCTAGCATCACGAATTTTCTTCCCCGGACACCAAAAAATGCTTGATTTTTAAAATCTATATAAAACACCATTTCTAAGGATGAAATTCAACCCAGAATCTCATACTGGCCTGGGTTTTTACATTTGTGTCAAAAAATCTTTTTCACCTCCTGGGCACAAAAATCCCTGACCCCGGCATCAGGAATTTTCTTGCCCGGACACCAAAAAATTCTTGATTTATTAAAACTATAAAAAGCACCATTTTTAAGGACGAAATTCAACCCTGAATCTAATTCTGGTGTCCGTTTTTACATTTGGGTCAAAAAAAAAAAAATTCACCTCCTGGGCACAAAAATCCCTGACTCCGGCATCAGGAATTTTCTTCCCCGGACACAAAAAAATCGTGATTTTTAAAATCTATGAAAAACACCATTTTCAAGGATGAAATTCAACCCTGAATCTAATTCTGGTGTCAGTTTTTACATTTGGGTCAAAAAAAAAATTTTCACCCGCTGGGCACAAAAATCCCTGACCCCGGCATCAGGAATTTTCTTGCCCGGACACCAAAAAATTCTTGATTTTTAAAAACTATAAAAAGCACCATTTTTAAGGACGAAATTCAACCCCGAAACTAATTCTAGTGTCCATTTTTACATTTGGGTCAAAAAAAAAAATTTCACCCCCTGGGCACAAAAATCCCTGACCCCGGCATCACCAATTTTCTTCCCCGGACACTAAAAAATTCTTGGTTTTTAAAAACTATGAAAAAAACAATTTTTAAGGATGAAATTCAACCCCGAATCTCATACTGGCCTCGGTTTTTACATTTGTGTCAAAAAAAATTTACCTCCTGGGCACAAAAATCCCTGACCCCGGCATCACGAATTTTCTTCCCCGGTCACCAAAAAATGCTTGATTTTTAAAAACTATAAAAAACACCATTTGTAAGCGTGAAATTCAACCCCGAATGTAATTCTGGTGTCCGTTTTTACATTTGGGTCAACAAAAAAAAATTCACCTCCTGGGCACAAAAATCCCTGACCCCGGCATCAGGAATTTCCTTCCCCAGACACTAAAAATATCTTCATTTACAAAAAGTATAAAAAACACCATTTTTAAGGATGCAATTAAACCTCGAATCTAATTCTGGTGTCTGTTTTTACATTTGGGTCAAAAAACAATTTACCTGCTGGGCATAAAAATCCCTGGCATCACGAATTTTCTTCCCCGGACACAAAAAAATCTTGATTTTTAAAATCTATGAAAAACACCATTTGCAAGGATGAAATTCAACCCCGAATCTCATACTGGCCTCGGTTTTTACATTTGTGTAAAAAAAAAAATTTACCTCCTGGGCAAAAAAATCCCTGACCCCGGCATCACGAATTTTCTTCCCCGGACACCAAAAAATCTTGATTTTTAAAATCTATGAAAAAAAACATTTTTAAGGATGAAATTAAAATTCGAATCTAATTCTGGTGTCTGTTTTTACATTTGGGTCAAAAAAAATTTACCTCCTGGGCACAAAAATCCCTGACCCCGGCATCACGAATTTTCTTCCCCGGACACCAAAAAATCTTGATTTTTAAAATCTATGAAAAACACCATTTTCAAGGATGAAATTCAACCCTGAATGTAATTCTGGTGTCCGTTTTTACATTTGGGTCAAAAAAAATTTACCTCCTGGTCACAAAAATCCCTGACCCCGGCATCACGAATTTTCTTCCCCGGACACCAAAAAAACTTGATTTTTAAAATCTATGAAAAAAACCATTTTTAAGGATGAAATTAAAACTCGAATCTAATTCTGGTGTCTGTTTTTACATTTGGGTCAAAAAAAATTTACCTGCTGGGCACAAAAATCCCTGACCCCGGCATCACGAATTTTCTTGCCCGGACACCAAAAAATTCTTGATTTTTAAAAACTATAAAAAACACCATTTCTAAGGATGAAATTCAACCCCGAATCTCATACTGGCCTCAGTTTTTACATTTGTGTAAAAAAAATAATTTACCTCCTGGGCACAAAAATCCCTGACCCCGGCATCACGAATTTTCTTCCCCGGACACCAAAAAATTCTTGATTTTTAAAAACTATAAAAAGCACCATTTTTAAGGATGAAATTCAACCCCGAAACTAATTCTAGTGTCCATTTTTACATTTGGGTCAAAAAAAAAATTTCACCCCCTGGGCACAAAAATCCCTGACCCCGGCATCACGAATTTTCTTCCCCGGACACTAAAAAATTCTTGGTTTTTAAAAACTATGAAAAAAACCATTTTTAAGGATGAAATTCAACCCCGAATCTCATACTGGCCTCGGTTTTTACATTTGTGTCAAAAAAAAATTACCTCCTGGGCACAAAAATCCCTGACCCCGGCATCACGAATTTTCTTCCCCGGACACCAAAAAATCTTGATTTTTAAAATCTATGAAAAACACCATTTTCAAGGATGAAATTCAACCCTGAATGTAATTCTGGTGTCCGTTTTTACATTTGGGTCAAAAAAAAATTTCACCTCCAGGGCACAAAAATCCCTGACACCGGCATCAGGAATTTTGTCCCCCGGACATTCCAAAAATGTTCATTTACAAAAACAATAAAAAACACCATTTTTAAGGATGAAATTCAACCCCGAACCTCATTCTGGAATCGGTTTTTACATTTGGGTCAAATAAAATTTTCACCTCCTGGGCACAAAAATCCCTGACCCCGGCATCAGGAATTTCCTTCCCCAGACACCAAAAATATCTTCATTTACAAAAAGTATAAAAAACACCATTTTTAAGGATGCAATTAAACCTCGAATCTAATTCTGGTGTCTGTTTTTACATTTGGGTCAAAAAACAATTTACCTGCTGGGCATAAAAATCCCTGGCATCACGAATTTTCTTCCCCGAACACAAAAAAATCTTGATTTTTAAATTCTATGAAAAACACCATTTTCAAGGATGAAATTCAACCCCAAATCTAATTCTGGAGTCCGTTTTTACATTTGGGTCAGAAAAAAATATTTCACCTCCTGGGCACAAAAATCCCTGACCCCAGCATCACGAATTTTCTTCCCTGGACACAAAAAAATGTTGATTTTTAAAATCTATAAAAAACACCATTTCTAAGGATGAAATTCAACCCCGAATCTCATACTGGCCTCGGTTTTTACATTTGTGTCAAAAAATCTTTTTCACCTCCTGGGCACAAAAATCCCTGACCCCGGCATCACGAATTTTCTTCCCTGGACACAAAAAAATCTTGATTTTTAAAATCTATGAAAAACACCATTTTCAAGGATGAAATTCAACCCTGAATCTAATTCTGGCGTCAGTTTTTACATTTGGGTCAAAAAAAAAATTTTCACCCGCTGGGCACAAAAATCCCTGAACCCGGCAACAGGAATTTTGTTCCCCAGACACCAAAAATGCTTGATTTTTAAAAACTATAAAAAAACCATTTTTAAGTGTGAAATTCAACCCCGAATGTAATTCTGGCGTCCGTTTTTACATTTGGGTCAAAAAAAAAATTCACTTCCTGGGCAGAAATATCCCTGACCCCGGCATCAGGAATTTCCTTCCCCGGACACCAAAAATATCTTCATTTACAAAAAGTATAAAAAACACCATTTTTAAGGATGCAATTAAACCTCGAATCTAATTCTGGTGTCTGTTTTTACATTTGGGTAAAAAAAAAAATTACCTGCTGGGCACAAAAATACCTGGCATCACGAATTTTCTTCCCCGGACACCAAAAAATCTTGATTTTTAAAATCTATAAAAAACACCATTTCTAAGGATGAAATTCAACCCCGAATCTCATACTGGCCTCGGTTTTTACATTTGTGTCAAAAAAAAATTTCACCTCCTGGGCACAAAAATCCCTGACCCTAGCATCACGAATTTTCTTCCCCGGACACCAAAAAATGCTTGATTTTTAAAATCTATAAAAAACTCCATTTCTAAGGATGAAATTCAACCCCGAATCTCATACTGGCCTGGGTTTTTACATTTGTGTCAAAAAATCTTTTTCACCTCCTGGGCACAAAAATCCCTGACCCCGGCATCACGAATTTTCTTGCCCGGACACCAAAAAATTCTTGATTTATTAAAACTATAAAAAGCACCATTTTTAAGGACGAAATTCAACCCTGAAACTAATTCTAGTGTCCATTTTTACATTTGGGTCAAAAAAAAAATTTCACCCCCTGGGCACAAAAATCCCTGACCCCGGCATCACGAATTTTCTTCCCCGGACACTAAAAAATTCTTGGTTTTTAAAAACTATGAAAAAAAACCATTTTTAAGGATGAAATTCAACCCCGAATCTCATACTGGCCTCGGTTTTTACATTTGTGTAAAAAAAAAATTACCTCCTGGGCACAAAAATCCCTGACCCCGGCATCACGAATTTTCTTCCCCGGACACCAAAAAATGCTTGATTTTTAAAAACTATAAAAAACACCATTTGTAAGCGTGAAATTCAACCCCGAATGTAATTCTGGTGTCCGTTTTTACATTTGGGTCAAAAAAAAAAAATTCACCTCCTGGGCACAAAAATCCCTGACCCCGGCATCAGGAATTTCCTTCCCCGGACACTAAAAATATCTTCATTTACAAAAAGTATAAAAAACACCATTTTTAAGGATGCAATTAAACCTCGAATCTAATTCTGGTGTCTGTTTTTACATTTGGGTCAAAAAACAATTTACCTGCTGGGCATAAAAATCCCTGGCATCACGAATTTTCTTCCCCGGACACAAAAAAATCTTGATTTTTAAAATCTATAAAAAACACCATTTCTAAGGATGAAATTCAACCCCGAATCTCATACTGGCCTCGGTTTTTAAATTTGTGTCAAAAAATCTTTTTCACCCCCTGGGCACAAAAATCCCTGACCCCGGCATCAGAAATTTACTTGCCCGGACACCAAAAAATGCTTGATTTTTAAAAAGTATAAAAAACACCATTTTTAAACGTGAAATTAAACCCCGAATGTAATTCTGGTGTCCGTTTTTACATTTGGGTCAAAAAAAAAATAATTCACCTCCTGGGCACAAAAATCCCTGACTCCGGCATCAGGAATTTTCTTCCCCGGACACAAAAAAATCTTGATTTTTAAAATCTATGAAAAACACCATTTTCAAGGATGAAATTCAACCCTGAATCTAATTCTGGTGTCAGTTTTTACATTTGGGTCAAAAAAAAATTTTTCACCCGCTGGGCACAAAAATCCCTGACCCCGGCATCAGGAATTTTCTTGCCCGGACACCAAAAAATTTTTGATTTTTAAAAACTATAAAAAGCACCATTTTTAAGGACGAAATTCAACCCCGAAACTAATTCTAGTGTCCATTTTTACATTTGGGTCAAAAAAAAAATTTCACCCCCTGGGCACAAAAATCCCTGACCCCGGCAACAGGAATTTTCTTCCCCGGACACCAAAAAATCTTGATTTTTAAAATCTATGAAAAACACCATTTTCAAGGATGAAATTCAACCCTGAATCTAATTCTGGTGTCAGTTTTTACATTTGGGTCAAAAAAAAAATTTTCACCCGCTGGGCACAAAAATCCCTGACCCCGGCAACAGGAATTTTCTTCCCCGGACACCAAAAAATCTTGATTTTTAAAATCTATGAAAAACACCATTTTCAAGGATGAAATTCAACCCTGAATGTAATTCTGGTGTCCGTTTTTACATTTGGGTCAAAAAAAAATTTCACCTCCAGGGCACAAAAATCCCTGACCCCGGCATCAGGAATTTTCTTCCCCGGACACAAAAAAATCTTGATTTTTAAAATCTATGAAAAACACCATTTTTAAGGAAGAAATTCAACCCCGAATCCAATTCTGGTGTCCGTTTTTACATTTGGGTCAAAAAAAAATTTCACCTCCTGGGCACAAAAATCCCTGACACCGGCATCAGGAATTTTGTCCCCCGGACACCCCAAAAATGTTCATTTACAAAAACTATAAAAAACACCATTTTTAAGGATGAAATTCAACCCCGAACCTCATTCTGGAATCGGTTTTTACATTTGGGTCAAATAAAATTTTCACCTCCTGGGCACAAAAATCCCTGACCCCGGCATCAGGAATTTCCTTCCCCGTACACCAAAAATATTTTAATTTACAAAAAGTATAAAAAACACCATTTTTAAGGATGCAATTAAACCTCGAATCTAATTCTGGTGTCTGTTTTTACATTTGGGTCAAAAAACAATTTACCTGCTGGGCATAAAAATCCCTGGCATCACGAATTTTCTTCCCTGGACACAAAAAAATCTTGATTTTTAAAATCTATAAAAAACACCATTTCTAAGGATGAAATTCAACCCCGAATCTCATACTGGCCTCGGTTTTTACATTTGTGTCAAAAAATCTTTTTCACCTCCTGGGCACAAAAATCCCTGACTCCGGCATCAGGAATTTTCTTGCCCGGACACCAAAAAATTCTTGATTTTTAAAAACTATAAAAAGCACCATTTTTAAGGACGAAATTCAACCCCGAAACTAATTCTAGTGTCCATTTTTACATTTGGGTCAAAAAAAAATTTCACCTCCTGGGCACAAAAATCCCTGACTCCGGCATCAGGAATTTTCTTCCCCGGACACCAAAAAATCTTGATTTTTAAAATCTATGAAAAACACCATTTTCAAGGATGAAATTCAACCCTGAATGTAATTCTGGTGTCCGTTTTTACATTTGGGTCAAAAAAAATTTACCTCCTGGGCACAAAAATCCCTGACCCCGGCATCACGAATTTTCTTCCCCGGACACCAAAAAATCTTGATTTTTAAAATCTATGAAAAAAACCATTTTTAAGGATGAAATTAAAACTCAAATCTAATTCTGGTGTCCGTTTTTACATTTGGGTCAAAAATAAATTTCACCTCTTGGGCACAAAAATCCCTGACACCGGCATCAGGAATTTTGTCCCCCGGACACCCCAAAAATGTTCATTTACAAAAACTATAAAAAACACCATTTTTAAGGATGAAATTCAACCCCGAACCTCATTCTGGAATCGGTTTTTACATTTGGGTCAAATAAAATTTTCACCTCCTGGGCACAAAAATCCCTGACCCCGGCATCAGGAATTTCCTTCCCCGTACACCAAAAATATTTTAATTTACAAAAAGTATAAAAAACACCATTTTTAAGGATGCAATTAAACCTCGAATCTAATTCTGGTGTCTGTTTTTACATTTGGGTCAAAAAACAATTTACCTGCTGGGCATAAAAATCCCTGGCATCACGAATTTTCTTCCCTGGACACAAAAAAATCTTGATTTTTAAAATCTATAAAAAACACCATTTCTAAGGATGAAATTCAACCCCGAATCTCATACTGGCCTCGGTTTTTACATTTGTGTCAAAAAATCTTTTTCACCTCCTGGGCACAAAAATCCCTGACTCCGGCATCAGGAATTTTCTTGCCCGGACACCAAAAAATTCTTGATTTTTAAAAACTATAAAAAGCACCATTTTTAAGGACGAAATTCAACCCCGAAACTAATTCTAGTGTCCATTTTTACATTTGGGTCAAAAAAAAATTTCACCTCCTGGGCACAAAAATCCCTGACTCCGGCATCAGGAATTTTCTTCCCCGGACACCAAAAAATCTTGATTTTTAAAATCTATGAAAAACACCATTTTCAAGGATGAAATTCAACCCTGAATGTAATTCTGGTGTCCGTTTTTACATTTGGGTCAAAAAAAATTTACCTCCTGGGCACAAAAATCCCTGACCCCGGCATCACAAATTTTCTTCCCCGGACACCAAAAAATCTTGATTTTTAAAATCTATGAAAAAAACCATTTTTAAGGATGAAATTAAAACTCGAATCTAATTCTGGTGTCTGTTTTTACATTTGGGTCAAAAAAAATTTACCTGCTGGGCACAAAAATCCCTGACCCCGGCATCACGAATTTTCTTCCCCGGACACCAAAAAATGCTTGATTTTTAAAATCTATAAAAAACACCATTTCTAAGGATGAAATTCAACCCCGAATCTCATACTGGCCTGGGTTTTTACATTTGTGTCAAAAAATCTTTTTCACCTCCTGGGAACAAAAATCCCTGACCCCGGCATCAGGAATTTTCTTGCCCGGACACCAAAAAATTCTTGATTTTTAAAAACTATAAAAAACACCATTTCTAAGGATGAAATTCAACCCCGAATCTCATACTGGCCTCGGTTTTTACATTTGTGTAAAAAAAATAATTTACCTCCTGGGCACAAAAATCCCTGACCCCGGCATCACGAATTTTCTTCCCCGGACACCAAAAAATCTTGATTTTTAAAATCTATGAAAAAAACCATTTTTAAGGATGAAATTAAAACTCGAATCTAATTCTGGTGTCTGTTTTTACATTTGGGTGAAAAAAAATTTACCTCCTGGGCACAAAAATCCCTGACCCCGGCATCACGAATTTTCTTCCCTGGACACAAAAAAATCTTGATTTTTAAAATCTATGAAATACACCATTTTCAAGGATGAAATTCAACCCTGAATCTAATTCTGGCGTCAGTTTTTACATTTGGGTCAAAAAAAAAATTTTCACCCGCTGGGCACAAAAATCCCTGAACCCGGCAACAGGAATTTTCTTCCCCGGACACCAAAAATGCTTGATTTTTAAAAACTATAAAAAAAACCATTTTTAAGCGTGAAATTCAACCCCGAATGTAATTCTGGCGTCCGTTTTTACATTTGGGTCAAAAAAAAAATTCACTTCCTGGGCAGAAATATCCCTGACCCCGGCATCAGGAATTTCCTTCCCCGGACACCAAAAATATCTTCATTTACAAAAAGTATAAAAAACACCATTTTTAAGGATGCAATTAAACCTCGAATCTAATTCTGGTGTCTGTTTTTACATTTGGGTAAAAAAAAAATTACCTGCTGGGCACAAAAATCCCTGGCATCACGAATTTTCTTCCCCGGACACCAAAAAATCTTGATTTTTAAAATCTATAAAAAACACCATTTCTAAGGATGAAATTCAACCCCGAATCTCATACTGGCCTCGGTTTTTACATTTGTGTCAAAAAAAAAATTCACCTCCTGGGCACAAAAATCCCTGACCCTAGCATCACGAATTTTCTTCCCCGGACACCAAAAAATGCTTGATTTTTAAAATCTATAAAAAACACCATTTCTAAGGATGAAATTCAACCCCGAATCTCATACTGGCCTGGGTTTTTACATTTGTGTCAAAAAATCTTTTTCACCTCCTGGGCACAAAAATCCCTGACCCCGGCATCAGGAATTTTCTTGCCCGGACACCAAAAAATTCTTCATTTATTAAAACTATAAAAAGCACCATTTTTAAGGATGAAATTCAACCCTGAAACTAATTCTAGTGTCCATTTTTACATTTGGGTCAAAAAAAAAATTTCACCCCCTGGGCACAAAAATCCCTGACCCCGGCATCACGAATTTTCTTCCCCGGACACTAAAAAATTCTTGGTTTTTAAAAACTATGAAAAAAACCATTTTTAAGGATGAAATTCAACCCCGAATCTCATACTGGCCTCGGTTTTTACATTTGTGTCAAAAAAAATTACCTCCTGGGCACAAAAATCCCTGACCCCGGCATCACGAATTTTCTTCCCCGGACACCAAAAAATCTTGATTTTTAAAATATATGAAAAACACCATTTTCAAGGATGAAATTCAACCCTGAATGTAATTCTGGTGTCCGTTTTTACATTTGGGTCAAAAAAAAATTTCACCTCCAGGGCACAAAAATCCCTGACACTGGCATCAGGAATTTTGTCCCCCGGACATTCCAAAAATGTTCATTTACAAAAACTATAAAAAACACCATTTTTAAGGATGAAATTCAACCCCGAACCTCATTCTGGAATCGGTTTTTACATTTGGGTCAAATAAAATTTTCACCTCCTGGGCACAAAAATCCCTGACCCCGGCATCAGGAATTTCCTTCCCCGGACACCAAAAATATCTTCATTTACAAAAAGTATAAAAAACACCATTTTTAAGGATGCAATTAAACCTCGAATCTAATTCTGGTGTCTGTTTTTACATTTGGGTCAAAAAACAATTTACCTGCTGGGCATAAAAATCCCTGGCATCACGAATTTTCTTCCCTGGACACAAAAAAATCTTGATTTTTAAAATCTATAAAAAACACCATTTCTAAGGATGAAATTCAACCCCGAATCTCATACTGGCCTCGGTTTTTACATTTGTGTCAAAAAATCTTTTTCACCTCCTGGGCACAAAAATCCCTGACTCCGGCATCAGGAATTTTCTTGCCCGGACACCAAAAAATTCTTGATTTTTAAAAACTATAAAAAGCACCATTTTTAAGGACGAAATTCAACCCCAAAACTAATTCTAGTGTCCATTTTTACATTTGGGTCAAAAAAAAATTTCACCTCCTGGGCACAAAAATCCCTGACTCCGGCATCAGGAATTTTATTCCCCGGACACCAAAAAATCTTGATTTTTAAAATCTATGAAAAACACCATTTTCAAGGATGAAATTCAACCCTGAATGTAATTCTGGTGTCCGTTTTTACATTTGGGTCAAAAAAAATTTACCTCCTGGGCACAAAAATCCCTGACCCCGGCATCACGAATTTTCTTCCCCGGACACCAAAAAAACTTGATTTTTAAAATCTATGAAAAAAACCATTTTTAAGGATGAAATTAAAACTCGAATCTCATACTGGCCTCAGTTTTTACATTTGTGTAAAAAAAATAATTTACCTCCTGGGCACAAAAATCCCTGACCCCGGCATCACGAATTTTCTTCCCCGGACACCAAAAAATTCTTGATTTTTAAAAACTATAAAAAGCACCATTTTTAAGGACGAAATTCAACCCCGAAACTAATTCTAGTGTCCATTTTTACATTTGGGTCAAAAAAAAAATTTCACCCCCTGGGCACAAAAATCCCTGACCCCGGCATCACGAATTTTCTTCCCCGGACACTAAAAAATGCTTGATTTTTAAAAACTATAAAAAACACCATTTGTAAGCGTGAAATTCAACCCCGAATGTAATTCTGGCGTCCGTTTTTACATTTGGGTCAAAAAAAAATTTCACTTCCTGGGCAGAAATATCCCTGACCCCGGCATCAGGAATTTCCTTCCCCGGACACCAAAAATATCTTCATTTACAAAAAGTATAAAAAACACCATTTTTAAAGATGCAATTAAACCTCGAATCTAATTCTGGTGTCTGTTTTTACATTTGTGTCAAAAAAAAATTACCTCCTGGGCACAAAAATCCCTGACCCCGGCATCACGAATTTTCTTCCCCGGACACCAAAAAATCTTGATTTTTAAAATCTATGAAAAACACCATTTTCAAGGATGAAATTCAACCCTGAATGTAATTCTGGTGTCCGTTTTTACATTTGGGTCAAAAAAAAATTTCACCTCCAGGGCACAAAAATCCCTGACACCGGCATCAGGAATTTTGTCCCCCGGACATTCCAAAAATGTTCATTTACAAAAACAATAAAAAACACCATTTTTAAGGATGAAATTCAACCCCGAACCTCATTCTGGAATCGGTTTTTACATTTGGGTCAAATAAAATTTTCACCTCCTGGGCACAAAAATCCCTGACCCCGGCATCAGGAATTTCCTTCCCCGGACACCAAAAATATCTTCATTTACAAAAAGTATAAAAACCACCATTTTTAAGGATGCAATTAAACCTCGAATCTAATTTTGGTGTCTGTTTTTACATTTGGGTCAAAAAACAATTTACCTGCTGGGCATAAAAATCCCTGGCATCACGAATTTTCTTCCCCGAACACAAAAAAATCTTGATTTTTAAATTCTATGAAAAACACCATTTTCAAGGATGAAATTCAACCCCAAATCTAATTCTGGAGTCCGTTTTTACATTTGGGTCAGAAAAAAATATTTCACCTCCTGGGCACAAAAATCCCTGACCCCAGCATCACGAATTTTCTTCCCTGGACACAAAAAAATGTTGATTTTTAAAATCTATAAAAAACACCATTTCTAAGGATGAAATTCAACCCCGAATCTCATACTGGCCTCGGTTTTTACATTTGTGTCAAAAAATCTTTTTCACCTCCTGGGCACAAAAATCCCTGACCCCGGCATCACGAATTTTCTTCCCTGGACACAAAAAAATCTTGATTTTTAAAATCTATGAAAAACACCATTTTCAAGGATGAAATTCAACCCTGAATCTAATTCTGGCGTCAGTTTTTACATTTGGGTCAAAAAAAAATTTTTCACCCGCTGGGCACAAAAATCCCTGAACCCGGCAACAGGAATTTTGTTCCCCAGACACCAAAAATGCTTGATTTTTAAAAACTATAAAAAAACCATTTTTAAGTGTGAAATTCAACCACGAATGTAATTCTGGCGTCCGTTTTTACATTTGGGTCAAAAAAAAAATTCACTTCCTGGGCAGAAATATCCCTGACCCCGGCATCAGGAATTTCCTTCCCCGGACACCAAAAATATCTTCATTTACAAAAAGTATAAAAAACACCATTTTTAAGGATGCAATTAAACCTCGAATCTAATTCTGGTGTCTGTTTTTACATTTGGGTAAAAAAAAAAATTACCTGCTGGGCACAAAAATCCCTGGCATCACGAATTTTCTTCCCCGGACACCAAAAAATCTTGATTTTTAAAATCTATAAAAAACACCATTTCTAAGGATGAAATTCAACCCCGAATCTCATACTGGCCTCGGTTTTTACATTTGTGTCAAAAAAAAATTTCACCTCCTGGGCACAAAAATCCCTGACCCTAGCATCACGAATTTTCTTCCCCGGACACCAAAAAATGCTTGATTTTTAAAATCTATAAAAAACTCCATTTCTAAGGATGAAATTCAACCCCGAATCTCATACTGGCCTGGGTTTTTACATTTGTGTCAAAAAATCTTTTTCACCTCCTGGGCACAAAAATCCCTGACCCCGGCATCACGAATTTTCTTGCCCGGACACCAAAAAATTCTTGATTTATTAAAACTATAAAAAGCACCATTATTAAGGACGAAATTCAACCCTGAAACTAATTCTAGTGTCCATTTTTACATTTGGGTCAAAAAAAAAATTTCACCCCCTGGGCACAAAAATCCCTGACCCCGGCATCACGAATTTTCTTCCCCGGACACTAAAAAATTCTTGGTTTTTAAAAACTATGAAAAAAACCATTTTTAAGGATGAAATTCAACCCCGAATCTCATACTGGCCTCGGTTTTTACATTTGTGTAAAAAAAAAATTACCTCCTGGGCACAAAAATCCCTGACCCCGGCATCACGAATTTTCTTCCCCGGACACCAAAAAATGCTTGATTTTTAAAAACTATAAAAAACACCATTTGTAAGCGTGAAATTCAACCCCGAATGTAATTCTGGTGTCCGTTTTTACATTTGGGTCAAAAAAAAAAAATTCACCTCCTGGGCACAAAAATCCCTGACCCCGGCATCAGGAATTTCCTTCCCCGGACACTAAAAATATCTTCATTTACAAAAAGTATAAAAAACACCATTTTTAAGGATGCAATTAAACCTCGAATCTAATTCTGGTGTCTGTTTTTACATTTGGGTCAAAAAACAATTTACCTGCTGGGCATAAAAATCCCTGGCATCACGAATTTTCTTCCCCGGACACAAAAAAATCTTGATTTTTAAAATCTATAAAAAACACCATTTCTAAGGATGAAATTCAACCCCGAATCTCATACTGGCCTCGGTTTTTAAATTTGTGTCAAAAAATCTTTTTCACCCCCTGGGCACAAAAATCCCTGACCCCGGCATCAGAAATTTACTTGCCCGGACACCAAAAAATGCTTGATTTTTAAAAAGTATAAAAAACACCATTTTTAAACGTGAAATTAAACCCCGAATGTAATTCTGGTGTCCGTTTTTACATTTGGGTCAAAAAAAAAAAAATTCACCTCCTGGGCACAAAAATCCCTGACTCCGGCATCAGGAATTTTCTTCCCCGGACACAAAAAAATCTTGATTTTTAAAATCTATGAAAAACACCATTTTCAAGGATGAAATTCAACCCTGAATCTAATTCTGGTGTCAGTTTTTACATTTGGGTCAAAAAAAAAATTTTCACCCGCTGGGCACAAAAATCCCTGACCCCGGCATCAGGAATTTTCTTGCCCAAACACCAAGAAATTCTTGATTTTTAAAAACTATAAAAAGCACCATTTTTAAGGACGAAATTCAACCCCGAAACTAATTCTAGTGTCCATTTTTACATTTGGGTCAAAAAAAAAATTTCACCCCCTGGGCACAAAAATCCCTGACCCCGGCAACAGGAATTTTCTTCCCCGGACACCAAAAAATCTTGATTTTTAAAATCTATGAAAAACACCATTTTTAAGGACGAAATTCAACCCCGAAACTAATTCTAGTGTCCATTTTTACATTTGGGTCAAAAAAAAATTTCACCTCCTGGGCACAAAAATCCCTGACTCCGGCATCAGGAATTTTCTTCCCCGGACACCAAAAAATCTTGATTTTTAAAATCTATGAAAAACACCATTTTCAAGGATGAAATTCAACCCTGAATGTAATTCTGGTGTCCGTTTTTACATTTGGGTCAAAAAAAATTTACCTCCTGGGCACAAAAATCCCTGACCCCGGCATCACGAATTTTCTTCCCCGGACACCAAAAAATCTTGATTTTTAAAATCTATGAAAAAAACCATTTTTAAGGATGAAATTAAAACTCGAATCTAATTCTGGTGTCTGTTTTTACATTTGGGTCAAAAAAAATTTACCTGCTGGGCACAAAAATCCCTGACCCCGGCATCACGAATTTTCTTCCCCGGACACCAAAAAATGCTTGATTTTTAAAATCTATAAAAAACACCATTTCTAAGGATGAAATTCAACCCCGAATCTCATACTGGCCTGGGTTTTTACATTTGTGTCAAAAAATCTTTTTCACCTCCTGGGCACAAAAATCCCTGACCCCGGCATCAGGAATTTTCTTGCCCGGACACCAAAAAATTCTTGATTTTTAAAAACTATAAAAAACACCATTTCTAAGGATGAAATTCAACCCCGAATCTCATACTGGCCTCGGTTTTTACATTTGTGTAAAAAAAATAATTTACCTCCTGGGCACAAAAATCCCTGACCCCGGCATCACGAATTTTCTTCCCCGGACACCAAAAAATCTTGATTTTTAAAATCTATGAAAAAAACCATTTTTAAGGATGAAATTAAAACTCGAAACTAATTCTGGTGTCTGTTTTTACATTTGGGTGAAAAAAAATTTACCTCCTGGGCACAAAAATCCCTGACCCCGGCATCACGAATTTTCTTCCCTGGACACAAAAAAATCTTGATTTTTAAAATCTATGAAAAACACCATTTTCAAGGATGAAATTCAACCCTGAATCTAATTCTGGCGTCAGTTTTTACATTTGGGTCAAAAAAAAAATTTTCACCCACTGGGCGCAAAAATCCCTGAACCCGGCAACAGGAATTTTCTTCCCCGGACACCAAAAATGCTTGATTTTTAAAAACTATAAAAAAAACCATTTTTAAGCGTGAAATTCAACCCCGAATGTAATTCTGGCGTCCGTTTTTACATTTGGGTCAAAAAAAAAATTCACTTCCTGGGCAGAAATATCCCTGACCCCGGCATCAGGAATTTCCTTCCCCGGACACCAAAAATATCTTCATTTACAAAAAGTATAATAAACACCATTTTTAAGGATGCAATTAAACCTCGAATCTAATTCTGGTGTCTGTTTTTACATTTGGGTAAAAAAAAAATTACCTGCTGGGCACAAAAATCCCTGGCATCACGAATTTTCTTCCCCGGACACCAAAAAATCTTGATTTTTAAAATCTATAAAAAAACACCATTTCTAAGGATGAAATTCAACCCCGAATCTCATACTGGCCTCGGTTTTTACATTTGTGTCAAAAAAAAATTTCACCTCCTGGGCACAAAAATCCCTGACCCCGGCATCAGGAATTTTCTTGCCCGGACACCAAAAAATTCTTCATTTATTAAAACTATAAAAAGCACCATTTTTAAGGACGAAATTCAACCCTGAAACTAATTCTAGTGTCCATTTTTACATTTGGGTCAAAAAAAAAATTTCACCCCCTGGGCACAAAAATCCCTGACCCCGGCATCACGAATTTTCTTCCCCGGACACTAAAAAATTCTTGGTTTTTAAAAACTATGAAAAAAACCATTTTTAAGGATGAAATTCAACCCCGAATCTCATACTGGCCTCGGTTTTTACATTTGTGTCAAAAAAAATTACCTCCTGGGCACAAAAATCCCTGACCCCGGCATCACGAATTTTCTTGCCCGGACACCAAAAAATCTTGATTTTTAAAATCTATGAAAAACACCATTTTCAAGGATGAAATTCAACCCTGAATGTAATTCTGGTGTCCGTTTTTACATTTGGGTCAAAAAAAAATTTCACCTCCAGGGCACAAAAATCCCTGACACCGGCATCAGGAATTTTGTCCCCCGGACATTCCAAAAATGTTCATTTACAAAAACTATAAAAAACACCATTTTTAAGGATGAAATTCAACCCCGAACCTCATTCTGGAATCGGTTTTTACATTTGGGTCAAATAAAATTTTCACCTCCTGGGCACAAAAATCCCTGACCCCGGCATCAGGAATTTCCTTCCCCGGACACCAAAAATATCTTCATTTACAAAAAGTATAAAAAACACCATTTTTAAGGATGCAATTAAACCTCGAATCTAATTCTGGTGTCTGTTTTTACATTTGGGTCAAAAAACAATTTACCTGCTGGGCATAAAAATCCCTGGCATCACGAATTTTCTTCCCCGAACACAAAAAAATCTTGATTTTTAAATTCTATGAAAAACACCATTTTTAAGGATGAAATTCAACCCCAAATCTAATTCTAGAGTCCGTTTTTACATTTGGGTCAGAAAAAAATATTTCACCTCCTGGGCACAAAAATCCCTGACCCCAGCATCACGAATTTTCTTCCCTGGACACAAAAAAATGTTGATTTTTAAAATCTATAAAAAACACCATTTCTAAGGATGAAATTTAACCCCGAATCTCATACTGGCCTCGGTTTTTACATTTGTGTCAAAAAATCTTTTTCACCTCCTGGGCACAAAAATCCCTGACTCCGGCATCAGGAATTTTCTTGCCCGGACACCAAAAAATTCTTGATTTTTAAAAACTATAAAAAGCACCATTTTTAAGGACGAAATTCAACCCCGAAACTAATTCTAGTGTCCATTTTTACATTTGGGTCAAAAAAAAATTTCACCCGCTGGGCACAAAAATCCCTGAACCCGGCAACAGGAATTTTCTTCCCCGGACACCAAAAATGCTTGATTTTTAAAAACTATAAAAAAAACCATTTTTAAGCGTGAAATTCAAACCCGAATGTAATTCTGGCGTCCGTTTTTACATTTGGGTCAAAAAAAAATTTCACTTCCTGGGCACAAAAATCCATGACCCCGGCATCATGAATTTTCTTCCCCGGACACTAAAAAATTCTTGGTTTTTAAAAACTATGAAAAAAACCATTTTTAAGGATGAAATTCAACCCCGAATCTCATACTGGCCTCGGTTTTTACATTTGTGTCAAAAAAAAATTACCTCCTGGGCACAAAAATCCCTGACCCTAGCATCATGAATTTTCTTCCCCGGACACCAAAAAATGCTTGATTTTTAAAATCTATAATAAACACCATTTCTAAGGATGAAATTCAACCCCGAATCTCATACTGGCCTGGGTTTTTACATTTGTGTCAAAAAATCTTTTTCACCTCCTGGGCACAAAAATCCCTGACCCCGGCATCAGGAATTTCCTTCCCCGGACACTAAAAATATCTTCATTTACAAAAAGTATAAAAAACACCATTTTTAAGGATGCAATTAAACCTCGAATCTAATTCTGGTGTCTGTTTTTACATTTGGGTCAAAAAACAATTTACCTGCTGGGCACAAAAATCCCTGACACCGGCATCAGGAATTTTGTCCCCCGGACATTCCAAAAATGTTCATTTACAAAAACAATAAAAAACACCATTTTCAAGGATGAAATTCAACCCTGAATCTAATTCTGGTGTCAGTTTTTACATTTGGGTCAAAAAAAAAATTTTCACCCGCTGGGCACAAAAATCCCTGACCCCGGCATCAGGAATTTTCTTGCCCGGACACCAAAAAATTCTTGATTTTTAAAAACTATAAAAACCACCATTTTTAAGGACGAAATTCAACCCCGAAACTAATTCTAGTGTCCATTTTTACATTTGGGTCAAAAAAAAAATTTCACCCCCTGGGCACAAAAATCCCTGACCCCGGCATCACGAATTTTCTTCCCCGGACACTAAAAAATTCTTGGTTTTTAAAAAGTATGAAAAAAACAATTTTTAAGGATGAAATTCAACCCCGAATCTCATACTGGCCTCGGTTTTTACATTTGTGTCAAAAAAAATTTACCTCCTGGGCACAAAAATCCCTGACCCCGGCATCACGAATTTTCTTCCCCGGACACCAAAAAATCTTGATTTTTAAAATCTATGAAAAAAACCATTTTTAAGGATGAAATTAAAACTCGAATCTAATTCTGGTGTCTGTTTTTACATTTGGGTCAAAAAAAAAATATCTCCTGGGCACAAAAATCCCTGACCCCGGCATCACGAATTTTCTTCCCTGGACACAAAAAAATCTTGATTTTTAAAATCTATGAAAAACACCATTTTCAAGGATGAAATTCAACCCTGAATCTAATTCTGGCGTCAGTTTTTACATTTGGGTCAAAAAAAAATTTTTCACCCGCTGGGCACAAAAATCCCTGAACCCGGCAACAGGAATTTTGTTCCCCAGACACCAAAAATGCTTGATTTTTAAAAACTATAAAAAAACCATTTTTAAGTGTGAAATTCAACCCCGAATGTAATTCTGGCGTCCGTTTTTACATTTGGGTCAAAAAAAAAATTCACTTCCTGGGCAGAAATATCCCTGACCCCGGCATCAGGAATTTCCTTCCCCGGACACCAAAAATATCTTCATTTACAAAAAGTATAAAAAACACCATTTTTAAGGATGCAATTAAACCTCGAATCTAATTCTGGTGTCTGTTTTTACATTTGGGTAAAAAAAAAAATTACCTGCTGGGCACAAAAATCCCTGGCATCACGAATTTTCTTCCCCGGACACAAAAAAATCTTGATTTTTAAAATCTATAAAAAACACCATTTCTAAGGATGAAATTCAACCCCGAATCTCATACTGGCCTCGGTTTTTACATTTGTGTCAAAAAAAAATTTCACCTCCTGGGCACAAAAATCCCTGACCCTAGCATCACGAATTTTCTTCCCCGGACACCAAAAAATGCTTGATTTTTAAAATCTATAAAAAACACCATTTCTAAGGATGAAATTCAACCCAGAATCTCATACTGGCCTGGGTTTTTACATTTGTGTCAAAAAATCTTTTTCACCTCCTGGGCACAAAAATCCCTGACCCCGGCATCAGGAATTTTCTTGCCCGGACACCAAAAAATTCTTGATTTATTAAAACTATAAAAAGCACCATTTTTAAGGACGAAATTCAACCCTGAAACTAATTCTGGTGTCCGTTTTTACATTTGGGTCAAAAAAAAAAAATTCACCTCCTGGGCACAAAAATCCCTGACTCCGGCATCAGGAATTTTCTTCCCCGGACACAAAAAAATCGTGATTTTTAAAATCTATGAAAAACACCATTTTCAAGGATGAAATTCAACCCTGAATCTAATTCTGGTGTCCGTATTTACATTTGGGTCAAAAAAAAAATTTTCACCCGCTGGGCACAAAAATCCCTGACCCCGGCATCAGGAATTTTCTTGCCCGGACACCAAAAAATTCTTGATTTTTAAAAACTATAAAAAGCACCATTTTTAAGGACGAAATTCAACCCCGAAACTAATTCTAGTGTCCATTTTTACATTTGGGTCAAAAAAAATATTTCACCTCCTGGGCACAAAAATCCCTGACCCCGGCATCACGAATTTTCTTCCCTGGACACAAAAAAATCTTGATTTTTAAAATCTATGAAAAACACCATTTTCAAGGATGAAATTCAACCCTGAATCTAATTCTGGCGTCAGTTTTTACATTTGGGTCAAAAAAAAAATTTTCACCCGCTGGGCACAAAAATCCCTGAACCCGGCAACAGGAATTTTCTTCCCCGGACACCAAAAATGCTTGATTTTTAAAAACTATAAAAAACACCATTCTTAAGCGTGAAATTCAACCCCGAATGTAATTCTGGTGTCCGTTTTTACATTTGGGTCAAAAAAAAAAATTCACCTCCTGGGCACAAAAATCCCTGGCATCACGAATTTTCTTCCCCGGACACAAAAAAATCTTGATTTTTAAAATCTATAAAAAACACCATTTCTAAGGATGAAATTCAACCCTGAATCTAATTCTGGCCTCGGTTTTTACATTTGTGTCAAAAAAAAAATTCACCTCCTGGGCACAAAAATCCCTGACCCTAGCATCACAAATTTTCTTCCCCGGACACCAAAAAATGCTTGATTTTTAAAATCTATAAAAAACACCATTTCTAAGGATGAAATTCAACCCCGAATCTCATACTGGCCTGGGTTTTTACATTTGTGTCAAAAAATCTTTTTCACCTCCTGGGCACAAAAATCCCTGACCCCGGCATCAGGAATTTTCTTGCCCGGACACCAAAAAATTCTTGATTTTTAAAAACTATAAAAAGCACCATTTTTAAGGATGAAATTCAACCCCGAAACTAATTCTAGTGTCCATTTTTACATTTGGGTCAAAAAAAAAATTTCACCCCCTGGGCACAAAAATCCCTGACGTGACACCAAAAAATGCTTGATTTTTAAAAACTATAAAAAACACCATTTGTAAGCATGAAATTCAACCCCGAATGTAATTCTGGTGTCCGTTTTTACATTTGGGTCAAAAAAAAAAAAATTCACCTCCTGGGCACAAAAATCCCTGACCCCGGCATCAGGAATTTCCTTCCCCGGACACTAAAAATATCTTCATTTACAAAAAGTATAAAAAACACCATTTTTAAGGATGCAATTAAACCTCGAATCTAATTCTGGTGTCTGTTTTTACATTTGGGTCAAAAAACAATTTACCTGCTGGGCATAAAAATCCCTGGTATCACGAATTTTCTTCCCCGGACACAAAAAAAATCTTGATTTTAAAAATCTATAAAAAACACCATTTCTAAGGATGAAATTCAACCCCGAATCTCATACTGGCCTCGGTTTTTACATTTGTGTCAAAAAATCTTTTTCACCTCCTGGGCACAAAAATCCCTGACCCCGGGATCAGGAATTTTCTTGCCCGGACACCAAAAAATTCTTGATTTTTAAAAACTATAAAAAGCACCATTTTTAAGGACGAAATTCAACCCCGAAACTAATTCTAGTGTCCATTTTTACATTTGGGTCAAAAAAAAAATTTCACCCCCTGGGCACAAAAATCCCTGACCCCGGCATCAGAAATTTACTTGCCCGGACACCAAAAAATGCTTGATTTTTAAAAAGTATAAAAAACACCATTTTTAAGGGTGCAATTAAACCTCGAATCTCATTCTGGTGTCTGTTTTTACATTTGGGTCAAAAAACAATTTACCTGCTGGGCACAAAAATCCCAGGCATCACGAATTTTCTTCCCCGGACACAAAAAAATCTTGATTTTTAAAATCTATAAAAAACACAATTTCTAAGGATGAAATTCAACCCCGAATCTCATACTGGCCTCGGTTTTTACATTTGTGTCAAAAAATCTTTTTCACCTCCTGGGCACAAAAATCCCTGACCCCGGCATCACGAATTTTCTTCCCTGGACACAAAAAAATCTTGATTTTTAAAATCTATGAAAAACACCATTTTCAAGGATGAAATTCAACCCTGAATCTAATTCTGGCGTCAGTTTTTACATTTGGGTCAAAAAAAAATTTTTCACCCGCTGGGCACAAAAATCCCTGAACCCGGCAACAGGAATTTTGTTCCCCAGACACCAAAAATGCTTGATTTTTAAAAACTATAAAAAAACCATTTTTAAGTGTGAAATTCAACCCCGAATGTAATTCTGGCGTCCGTTTTTACATTTGGGTCAAAAAAAATTTACCTCCTGGGCACAAAAATCCCTGACCCCGGCATCACGAATTTTCTTCCCCGGACACCAAAAAATCTTGATTTTTAAAATCTATGAAAAAAACCATTTTTAAGGATGAAATTAAAACTCGAATCTAATTCTGGTGTCTGTTTTTACATTTGGGTCAAAAAAAATTTACCTGCTGGGCACAAAAATCCCTGACCCCGGCATCACGAATTTTCTTCCCCGGACACCAAAAAATGCTTGATTTTTAAAATCTATGAAAAAAACCATTTTTAAGGATGCAATTAAACCTCGAATCTAATTCTGGTGTCTGTTTTTACATTTGGGTCAAAAAACAATTTACCTGCTGGGCATAAAAATCCCTGGCATCACGAATTTTCTTCCCTGGACACAAAAAAATCTTGATTTTTAAAATCTATAAAAAACACCATTTCTAAGGATGAAATTCAACCCCGAATCTCATACTGGCCTCGGTTTTTACATTTGTGTCAAAAAATCTTTTTCACCTCCTGGGCACAAAAATCCCTGACTCCGGCATCAGGAATTTTCTTGCCCGGACACCAAAAAATTCTTGATTTTTAAAAACTATAAAAAGCACCATTTTTAAGGACGAAATTCAACCCCGAAACTAATTCTAGTGTCCATTTTTACATTTGGGTCAAAAAAAAAATTCACCTCCTGGGCACAAAAATCCCTGACTCCGGCATCAGGAATTTTATTCCCCGGACACCAAAAAATCTTGATTTTTAAAATCTATGAAAAACACCATTTTCAAGGATGAAATTCAACCCTGAATGTAATTCTGGTGTCCGTTTTTACATTTGGGTAAAAAAAAATTTACCTCCTGGGCACAAAAATCCCTGACCCCGGCATCACGAATTTTCTTCCCCGGACACCAAAAAAACTTGATTTTTAAAATCTATGAAAAAAACCATTTTTAAGGATGAAATTAAAACTCGAATCTAATTCTGGTGTCTGTTTTTACATTTGGGTCAAAAAAAATTTACCTGCTGGGCACAAAAATCCCTGACCCCGGCATCACGAATTTTCTTGCCCGGACACCAAAAAATTCTTGATTTTTAAAAACTATAAAAAACACCATTTCTAAGGATGAAATTCAACCCCGAATCTCATACTGGCCTCAGTTTTTACATTTGTGTAAAAAAAATAATTTACCTCCTGGGCACAAAAATCCCTGACCCCGGCATCACGAATTTTCTTCCCCGGACACCAAAAAATTCTTGATTTTTAAAAACTATAAAAAGCACCATTTTTAAGGACGTAATTCAACCCCGAAACTAATTCTAGTGTCCATTTTTACATTTGGGTCAAAAAAAAAATTTCACCCCCTGGGCACAAAAATCCCTGACCCCGGCATCACGAATTTTCTTCCCCGGACACTAAAAAATTCTTGGTTTTTAAAAACTATGAAAAAAACCATTTTTAAGGATGAAATTCAACCCCGAATCTCATACTGGCCTCGGTTTTTACATTTGTGTCAAAAAAAAATTACCTCCTGGGCACAAAAATCCCTGACCCCGGCATCACGAATTTTCTTCCCCGGACACCAAAAAATGCTTGATTTTTAAAAACTATAAAAAACACCATTTGTAAGCGTGAAATTCAACCCCGAATGTAATTCTGGCGTCCGTTTTTACATTTGGGTCAAAAAAAAAATTCACTTCCTGGGCAGAAATATCCCTGACCCCGGCATCAGGAATTTCCTTCCCCGGACACCAAAAATATCTTCATTTACAAAAAGTATAAAAAACACCATTTTTAAAGATGCAATTAAACCTCGAATCTAATTCTGGTGTCTGTTTTTACATTTGTGTCAAAAAAAAATTACCTCCTGGGCACAAAAATCCCTGACCCCGGCATCACGAATTTTCTTCCCCGGACACCAAAAAATCTTGATTTTTAAAATCTATGAAAAACACCATTTTCAAGGATGAAATTCAACCCTGAATGTAATTCTGGTGTCCGTTTTTACATTTGGGTCAAAAAAAAATTTCACCTCCAGGGCACAAAAATCCCTGACACCGGCATCAGGAATTTTGTCCCCCGGACATTCCAAAAATGTTCATTTACAAAAACAATAAAAAACACCATTTTTAAGGATGAAATTCAACCCCGAACCTCATTCTGGAATCGGTTTTTACATTTGGGTCAAATAAAATTTTCACCTCCTGGGCACAAAAATCCCTGACCCCGGCATCAGGAATTTCCTTCCCCGGACACCAAAAATACCTTCATTTAGAAAAAGTATAAAAAACACCATTTTTAAGGATGCAATTAAACCTCGAATCTAATTCTGGTGTCTGTTTTTACATTTGGGTCAAAAAACAATTTACCTGCTGGGCATAAAAATCCCTGGCATCACGAATTTTCTTCCCCGAACACAAAAAAATCTTGATTTTTAAATTCTATGAAAAACACCATTTTCAAGGATGAAATTCAACCCCAAATCTAATTCTGGAGTCCGTTTTTACATTTGGGTCAGAAAAAAATATTTCACCTCCTGGGCACAAAAATCCCTGACCCCAGCATCACGAATTTTCTTCCCTGGACACAAAAAAATGTTGATTTTTAAAATCTATAAAAAACACCATTTCTAAGGATGAAATTCAACCCCGAATCTCATACTGGCCTCGGTTTTTACATTTGTGTCAAAAAATCTTTTTCACCTCCTGGGCACAAAAATCCCTGACCCCGGCATCACGAATTTTCTTCCCTGGACACAAAAAAATCTTGATTTTTAAAATCTATGAAAAACACCATTTTCAAGGATGAAATTCAACCCTGAATCTAATTCTGGCGTCAGTTTTTACATTTGGGTCAAAAAAAAAATTTTCACCCGCTGGGCACAAAAATCCCTGAACCCGGCAACAGGAATTTTGTTCCCCAGACACCAAAAATGCTTGATTTTTAAAAACTATAAAAAAACCATTTTTAAGTGTGAAATTCAACCCCGAATGTAATTCTGGCGTCCGTTTTTACATTTGGGTCAAAAAAAAAATTCACTTCCTGGGCAGAAATATCCCTGACCCCGGCATCAGGAATTTCCTTCCCCGGACACCAAAAATATCTTCATTTACAAAAAGTATAAAAAACACCATTTTTAAGGATGCAATTAAACCTCGAATCTAATTCTGGTGTCTGTTTTTACATTTGGGTAAAAAAAAAAATTACCTGCTGGGCACAAAAATCCCTGGCATCACGAATTTTCTTCCCCGGACACCAAAAAATGCTTGATTTTTAAAATCTATAAAAAACTCCATTTCTAAGGATGAAATTCAACCCCGAATCTCATACTGGCCTGGGTTTTTACATTTGTGTCAAAAAATCTTTTTCACCTCCTGGGCACAAAAATCCCTGACGAATTTTCTTGCCCGGACACCAAAAAATTCTTGATTTATTAAAACTATAAAAAGCACCATTTTTAAGGACGAAATTCAACCCTGAAACTAATTCTAGTGTCCATTTTTACATTTGGGTCAAAAAAAAAATTTCACCCCCTGGGCACAAAAATCCCTGACCCCGGCATCACGAATTTTCTTCCCCGGACACTAAAAAATTCTTGGTTTTTAAAAACTATGAAAAAAACCATTTTTAAGGATGAAATTCAACCCCGAATCTCATACCGGCCTCGGTTTTTACATTTGTGTAAAAAAAAAAATTACCTCCTGGGCACAAAAATCCCTGACCCCGGCATCACGAATTTTCTTCCCCGGACACCAAAAAATGCTTGATTTTTAAAATCTATAAAAAACACCATTTCTAAGGATGAAATTCAACCCCGAATCTCATACTGGCCTCGGTTTTTAAATTTGTGTCAAAAAATCTTTTTCACCCCCTGGGCACAAAAATCCCTGACCCCGGCATCAGAAATTTACTTGCCCGGACACCAAAAAATGCTTGATTTTTAAAAAGTATAAAAAACACCATTTTTAAACGTGAAATTAAACCCCGAATGTAATTCTGGTGTCCGTTTTTACATTTGGGTCAAAAAAAAAAAATCACCTCCTGGGCACAAAAATCCCTGACTCCGGCATCAGGAATTTTCTTCCCCGGACACAAAAAAATCTTGATTTTTAAAATCTATGAAAAACACCATTTTCAAGGATGAAATTCAACCCTGAATCTAATTCTGGTGTCAGTTTTTACATTTGGGTCAAAAAAAAAATTTTCACCCGCTGGGCACAAAAATCCCTGACCCCGGCATCAGGAATTTTCTTGCCCGGACACCAAAAAATTCTTGATTTTTAAAAACTATAAAAAGCACCATTTTTAAGGACGAAATTCAACCCTGAAACTAATTCTAGTGTCCATTTTTACATTTGGGTCAAAAAAAAAATTTCACCCCCTGGGCACAAAAATCCCTGACCCCGGCAACAGGAATTTTCTTCCCCGGACACCAAAAAATCTTGATTTTTAAAATCTATGAAAAACACCATTTTCAAGGATGAAATTCAACCCTGAATGTAATTCTGGTGTCCGTTTTTACATTTGGGTCAAAAAAAAATTTCACCTCCAGGGCACAAAAATCCCTGACACCGGCATCAGGAATTTTGTCCCCTGGACACCCCAAAAATGTTCATTTACAAAAACTATAAAAAACACCATTTTTAAGGATGAAATTCAACCCCGAACCTCATTCTGGAATCGGTTTTTACATTTGGGTCAAATAAAATTTTCACCTCCTGGGCACAAAAATCCCTGACCCCGGCATCAGGAATTTCCTTCCCCGTACACCAAAAATATTTTAATTTACAAAAAGTATAAAAAACACCATTTTTAAGGATGCAATTAAACCTCGAATCTAATTCTGGTGTCTGTTTTTACATTTGGGTCAAAAAACAATTTACCTGCTGGGCATAAATATCCCTGGCATCACGAATTTTCTTCCCTGGACACAAAAAAATCTAGATTTTTAAAATCTATAAAAAACACCATTTCTAAGGATGAAATTCAACCCCGAATTTCATACTGGCCTCGGTTTTTACATTTGTGTCAAAAAATCTTTTTCACCTCCTGGGCACAAAAATCCCTGACTCCGGCATCAGGAATTTTCTTGCCCGGACACCAAAAAATTCTTGATTTTTAAAAACTATAAAAAGCACCATTTTAAAGGACGAAATTCAACCCCGGAACTAATTCTAGTGTCCATTTTTACATTTGGGTCAAAAAAAAATTTCACCTCCTGGGCACAAAAATCCCTGACTCCGGCATCAGGAATTTTCTTCCCCGGACACCAAAAAATCTTGATTTTTAAAATCTATGAAAAACACCATTTTCAAGGATGAAATTCAACCCTGAATGTAATTCTGGTGTCCGTTTTTACATTTGGGTCAAAAAAAATTTACCTCCTGGGCACAAAAATCCCTGACCCCGGCATCACGAATTTTCTACCCCGGACACCAAAAAATCTTGATTTTTAAAATCTATGAAAAAAACCATTTTTAAGGATGAAATTAAAACTCGAATCTAATTCTGGTGTCTGTTTTTACATTTGGGTCAAAAAAAATTTACCTGCTGGGCACAAAAATCCCTGACCCCGGCATCACGAATTTTCTTCCCCGGACACCAAAAAATGCTTGATTTTTAAAATCTATAAAAAACACCATTTCTAAGGATGAAATTCAACCCCGAATCTCATACTGGCCTGGGTTTTTACATTTGTGTCAAAAAATCTTTTTCACCTCCTGGGCACAAAAATCCCTGACCCCGGCATCAGGAATTTTCTTGCCCGGACACCAAAAAATTCTTGATTTTTAAAAACTATAAAAAACACCATTTCTAAGGATGAAATTCAACCCCGAATCTCATACTGGCCTCGGTTTTTACATTTGTGTAAAAAAAATAATTTACCTCCTGGGCACAAAAATCCCTGACCCCGGCATCACGAATTTTCTTCCCCGGAGACCAAAAAATCTTGATTTTTAAAATCTATGAAAAAAACCATTTTTAAGGATGAAATTAAAACTCGAATCTAATTCTGGTGTCTGTTTTTACATTTGGGTGAAAAAAAATTTACCTCCTGGGCACAAAAATCCCTGACCCCGGCATCACGAATTTTCTTCCCTGGACACAAAAAAATCTTGATTTTTAAAATCTATGAAAAACACCATTTTCAAGGATGAAATTCAACCCTGAATCTAATTCTGGCGTCAGTTTTTACATTTGGGTCAAAAAAAAAATTTTCACCCGCTGGGCACAAAAATCCCTGAACCCGGCAACAGGAATTTTCTTCCCCGGACACCAAAAATGCTTGATTTTTAAAAACTATAAAAAAAACCATTTTTAAGCGTGAAATTCAACCCCGAATGTAATTCTGGCGTCCGTTTTTACATTTGGGTCAAAAAAAAATTCACTTCCTGGGCAGAAATATCCCTGACCCCGGCATCAGGAATTTCCTTCCCCGGACACCAAAAATATCTTCATTTACAAAAAGTATAAAAAACACCATTTTTAAGGATGCAATTAAACCTCGAATCTAATTCTGGTGTCTGTTTTTACATTTGGGTAAAAAAAAAAATTACCTGCTGGGCACAAAAATCCCTGGCATCATGAATTTTCTTCCCCGGACACCAAAAAATCTTGATTTTTAAAATCTATAAAAAACACCATTTCTAAGGATGAAATTCAACCCCGAATCTCATACTGGCCTCGGTTTTTACATTTGTGTCAAAAAAAAATTTCACCTCCTGGGCACAAAAATCCCTGACCCTAGCATCACGAATTTTCTTCCCCGGACACCAAAAAATGCTTGATTTTTAAATCTATAAAAAACTCCATTTCTAAGGATGAAATTCAACCCCGAATCTCATACTGGCCTGGGTTTTTACATTTGTGTCAAAAAATCTTTTTCACCTCCTGGGCACAAAAATCCCTGACGAATTTTCTTGCCCGGACACCAAAAAATTCTTGATTTATTAAAACTATAAAAAGCACCATTTTTAAGGACGAAATTCAACCCTGAAACTAATTCTAGTGTCCATTTTTACATTTGGGTCAAAAAAAAAATTTCACCCCCTGGGCACAAAAATCCCTGACCCCGGCATCACGAATTTTCTTCCCCGGACACTAAAAAATTCTTGGTTTTTAAAAACTATGAAAAAAACCATTTTTAAGGATGAAATTCAACCCCGAATCTCATACTGGCCTCGGTTTTTACATTTGTGTAAAAAAAAAAATTACCTCCTGGGCACAAAAATCCCTGACCCCGGCATCACGAATTTTCTTCCCCGGACACCAAAAAATGCTTGATTTTTAAAATCTATAAAAAACACCATTTCTAAGGATGAAATTCAACCCCGAATCTCATACTGGCCTCGGTTTTTAAATTTGTGTCAAAAAATCTTTTTCACCCCCTGGGCACAAAAATCCCTGACCCCGGCATCAGAAATTTACTTGCCCGGACACCAAAAAATGCTTGATTTTTAAAAAGTATAAAAAACACCATTTTTAAACGTGAAATTAAACCCCGAATGTAATTCTGGTGTCCGTTTTTACATTTGGGTCAAAAAAAAAAAATCACCTCCTGGGCACAAAAATCCCTGACTCCGGCATCAGGAATTTTCTTCCCCGGACACAAAAAAATCTTGATTTTTAAAATCTATGAAAAACACCATTTTCAAGGATGAAATTCAACCCTGAATCTAATTCTGGTGTCAGTTTTTACATTTGGGTCAAAAAAAAAATTTTCACCCGCTGGGCACAAAAATCCCTGACCCCGGCATCAGGAATTTTCTTGCCCGGACACCAAAAAATTCTTGATTTTTAAAAACTATAAAAAGCACCATTTTTAAGGACGAAATTCAACCCCGAAACTAATTCTAGTGTCCATTTTTACATTTGGGTCAAAAAAAAAATTTCACCCCCTGGGCACAAAAATCCCTGACCCCGGCAACAGGAATTTTCTTCCCCGGACACCAAAAAATCTTGATTTTTAAAATCTATGAAAAACACCATTTTCAAGGATGAAATTCAACCCTGAATGTAATTCTGGTGTCCGTTTTTACATTTGGGTCAAAAAAAAATTTCACCTCCAGGGCACAAAAATCCCTGACCCCGGCATCAGGAATTTCCTTCCCCGTACACCAAAAATATTTTAATTTACAAAAAGTATAAAAAACACCATTTTTAAGGATGCAATTAAACCTCGAATCTAATTCTGGTGTCTGTTTTTACATTTGGGTCAAAAAACAATTTACCTGCTGGGCATAAAAATCCCTGGCATCACGAATTTTCTTCCCTGGACACAAAAAAATCTAGATTTTTAAAATCTATAAAAAACACCATTTCTAAGGATGAAATTCAACCCCGAATTTCATACTGGCCTCGGTTTTTACATTTGTGTCAAAAAATCTTTTTCACCTCCTGGGCACAAAAATCCCTGACTCCGGCATCAGGAATTTTCTTGCCCGGACACCAAAAAATTCTTGATTTTTAAAAACTATAAAAAGCACCATTTTTAAGGACGAAATTCAACCCCGAAACTAATTCTAGTGTCCATTTTTACATTTGGGTCAAAAAAAAATTTCACCTCCTGGGCACAAAAATCCCTGACCCCAGCATCAGGAATTTTCTTCCCCGGACACCAAAAAATCTTGATTTTTAAAATCTATGAAAAACACCATTTTCAAGGATGAAATTCAACCCTGAATGTAATTCTGGTGTCCGTTTTTACATTTGGGTCAAAAAAAATTTACCTCCTGGGCACAAAAATCCCTGACCCCGGCATCACGAATTTTCTTCCCCGGACACCAAAAAATCTTGATTTTTAAAATCTATGAAAAAAACCATTTTTAAGGATGAAATTAAAACTCGAATCTAATTCTGGTGTCTGTTTTTACATTTGGGTCAAAAAAAATTTACCTGCTGGGCACAAAAATCCCTGACCCCGGCATCACGAATTTTCTTCCCCGGACACCAAAAAATGCTTGATTTTTAAAAACTATAAAAAACACCATTTCTAAGGATGAAATTCAACCCCGAATCTCATACTGGCCTGGGTTTTTACATTTGTGTCAAAAAATCTTTTTCACCTCCTGGGCACAAAAATCCCTGACCCCGGCATCAGGAATTTTCTTGCCCGGACACCAAAAAATTCTTGATTTTTAAAAACTATAAAAAACACCATTTCTAAGGATGAAATTCAACCCCGAATCTCATACTGGCCTCGGTTTTTACATTTGTGTAAAAAAAATAATTTACCTCCTGGGCACAAAAATCCCTGACCCCGGCATCACGAATTTTCTTCCCCGGACACTAAAAAATTCTTGGTTTTTAAAAACTATGAAAAAAACCATTTTTAAGGATGAAATTCAACCCCGAATCTCATACTGGCCTCGGTTTTTACATTTGTGTAAAAAAAAAAATTACCTCCTGGGCACAAAAATCCCTGACCCCGGCATCACGAATTTTCTTCCCCGGACACCAAAAAATGCTTGATTTTTAAAATCTATAAAAAACACCATTTCTAAGGATGAAATTCAACCCCGAATCTCATACTGGCCTCGGTTTTTAAATTTGTGTCAAAAAATCTTTTTCACCCCCTGGGCACAAAAATCCCTGACCCCGGCATCAGAAATTTACTTGCCCGGACACCAAAAAATGCTTGATTTTTAAAAAGTATAAAAAACACCATTTTTAAACGTGAAATTAAACCCCGAATGTAATTCTGGTGTCCGTTTTTACATTTGGGTCAAAAAAAAAAAATCACCTCCTGGGCACAAAAATCCCTGACTCCGGCATCAGGAATTTTCTTCCCCGGACACAAAAAAATCTTGATTTTTAAAATCTATGAAAAACACCATTTTCAAGGATGAAATTCAACCCTGAATCTAATTCTGGTGTCAGTTTTTACATTTGGGTCAAAAAAAAAATTTTCACCCGCTGGGCACAAAAATCCCTGACCCCGGCATCAGGAATTTTCTTGCCCGGACACCAAAAAATTCTTGATTTTTAAAAACTATAAAAAGCACCATTTTTAAGGACGAAATTCAACCCCGAAACTAATTCTAGTGTCCATTTTTACATTTGGGTCAAAAAAAAAATTTCACCCCCTGGGCACAAAAATCCCTGACCCCGGCAACAGGAATTTTCTTCCCCGGACACCAAAAAATCTTGATTTTTAAAATCTATGAAAAACACCATTTTCAAGGATGAAATTCAACCCTGAATGTAATTCTGGTGTCCGTTTTTACATTTGGGTCAAAAAAAAATTTCACCTCCAGGGCACAAAAATCCCTGACACCGGCATCAGGAATTTTGTCCCCTGGACACCCCAAAAATGTTCATTTACAAAAACTATAAAAAACACCATTTTTAAGGATGAAATTCAACCCCGAACCTCATTCTGGAATCGGTTTTTACATTTGGGTCAAATAAAATTTTCACCTCCTGGGCACAAAAATCCCTGACCCCGGCATCAGGAATTTCCTTCCCCGTACACCAAAAATATTTTAATTTACAAAAAGTATAAAAAACACCATTTTTAAGGATGCAATTAAACCTCGAATCTAATTCTGGTGTCTGTTTTTACATTTGGGTCAAAAAACAATTTACCTGCTGGGCATAAAAATCCCTGGCATCACGAATTTTCTTCCCTGGACACAAAAAAATCTAGATTTTTAAAATCTATAAAAAACACCATTTCTAAGGATGAAATTCAACCCCGAATTTCATACTGGCCTCGGTTTTTACATTTGTGTCAAAAAATCTTTTTCACCTCCTGGGCACAAAAATCCCTGACTCCGGCATCAGGAATTTTCTTGCCCGGACACCAAAAAATTCTTGATTTTTAAAAACTATAAAAAGCACCATTTTTAAGGACGAAATTCAACCCCGAAACTAATTCTAGTGTCCATTTTTACATTTGGGTCAAAAAAAAATTTCACCTCCTGGGCACAAAAATCCCTGACCCCGGCATCAGGAATTTTCTTCCCCGGACACCAAAAAATCTTGATTTTTAAAATCTATGAAAAACACCATTTTCAAGGATGAAATTCAACCCTGAATGTAATTCTGGTGTCCGTTTTTACATTTGGGTCAAAAAAAATTTACCTCCTGGGCACAAAAATCCCTGACCCCGGCATCACGAATTTTCTTCCCCGGACACCAAAAAATCTTGATTTTTAAAATCTATGAAAAAAACCATTTTTAAGGATGAAATTAAAACTCGAATCTAATTCTGGTGTCTGTTTTTACATTTGGGTCAAAAAAAATTTACCTGCTGGGCACAAAAATCCCTGACCCCGGCATCACGAATTTTCTTCCCCGGACACCAAAAAATGCTTGATTTTTAAAAACTATAAAAAACACCATTTCTAAGGATGAAATTCAACCCCGAATCTCATACTGGCCTGGGTTTTTACATTTGTGTCAAAAAATCTTTTTCACCTCCTGGGCACAAAAATCCCTGACCCCGGCATCAGGAATTTTCTTGCCCGGACACCAAAAAATTCTTGATTTTTAAAAACTATAAAAAACACCATTTCTAAGGATGAAATTCAACCCCGAATCTCATACTGGCCTCGGTTTTTACATTTGTGTAAAAAAAATAATTTACCTCCTGGGCACAAAAATCCCTGACCCCGGCATCACGAATTTTCTTCCCCGGACACCAAAAAATCTTGATTTTTAAAATCTATGAAAAAAACCATTTTTAAGGATGAAATTAAAACTCGAATCTAATTCTGGTGTCTGTTTTTACATTTGGGTGAAAAAAAATTTACCTCCTGGGCACAAAAATCCCTGACCCCGGCATCACGAATTTTCTTCCCTGGACACAAAATAATCTTGATTTTTAAAATCTATGAAAAACACCATTTTCAAGGATGAAATTCAACCCTGAATCTAATTCTGGCGTCAGTTTTTACATTTGGGTCAAAAAAAAAATTTTCACCCGCTGGGCACAAAAATCCCTGAACCCGGCAACAGGAATTTTCTTCCCCGGACACCAAAAATGCTTGATTTTTAAAAACTATAAAAAAAACCATTTTTAAGCGTGAAATTCAACCCCGAATGTAATTCTGGCGTCCGTTTTTACATTTGGGTCAAAAAAAATTTTCACTTCCTGGGCAGAAATATCCCTGACCCCGGCATCAGGAATTTCCTTCCCCGGACACCAAAAATATCTTCATTTACAAAAAGTATAAAAAACACCATTTTTAAGGATGCAATTAAACCTCGAATCTAATTCTGGTGTCTGTTTTTACATTTGGGTAAAAAAAAAATTACCTGCTGGGCACAAAAATCCCTGGCATCACGAATTTTCTTCCCCGGACACCAAAAAATCTTGATTTTTAAAATCTATAAAAAAACACCATTTCTAAGGATGAAATTCAACCCCGAATCTCATACTGGCCTCGGTTTTTACATTTGTGTCAAAAAAAAAATTCACCTCCTGGGCACAAAAATCCCTGACCCCGGCATCAGGAATTTTCTTGCCCGGACACCAAAAAATTCTTCATTTATTAAAACTATAAAAAGCACCATTTTTAAGGACGAAATTCAACCTTGAAACTAATTCTAGTGTCCATTTTTACATTTGGGTCAAAAAAAATTTTTCACCCCCTGGGCACAAAAATCCCTGACCCCGGCATCACGAATTTTCTTCCCCGGACACTAAAAAATTCTTGGTTTTTAAAAACTATGAAAAAAACCATTTTTAAGGATGAAATTCAACCCCGAATCTCATACTGGCCTCGGTTTTTACATTTGTGTCAAAAAAAATTACCTCCTGGGCACAAAAATCCCTGACCCCGGCATCACGAATTTTCTTCCCCGGACACCAAAAAATCTTGATTTTTAAAATCTATGAAAAACACCATTTTCAAGGATGAAATTCAACCCTGAATGTAATTCTGGTGTCCGTTTTTACATTTGGGTCAAAAAAAAATTTCACCTCCAGGGCACAAAAATCCCTGACACCGGCATCAGGAATTTTGTCCCCCGGACATTCCAAAAATGTTCATTTACAAAAACTATAAAAAACACCATTTTTAAGGATGAAATTCAACCCCGAACCTCATTCTGGAATCGGTTTTTACATTTGGGTCAAATAAAATTTTCACCTCCTGGGCACAAAAATCCCTGACCCCGGCATCAGGAATTTCCTTCCCCGGACACCAAAAATATCTTCATTTACAAAAAGTATAAAAAACACCATTTTTAAGGATGCAATTAAACCTCGAATCTAATTCTGGTGTCTGTTTTTACATTTGGGTCAAAAAACAATTTACCTGCTGGGCATAAAAATCCCTGGCATCACGAATTTTCTTCCCCGAACACAAAAAAATCTTGATTTTTAAATTCTATGAAAAACACCATTTTCAAGGATGAAATTCAACCCCAAATCTAATTCTAGAGTCCGTTTTTACATTTGGGTCAGAAAAAAATATTTCACCTCCTGGGCACAAAAATCCCTGACCCCAGCATCACGAATTTTCTTCCCTGGACACAAAAAAATGTTGATTTTTAAAATCTATAAAAAACACCATTTCTAAGGATGAAATTTAACCCCGAATCTCATACTGGCCTCGGTTTTTACATTTGTGTCAAAAAATCTTTTTCACCTCCTGGGCACAAAAATCCCTGACTCCGGCATCAGGAATTTTCTTGCCCGGACACCAAAAAATTCTTGATTTTTAAAAACTATAAAAAGCACCATTTTTAAGGACGAAATTCAACCCCGAAACTAATTCTAGTGTCCATTTTTACATTTGGGTCAAAAAAAAATTTCACCCGCTGGGCACAAAAATCCCTGAACCCGGCAACAGGAATTTTCTTCCCCGGACACCAAAAATGCTTGATTTTTAAAAACTATAAAAAAAAACATTTTTAAGCGTGAAATTCAACCCCGAATGTAATTCTGGCGTCCGTTTTTACATTTGGGTCAAAAAAAAAATTCACTTCCTGGGCACAAAAATCCCTGACCCCGGCATCACGAATTTTCTTCCCCGGACACTAAAAAATTCTTGGTTTTTAAAAACTATGAAAAAAACCATTTTTAAGGATGAAATTCAACCCCGAATCTCATACTGGCCTCGGTTTTTACATTTGTGTCAAAAAAAAATTACCTCCTGGGCACAAAAATCCCTGACCCTAGCATCACGAATTTTCTTCCCCGGACACCAAAAAATGCTTGATTTTTAAAATGTATAAAAAACACCATTTCTAAGGATGAAATTCAACCCCGAATCTCATACTGGCCTCGGTTTTTACATTTGTGTCAAAAAATCTTTTTCACCTCCTGGGCACAAAAATCCCTGACCCCGGCATCAGGAATTTTCTTGCCCGGACACCAAAAAATTCTTGATTTTTAAAAACTATAAAAAGCACCCTTTTTAAGGACGAAATTCAACCCCGAAACTAATTCTAGTGTCCATTTTTACATTTGGGTCAAAAAAAATATTTCACCCCCTGGGCACAAAAATCCCTGACCCCGGCATCAGAAATTTACTTGCCCGGACACCAAAAAATGCTTGATTTTTAAAAAGTATAAAAAACACCATTTTTAAGCGTGAAATTAAACCCCGAATGTAATTCTGGTGTCCGTTTTTACATTTGGGTCAAAAAAAAAATTCACCTCCTGGGCACAAAAATCCCTGACTCCGGCATCAGGAATTTTCTTCCCCGGACACAAAAAAATCTTGATTTTTAAAATCTATGAAAAACACCATTTTCAAGGATGAAATTCAACCCTGAATCTAATTCTGGTGTCAGTTTTTACATTTGGGTCAAAAAAAAAATTTTCACCCGCTGGGCACAAAAATCCCTGACCCCGGCATCACGAATTTTCTTCCCCGGACACTAAAAAATTCTTGGTTTTTAAAAAGTATGAAAAAAACAATTTTTAAGGATGAAATTCAACCCCGAATCTCATACTGGCCTCGGTTTTTACATTTGTGTCAAAAAAAATTTACCTCCTGGGCACAAAAATCCCTGACCCCGGCATCACGAATTTTCTTCCCCGGACACCAAAAAATCTTGATTTTTAAAATCTATGAAAAAAACCATTTTTAAGGATGAAATTAAAACTCGAATCTAATTCTGGTGTCTGTTTTTACATTTGGGTCAAAAAAAAATTACCTCCTGGGCACAAAAATCCCTGACCCCGGCATCACGAATTTTCTTCCCTGGACACAAAAAAATCTTGATTTTTAAAATCTATGAAAAACACCATTTTCAAGGATGAAATTCAACCCTGAATCTAATTCTGGCGTCAGTTTTTACATTTGGGTCAAAAAAAAAATTTTCACCCGCTGGGCACAAAAATCCCTGAACCCGGCAACAGGAATTTTGTTCCCCAGACACCAAAAATGCTTGATTTTTAAAAACTATAAAAAAACCATTTTTAAGTGTGAAATTCAACCCCGAATGTAATTCTGGCGTCCGTTTTTACATTTGGGTCAAAAAAAAAATTCACTTCCTGGGCAGAAATATCCCTGACCCCGGCATCAGGAATTTCCTTCCCCGGACACCAAAAATATCTTCATTTACAAAAAGTATAAAAAACACCATTTTTAAGGATGCAATTAAACCTCGAATCTAATTCTGGTGTCTGTTTTTACATTTGGGTAAAAAAAAAAATTACCTGCTGGGCACAAAAATCCCTGGCATCACGAATTTTCTTCCCCGGACACAAAAAAATCTTGATTTTTAAAATCTATAAAAAACACCATTTCTAAGGATGAAATTCAACCCCGAATCTCATACTGGCCTCGGTTTTTACATTTGTGTCAAAAAAAAAAATTTCACCTCCTGGGCACAAAAATCCCTGACCCTAGCATCACGAATTTTCTTCCCCGGACACCAAAAAATGCTTGATTTTTAAAATCTATATAAAACACCATTTCTAAGGATGAAATTCAACCCAGAATCTCATACTGGCCTGGGTTTTTACATTTGTGTCAAAAAATCTTTTTCACCTCCTGGGCACAAAAATCCCTGACCCCGGCATCAGGAATTTTCTTGCCCGGACACCAAAAAATTCTTGATTTATTAAAACTATAAAAAGCACCATTTTTAAGGACGAAATTCAACCCTGAAACTAATTCTGGTGTCCGTTTTTACATTTGGGTCAAAAAAAAAAAAATTCACCTCCTGGGCACAAAAATCCCTGACTCCGGCATCAGGAATTTTCTTCCCCGGACACAAAAAAATCGTGATTTTTAAAATCTATGAAAAACACCATTTTCAAGGATGAAATTCAACCCTGAATCTAATTCTGGTGTCAGTTTTTACATTTGGGTCAAAAAAAATTTTCACCCGCTGGGCACAAAAATCCCTGACCCCGGCATCAGGAATTTTCTTGCCCGGACACCAAAAAATCTTGATTTTTAAAATCTATGAAAAAAAACATTTTTAAGGATGAAATTAAAATTCGAATCTAATTCTGGTGTCTGTTTTTACATTTGGGTCAAAAAAAATTTACCTCCTGGGCACAAAAATCCCTGACCCCGGCATCACGAATTTTCTTCCCCGGACACCAAAAAATCTTGATTTTTAAAATCTATGAAAAACACCATTTTCAAGGATGAAATTCAACCCTGAATGTAATTCTGGTGTCCGTTTTTACATTTGGGTCAAAAAAAATTTACCTCCTGGTCACAAAAATCCCTGACCCCGGCATCACGAATTTTCTTCCCCGGACACCAAAAAAACTTGATTTTTAAAATCTATGAAAAAAACCATTTTTAAGGATGAAATTAAAACTCGAATCTAATTCTGGTGTCTGTTTTTACATTTGGGTCAAAAAAAATTTACCTGCTGGGCACAAAAATCCCTGACCCCGGCATCACGAATTTTCTTGCCCGGACACCAAAAAATTCTTGATTTTTAAAAACTATAAAAAACACCATTTCTAAGGATGAAATTCAACCCCGAATCTCATACTGGCCTCAGTTTTTACATTTGTGTAAAAAAAATAATTTACCTCCTGGGCACAAAAATCCCTGACCCCGGCATCACGAATTTTCTTCCCCGGACACCAAAAAATTCTTGATTTTTAAAAACTATAAAAAGCACCATTTTTAAGGATGAAATTCAACCCCGAAACTAATTCTAGTGTCCATTTTTACATTTGGGTCAAAAAAAAAATTTCACCCCCTGGGCACAAAAATCCCTGACCCCGGCATCACGAATTTTCTTCCCCGGACACTAAAAAATTCTTGGTTTTTAAAAACTATGAAAAAAACCATTTTTAAGGATGAAATTCAACCCCGAATCTCATACTGGCCTCGGTTTTTACATTTGTGTCAAAAAAAAATTACCTCCTGGGCACAAAAATCCCTGACCCCGGCATCACGAATTTTCTTCCCCGGACACCAAAAAATCTTGATTTTTAAAATCTATGAAAAACACCATTTTCAAGGATGAAATTCAACCCTGAATGTAATTCTGGTGTCCGTTTTTACATTTGGGTCAAAAAAAAATTTCACCTCCAGGGCACAAAAATCCCTGACACCGGCATCAGGAATTTTGTCCCCCGGACATTCCAAAAATGTTCATTTACAAAAACAATAAAAAACACCATTTTTAAGGATGAAATTCAACCCCGAACCTCATTCTGGAATCGGTTTTTACATTTGGGTCAAATAAAATTTTCACCTCCTGGGCACAAAAATCCCTGACCCCGGCATCAGGAATTTCCTTCCCCAGACACCAAAAATATCTTCATTTACAAAAAGTATAAAAAACACCATTTTTAAGGATGCAATTAAACCTCGAATCTAATTCTGGTGTCTGTTTTTACATTTGGGTCAAAAAACAATTTACCTGCTGGGCATAAAAATCCCTGGCATCACGAATTTTCTTCCCCGAACACAAAAAAATCTTGATTTTTAAATTCTATGAAAAACACCATTTTCAAGGATGAAATTCAACCCCAAATCTAATTCTGGAGTCCGTTTTTACATTTGGGTCAGAAAAAAATATTTCACCTCCTGGGCACAAAAATCCCTGACCCCAGCATCACGAATTTTCTTCCCTGGACACAAAAAAATGTTGATTTTTAAAATCTATAAAAAACACCATTTCTAAGGATGAAATTCAACCCCGAATCTCATACTGGCCTCGGTTTTTACATTTGTGTCAAAAAATCTTTTTCACCTCCTGGGCACAAAAATCCCTGACCCCGGCATCACGAATTTTCTTCCCTGGACACAAAAAAATCTTGATTTTTAAAATCTATGAAAAACACCATTTTCAAGGATGAAATTCAACCCTGAATCTAATTCTGGCGTCAGTTTTTACATTTGGGTCAAAAAAAAAATTTTCACCCGCTGGGCACAAAAATCCCTGAACCCGGCAACAGGAATTTTGTTCCCCAGACACCAAAAATGCTTGATTTTTAAAAACTATAAAAAAACCATTTTTAAGTGTGAAATTCAACCCCGAATGTAATTCTGGCGTCCGTTTTTACATTTGGGTCAAAAAAAAAATTCACTTCCTGGGCAGAAATATCCCTGACCCCGGCATCAGGAATTTCCTTCCCCGGACACCAAAAATATCTTCATTTACAAAAAGTATAAAAAACACCATTTTTAAGGATGCAATTAAACCTCGAATCTAATTCTGGTGTCTGTTTTTACATTTGGGTAAAAAAAAAAATTACCTGCTGGGCACAAAAATACCTGGCATCACGAATTTTCTTCCCCGGACACCAAAAAATCTTGATTTTTAAAATCTATAAAAAACACCATTTCTAAGGATGAAATTCAACCCCGAATCTCATACTGGCCTCGGTTTTTACATTTGTGTCAAAAAAAAATTTCACCTCCTGGGCACAAAAATCCCTGACCCTAGCATCACGAATTTTCTTCCCCGGACACCAAAAAATGCTTGATTTTTAAAATCTATAAAAAACTCCATTTCTAAGGATGAAATTCAACCCCGAATCTCATACTGGCCTGGGTTTTTACATTTGTGTCAAAAAATCTTTTTCACCTCCTGGGCACAAAAATCCCTGACCCCGGCATCACGAATTTTCTTGCCCGGACACCAAAAAATTCTTGATTTATTAAAACTATAAAAAGCACCATTTTTAAGGACGAAATTCAACCCTGAAACTAATTCTAGTGTCCATTTTTACATTTGGGTCAAAAAAAAAATTTCACCCCCTGGGCACAAAAATCCCTGACCCCGGCATCACGAATTTTCTTCCCCGGACACTAAAAAATTCTTGGTTTTTAAAAACTATGAAAAAAAACCATTTTTAAGGATGAAATTCAACCCCGAATCTCATACTGGCCTCGGTTTTTACATTTGTGTAAAAAAAAAATTACCTCCTGGGCACAAAAATCCCTGACCCCGGCATCACGAATTTTCTTCCCCGGACACCAAAAAATGCTTGATTTTTAAAAACTATAAAAAACACCATTTGTAAGCGTGAAATTCAACCCCGAATGTAATTCTGGTGTCCGTTTTTACATTTGGGTCAAAAAAAAAAAATTCACCTCCTGGGCACAAAAATCCCTGACCCCGGCATCAGGAATTTCCTTCCCCGGACACTAAAAATATCTTCATTTACAAAAAGTATAAAAAACACCATTTTTAAGGATGCAATTAAACCTCGAATCTAATTCTGGTGTCTGTTTTTACATTTGGGTCAAAAAACAATTTACCTGCTGGGCATAAAAATCCCTGGCATCACGAATTTTCTTCCCCGGACACAAAAAAATCTTGATTTTTAAAATCTATAAAAAACACCATTTCTAAGGATGAAATTCAACCCCGAATCTCATACTGGCCTCGGTTTTTAAATTTGTGTCAAAAAATCTTTTTCACCCCCTGGGCACAAAAATCCCTGACCCCGGCATCAGAAATTTACTTGCCCGGACACCAAAAAATGCTTGATTTTTAAAAAGTATAAAAAACACCATTTTTAAACGTGAAATTAAACCCCGAATGTAATTCTGGTGTCCGTTTTTACATTTGGGTCAAAAAAAAAATAATTCACCTCCTGGGCACAAAAATCCCTGACTCCGGCATCAGGAATTTTCTTCCCCGGACACAAAAAAATCTTGATTTTTAAAATCTATGAAAAACACCATTTTCAAGGATGAAATTCAACCCTGAATCTAATTCTGGTGTCAGTTTTTACATTTGGGTCAAAAAAAAATTTTTCACCCACTGGGCACAAAAATCCCTGACCCCGGCATCAGGAATTTTCTTGCCCGGACACCAAAAAATTTTTGATTTTTAAAAACTATAAAAAGCACCATTTTTAAGGACGAAATTCAACCCCGAAACTAATTCTAGTGTCCATTTTTACATTTGGGTCAAAAAAAAAATTTCACCCCCTGGGCACAAAAATCCCTGACCCCGGCAACAGGAATTTTCTTCCCCGGACACCAAAAAATCTTGATTTTTAAAATCTATGAAAAACACCATTTTCAAGGATGAAATTCAACCCTGAATCTAATTCTGGTGTCAGTTTTTACATTTGGGTCAAAAAAAAAATTTTCACCCGCTGGGCACAAAAATCCCTGACCCCGGCAACAGGAATTTTCTTCCCCGGACACCAAAAAATCTTGATTTTTAAAATCTATGAAAAACACCATTTTCAAGGATGAAATTCAACCCTGAATGTAATTCTGGTGTCCGTTTTTACATTTGGGTCAAAAAAAAATTTCACCTCCAGGGCACAAAAATCCCTGACCCCGGCATCAGGAATTTTCTTCCCCGGACACCAAAAAATCTTGATTTTTAAAATCTATGAAAAAAACCATTTTTAAGGATGAAATTAAAACTCGAATCTAATTCTGGTGTCCGTTTTTACATTTGGGTCAAAAAAAAATTTCACCTCCTGGGCACAAAAATCCCTGACACCGGCATCAGGAATTTTGTCCCCCGGACACCCCAAAAATGTTCATTTACAAAAACTATAAAAAACACCATTTTTAAGGATGAAATTCAACCCCGAACCTCATTCTGGAATCGGTTTTTACATTTGGGTCAAATAAAATTTTCACCTCCTGGGCACAAAAATCCCTGACCCCGGCATCAGGAATTTCCTTCCCCGTACACCAAAAATATTTTAATTTACAAAAAGTATAAAAAACACCATTTTTAAGGATGCAATTAAACCTCGAATCTAATTCTGGTGTCTGTTTTTACATTTGGGTCAAAAAACAATTTACCTGCTGGGCATAAAAATCCCTGGCATCACGAATTTTCTTCCCTGGACACAAAAAAATCTTGATTTTTAAAATCTATAAAAAACACCATTTCTAAGGATGAAATTCAACCCCGAATCTCATACTGGCCTCGGTTTTTACATTTGTGTCAAAAAATCTTTTTCACCTCCTGGGCACAAAAATCCCTGACTCCGGCATCAGGAATTTTCTTGCCCGGACACCAAAAAATTCTTGATTTTTAAAAACTATAAAAAGCACCATTTTTAAGGACGAAATTCAACCCCGAAACTAATTCTAGTGTCCATTTTTACATTTGGGTCAAAAAAAAATTTCACCTCCTGGGCACAAAAATCCCTGACTCCGGCATCAGGAATTTTCTTCCCCGGACACCAAAAAATCTTGATTTTTAAAATCTATGAAAAAAACCATTTTTAAGGATGAAATTAAAACTCGAATCTAATTCTGGTGTCTGTTTTTACATTTGGGTCAAAAAAAATTTACCTGCTGGGCACAAAAATCCCTGACCCCGGCATCACGAATTTTCTTCCCCGGAAACCAAAAAATGCTTGATTTTTAAAATCTATAAAAAACACCATTTCTAAGGATGAAATTCAACCCCGAATCTCATACTGGCCTGGGTTTTTACATTTGTGTCAAAAAATCTTTTTCACCTCCTGGGCACAAAAATCCCTGACCCCGGCATCAGGAATTTTCTTGCCCGGACACCAAAAAATTCTTGATTTTTAAAAACTATAAAGAACACCATTTCTAAGGATGAAATTCAACCCCGAATCTCATACTGGCCTCGGTTTTTACATTTGTGTAAAAAAAATAATTTACCTCCTGGGCACAAAAATCCCTGACCCCGGCATCACGAATTTTCTTCCCCGGACACCAAAAAATCTTGATTTTTAAAATCTATGAAAAAAACCATTTTTAAGGATGAAATTAAAACTCGAAACTAATTCTGGTGTCTGTTTTTACATTTGGGTGAAAAAAAATTTACCTCCTGGGCACAAAAATCCCTGACCCCGGCATCACGAATTTTCTTCCCTGGACACAAAAAAATCTTGATTTTTAAAATCTATGAAAAACACCATTTTCAAGGATGAAATTCAACCCTGAATCTAATTCTGGCGTCAGTTTTTACATTTGGGTCAAAAAAAAAATTTTCACCCACTGGGCGCAAAAATCCCTGAACCCGGCAACAGGAATTTTCTTCCCCGGACACCAAAAATGCTTGATTTTTAAAAACTATAAAAAAAACCATTTTTAAGCGTGAAATTCAACCCCGAATGTAATTCTGGCGTCCGTTTTTACATTTGGGTCAAAAAAAAAATTCACTTCCTGGGCAGAAATATCCCTGACCCCGGCATCAGGAATTTCCTTCCCCGGACACCAAAAATATCTTCATTTACAAAAAGTATAATAAACACCATTTTTAAGGATGCAATTAAACCTCGAATCTAATTCTGGTGTCTGTTTTTACATTTGGGTAAAAAAAAAATTACCTGCTGGGCACAAAAATCCCTGGCATCACGAATTTTCTTCCCCGGACACCAAAAAATCTTGATTTTTAAAATCTATAAAAAAACACCATTTCTAAGGATGAAATTCAACCCCGAATCTCATACTGGCCTCGGTTTTTACATTTGTGTCAAAAAAAAATTTCACCTCCTGGGCACAAAAATCCCTGACCCCGGCATCAGGAATTTTCTTGCCCGGACACCAAAAAATTCTTCATTTATTAAAACTATAAAAAGCACCATTTTTAAGGACGAAATTCAACCCTGAAACTAATTCTAGTGTCCATTTTTACATTTGGGTCAAAAAAAAAATTTCACCCCCTGGGCACAAAAATCCCTGACCCCGGCATCACGAATTTTCTTCCCCGGACACTAAAAAATTCTTGGTTTTTAAAAACTATGAAAAAAACCATTTTTAAGGATGAAATTCAACCCCGAATCTCATACTGGCCTCGGTTTTTACATTTGTGTCAAAAAAAATTACCTCCTGGGCACAAAAATCCCTGACCCCGGCATCACGAATTTTCTTGCCCGGACACCAAAAAATCTTGATTTTTAAAATCTATGAAAAACACCATTTTCAAGGATGAAATTCAACCCTGAATGTAATTCTGGTGTCCGTTTTTACATTTGGGTCAAAAAAAAATTTCACCTCCAGGGCACAAAAATCCCTGACACCGGCATCAGGAATTTTGTCCCCCGGACATTCCAAAAATGTTCATTTACAAAAACTATAAAAACACCATTTTTAAGGATGAAATTCAACCCCGAACCTCATTCTGGAATCGGTTTTTACATTTGGGTCAAATAAAATTTTCACCTCCTGGGCACAAAAATCCCTGACCCCGGCATCAGGAATTTCCTTCCCCGGACACCAAAAATATCTTCATTTACAAAAAGTATAAAAAACACCATTTTTAAGGATGCAATTAAACCTCGAATCTAATTCTGGTGTCTGTTTTTACATTTGGGTCAAAAAACAATTTACCTGCTGGGCATAAAAATCCCTGGCATCACGAATTTTCTTCCCCGAACACAAAAAAATCTTGATTTTTAAATTCTATGAAAAACACCATTTTTAAGGATGAAATTCAACCCCAAATCTAATTCTAGAGTCCGTTTTTACATTTGGGTCAGAAAAAAATATTTCACCTCCTGGGCACAAAAATCCCTGACCCCAGCATCACGAATTTTCTTCCCTGGACACAAAAAAATGTTGATTTTTAAAATCTATAAAAAACACCATTTCTAAGGATGAAATTTAACCCCGAATCTCATACTGGCCTCGGTTTTTACATTTGTGTCAAAAAATCTTTTTCACCTCCTGGGCACAAAAATCCCTGACTCCGGCATCAGGAATTTTCTTGCCCGGACACCAAAAAATTCTTGATTTTTAAAAACTATAAAAAGCACCATTTTTAAGGACGAAATTCAACCCCGAAACTAATTCTAGTGTCCATTTTTACATTTGGGTCAAAAAAAAATTTCACCCGCTGGGCACAAAAATCCCTGAACCCGGCAACAGGAATTTTCTTCCCCGGACACCAAAAATGCTTGATTTTTAAAAACTATAAAAAAAACCATTTTTAAGCGTGAAATTCAAACCCGAATGTAATTCTGGCGTCCGTTTTTACATTTGGGTCAAAAAAAAATTTCACTTCCTGGGCACAAAAATCCCTGACCCCGGCATCACGAATTTTCTTCCCCGGACACTAAAAAATTCTTGGTTTTTAAAAACTATGAAAAAAACCATTTTTAAGGATGAAATTCAACCCCGAATCTCATACTGGCCTCGGTTTTTACATTTGTGTCAAAAAAAAATTACCTCCTGGGCACAAAAATCCCTGACCCTAGCATCATGAATTTTCTTCCCCGGACACCAAAAAATGCTTGATTTTTAAAATCTATAATAAACACCATTTCTAAGGATGAAATTCAACCCCGAATCTCATACTGGCCTGGGTTTTTACATTTGTGTCAAAAAATCTTTTTCACCTCCTGGGCACAAAAATCCCTGACCCCGGCATCAGGAATTTCCTTCCCCGGACACTAAAAATATCTTCATTTACAAAAAGTATAAAAAACACCATTTTTAAGGATGCAATTAAACCTCGAATCTAATTCTGGTGTCTGTTTTTACATTTGGGTCAAAAAACAATTTACCTGCTGGGCACAAAAATCCCTGACACCGGCATCAGGAATTTTGTCCCCCGGACATTCCAAAAATGTTCATTTACAAAAACAATAAAAAACACCATTTTCAAGGATGAAATTCAACCCTGAATCTAATTCTGGTGTCAGTTTTTACATTTGGGTCAAAAAAAAAATTTTCACCCGCTGGGCACAAAAATCCCTGACCCCGGCATCAGGAATTTTCTTGCCCGGACACCAAAAAATTCTTGATTTTTAAAAACTATAAAAACCACCATTTTTAAGGACGAAATTCAACCCAGAAACTAATTCTAGTGTCCATTTTTACATTTGGGTCAAAAAAAAAATTTCACCCCCTGGGCACAAAAATCCCTGACCCCGGCATCACGAATTTTCTTCCCCGGACACTAAAAAATTCTTGGTTTTTAAAAAGTATGAAAAAAACAATTTTTAAGGATGAAATTCAACCCCGAATCTCATACTGGCCTCGGTTTTTACATTTGTGTCAAAAAAAATTTACCTCCTGGGCACAAAAATCCCTGACCCCGGCATCACGAATTTTCTTCCCCGGACACCAAAAAATCTTGATTTTTAAAATCTATGAAAAAAACCATTTTTAAGGATGAAATTAAAACTCGAATCTAATTCTGGTGTCTGTTTTTACATTTGGGTAAAAAAAAAATTACCTCCTGGGCACAAAAATCCCTGACCCCGGCATCACGAATTTTCTTCCCTGGACACAAAAAAATCTTGATTTTTAAAATCTATGAAAAACACCATTTTCAAGGATGAAATTCAACCCTGAATCTAATTCTGGCGTCAGTTTTTACATTTGGGTCAAAAAAAAAATTTTCACCCGCTGGGCACAAAAATCCCTGAACCCGGCAACAGGAATTTTGTTCCCCAGACACCAAAAATGCTTGATTTTTAAAAACTATAAAAAAACCATTTTTAAGTGTGAAATTCAACCCCGAATGTAATTCTGGCGTCCGTTTTTACATTTGGGTCAAAAAAAAAATTCACTTCCTGGGCAGAAATATCCCTGACCCCGGCATCAGGAATTTCCTTCCCCGGACACCAAAAATATCTTCATTTACAAAAAGTATAAAAAACACCATTTTTAAGGATGCAATTAAACCTCGAATCTAATTCTGGTGTCTGTTTTTACATTTGGGTAAAAAAAAAAATTACCTGCTGGGCACAAAAATCCCTGGCATCACGAATTTTCTTCCCCGGACACAAAAAAATCTTGATTTTTAAAATCTATAAAAAACACCATTTCTAAGGATGAAATTCAACCCCGAATCTCATACTGGCCTCGGTTTTTACATTTGTGTCAAAAAAAAATTTCACCTCCTGGGCACAAAAATCCCTGACCCTAGCATCACGAATTTTCTTCCCCGGACACCAAAAAATGCTTGATTTTTAAAATCTATAAAAAACACCATTTCTAAGGATGAAATTCAACCCAGAATCTCATACTGGCCTGGGTTTTTACATTTGTGTCAAAAAATCTTTTTCACCTCCTGGGCACAAAAATCCCTGACCCCGGCATCAGGAATTTTCTTGCCCGGACACCAAAAAATTCTTGATTTATTAAAACTATAAAAAGCACCATTTTTAAGGACGAAATTCAACCCTGAAACTAATTCTGGTGTCCGTTTTTACATTTGGGTCAAAAAAAAAAAAAATTCACCTCCTGGGCACAAAAATCCCTGACTCCGGCATCAGGAATTTTCTTCCCCGGACACAAAAAAATCGTGATTTTTAAAATCTATGAAAAACACCATTTTCAAGGATGAAATTCAACCCTGAATCTAATTCTGGTGTCCGTATTTACATTTGGGTCAAAAAAAAAATTTTCACCCGCTGGGCACAAAAATCCCTGACCCCGGCATCAGGAATTTTCTTGCCCGGACACCAAAAAATTCTTGATTTTTAAAAACTATAAAAAGCACCATTTTTAAGGACGAAATTCAACCCCGAAACTAATTCTAGTGTCCATTTTTACATTTGGGTCAAAAAAAAAATTTCACCCCCTGGGCACAAAAATCCCTGACCCCGGCATCACGAATTTTCTTCCCCGGACACTAAAAAATTCTTGGTTTTTAAAAACTATGAAAAAAACAATTTTTAAGGATGAAATTCAACCCCGAATCTCATACTGGCCTCGGTTTTTACATTTGTGTCAAAAAAAATTTACCTCCTAGGCACAAAAATCCCTGACCCCGGCATCACGAATTTTCTTCCCCGGTCACCAAAAAATGCTTGATTTTTAAAAACTATAAAAAACACCATTTGTAAGCGTGAAATTCAACCCCGAATGTAATTCTGGTGTCCGTTTTTACATTTGGGTCAAAAAAAAAAAAATTGACCTCCTGGGCACAAAAATCCCTGACCCCGGCATCAGGAATTTCCTTCCCCAGACACTAAAAATATCTTCATTTACAAAAAGTATAAAAAACACCATTTTTAAGGATGCAATTAAACCTCGAATCTAATTCTGGTGTCTGTTTTTACATTTGGGTCAAAAAACAATTTACCTGCTGGGCATAAAAATCCCTGGCATCACGAATTTTCTTCCCCGGACACAAAAAAATCTTGATTTTTAAAATCTATGAAAAACACCATTTGCAAGGATGAAATTCAACCCCGAATCTCATACTGGCCTCGGTTTTTACATTTGTGTAAAAAAAAAAATTTACCTCCTGGGCAAAAAAATCCCTGACCTCGGCATCACGAATTTTCTTCCCCGGACACCAAAAAATCTTGATTTTTAAAATCTATGAAAAAAAACATTTTTAAGGATGAAATTAAAACTCGAATCTAATTCTGGTGTCTGTTTTTACATTTGGGTCAAAAAAAATTTACCTCCTGGGCACAAAAATCCCTGACCCCGGCATCACGAATTTTCTTCCCTGGACACAAAAAAATCTTGATTTTTAAAATCTATAAAAAACACCATTTCTAAGGATGAAATTCAACCCCGAATCTCATACTGGCCTCGGTTTTTACATTTGTGTCAAAAAACCTTTTTCACCTCCTGGGCACAAAAATCCCTGACCCCGGCATCAGGAATTTTCTTGCCCGGACACCAAAAAATTCTTGATTTTTAAAAACTATAAAAAGCACCATTTTTAAGGACGAAATTCAACCCCGAAACTAATTCTAGTGTCCATTTTTACATTTGGGTCAAAAAAAAAATTTCACCCCCTGGGCACAAAAATCCCTGACCCCGGCATCAGAAATTTACTTGCCCGGACACCAAAAAATGCTTGATTTTTAAAAACTATAAAAAACACCATTTGTGAGCGTGAAATTCAACCCCGAATGTAATTCTGGCATCCGTTTTTACATTTGGGTCAACAAAAAAAAATTCACCTCCTGGGCACAAAAATCCCTGACCCCGGTATCAGGAATTTTCTTCCCCGGACACTAAAAAATTCTTGGTTTTTAAAAACTATGAAAAAAACATTTTTAAGGATGAAATTCAACCCCGAATCTCATACTGGCCTCGGTTTTTACATTTGGGTCAAAAAAAAAATTTCACCCCCTGGGCACAAAAATCCCTGACCCCAGCATCAGAAATTTACTTGCCCGGACACCAAAAAATGCTTGATTTTTAAAAACTATAAAAAACACCATTTGTAAGCGTGAAATTCAATCCCGAATGTAATTCTGGCATCCGTTTTTACATTTGGGTCAAAAAAAAAAAATTCACCTCCTGGGCACAAAAATCCCTGGCCCCGGCATCAGGAATTTTCTTGCCCGGACACCAAAAAATTCTTGATTTTTAAAAACTATAAAAAGCACCATTTTTAAGGACGAAATTCAACCCCGAATCTAATTCTAGTGTCCATTTTTACATTTGGGTCAAAAAAGATTTTCACCCCCTGGGCACAAAAATCCCTGAACCCGGCAACAGGAAGTTTCTTCCCCGGACACAAAAAAAAATCTTGATTTTTAAAATCTATGAAAAACACCATTTATAAGGATGAAATTCAACCCCGAATCTAATTCTAGTGTCCGTTTTTACATTTGGGTCAAAAAAAAAAATCACCTCCTGGGCACAAAAATCCCTGAACCCGGCAACAGGAATTTTCTTCCCCAGACACCAGAAAATGCTTGATTTTTAAAAAGTATAAAAAACATCATTTTTAAGGATGAAATTCAACCCCGAATCTAATTCTGGCGTCCGTTTTTACATTTGGGTCAAAAAAAAAAAATTCACCTCCTGGGCACAAAAATCCCTGAACCCGGCAACAGGAATTTTCTTCCCCAGACACCAAAAAATGATTGATTTTTAAAAAGTATAAAAAACATCATTTTTAAGGATGAAATTCAACCCCGAACCTCATTCTGGAATCGGTTTTTACATTTGGGTCAAATAAAATTTTCACCTCCTGGGCACAAAAATCCCTGACCCCGGCATCAGGAATTTCCTTCCCCGGACACCAAAAATATCTTCATTTACAAAAAGTATAAAAAACACCATTTTTAAGGATGCAATTAAACCTCGAATCTAATTCTGGTGTCTGTTTTTACATTTGGGTCAAAAAACAATTTACCTGCTGGGCATAAAAATCCCTGGCATCACGAATTTTCTTCCCCGAACACAAAAAAATCTTGATTTTTAAATTCTATGAAAAACACCATTTTCAAGGATGAAATTCAACCCCAAATCTAATTCTAGAGTCCGTTTTTACATTTGGGTCAGAAAAAAATATTTCACCTCCTGGGCACAAAAATCCCTGACCCCAGCATCACGAATTTTCTTCCCTGGACACAAAAAAATGTTGATTTTTAAAATCTATAAAAAACACCATTTCTAAGGATGAAATTTAACCCCGAATCTCATACTGGCCTCGGTTTTTACATTTGTGTCAAAAAATCTTTTTCACCTCCTGGGCACAAAAATCCCTGACTCCGGCATCAGGAATTTTCTTGCCCGGACACCAAAAAATTCTTGATTTTTAAAAACTATAAAAAGCACCATTTTTAAGGACGAAATTCAACCCCGAAACTAATTCTAGTGTCCATTTTTACATTTGGGTCAAAAAAAAATTTCACCCGCTGGGCACAAAAATCCCTGAACCCGGCAACAGGAATTTTCTTCCCCGGACACCAAAAATGCTTGATTTTTAAAAACTATAAAAAAAACCATTTTTAAGCGTGAAATTCAACCCCGAATGTAATTCTGGCGTCCGTTTTTACATTTGGGTCAAAAAAAAATTTCACTTCCTGGGCACAAAAATCCCTGACCCCGGCATCACGAATTTTCTTCCCCGGACACTAAAAAATTCTTGGTTTTTAAAAACTATGAAAAAAACCATTTTTAAGGATGAAATTCAACCCCGAATCTCATACTGGCCTCGGTTTTTACATTTGTGTCAAAAAAAAATTACCTCCTGGGCACAAAAATCCCTGACCCTAGCATCACGAATTTTCTTCCCCGGACACCAAAAAATGCTTGATTTTTAAAATCTATAAAAAACACCATTTCTAAGGATGAAATTCAACCCCGAATCTCATACTGGCCTCGGTTTTTACATTTGTGTCAAAAAATCTTTTTCACCTCCTGGGCACAAAAATCCCTGACCCCGGCATCAGGAATTTTCTTGCCCGGACACCAAAAAATTCTTGATTTTTAAAAACTATAAAAAGCACCCTTTTTAAGGACGAAATTCAACCCCGAAACTAATTCTAGTGTCCATTTTTACATTTGGGTCAAAAAAAAAATTTCACCCCCTGGGCACAAAAATCCCTGACCCCGGCATCAGAAATTTACTTGCCCGGACACCAAAAAATGCTTGATTTTTAAAAAGTATAAAAAACACCATTTTTAAGCGTGAAATTAAACCCCGAATGTAATTCTGGTGTCCGTTTTTACATTTGGGTCAAAAAAAAAAATTCACCTCCTGGGCACAAAAATCCCTGACTCCGGCATCAGGAATTTTCTTCCCCGGACACAAAAAAATCTTGATTTTTAAAATCTATGAAAAACACCATTTTCAAGGATGAAATTCAACCCTGAATCTAATTCTGGTGTCAGTTTTTACATTTGGGTCAAAAAAAAAATTTTCACCCGCTGGGCACAAAAATCCCTGACCCCGGCATCAGGAATTTTCTTGCCCGGACACCAAAAAATTCTTGATTTTTAAAAACTATAAAAAGCACCATTTTTAAGGACGAAATTCAACCCCGAAACTAATTCTAGTGTCCATTTTTACATTTGGGTCAAAAAAAAAATTTCACCCCCTGGGCACAAAAATCCCTGACCCCGGCATCACGAATTTTCTTCCCCGGACACTAAAAAATTCTTGGTTTTTAAAAAGTATGAAAAAAACAATTTTTAAGGATGAAATTCAACCCCGAATCTCATACTGGCCTCGGTTTTTACATTTGTGTCAAAAAAAATTTACCTCCTGGGCACAAAAATCCCTGACCCCGGCATCACGAATTTTCTTCCCCGGACACCAAAAAATCTTGATTTTTAAAATCTATGAAAAAAACCATTTTTAAGGATGAAATTAAAACTCGAATCTAATTCTGGTGTCTGTTTTTACATTTGGGTCAAAAAAAAATTACCTCCTGGGCACAAAAATCCCTGACCCCGGCATCACGAATTTTCTTCCCTGGACACAAAAAAATCTTGATTTTTAAAATCTATGAAAAACACCATTTTCAAGGATGAAATTCAACCCTGAATCTAATTCTGGCGTCAGTTTTTACATTTGGGTCAAAAAAAAAATTTTCACCCGCTGGGCACAAAAATCCCTGAACCCGGCAACAGGAATTTTGTTCCCCAGACACCAAAAATGCTTGATTTTTAAAAACTATAAAAAAACCATTTTTAAGTGTGAAATTCAACCCCGAATGTAATTCTGGCGTCCGTTTTTACATTTGGGTCAAAAAAAAAATTCACTTCCTGGGCAGAAATATCCCTGACCCCGGCATCAGGAATTTCCTTCCCCGGACACCAAAAATATCTTCATTTACAAAAAGTATAAAAAACACCATTTTTAAGGATGCAATTAAACCTCGAATCTAATTCTGGTGTCTGTTTTTACATTTGGGTAAAAAAAAAAATTACCTGCTGGGCACAAAAATCCCTGGCATCACGAATTTTCTTCCCCGGACACAAAAAAATCTTGATTTTTAAAATCTATAAAAAACACCATTTCTAAGGATGAAATTCAACCCCGAATCTCATACTGGCCTCGGTTTTTACATTTGTGTCAAAAAAAAATTTCACCTCCTGGGCACAAAAATCCCTGACCCTAGCATCACGAATTTTCTTCCCCGGACACCAAAAAATGCTTGATTTTTAAAATCTATATAAAACACCATTTCTAAGGATGAAATTCAACCCAGAATCTCATACTGGCCTGGGTTTTTACATTTGTGTCAAAAAATCTTTTTCACCTCCTGGGCACAAAAATCCCTGACCCCGGCATCAGGAATTTTCTTGCCCGGACACCAAAAAATTCTTGATTTATTAAAACTATAAAAAGCACCATTTTTAAGGATGAAATTCAACCCCGAATCTAATTCTGGCAGCCGTTTTTACATTTGTGTCAAAAAAAAATTCACCTCCTGGGCACAAAAATCCCTGACCCTAGCATCACGAATTTTCTTCCCCGGACACCAAAAAATGCTTGATTTTTAAAATCTATAAAAAACTCCATTTCTAAGGATGAAATTCAACCCCGAATCTCATACTGGCCTGGGTTTTTACATTTGTGTCAAAAAATCTTTTTCACCTCCTGGGCACAAAAATCCCTGACGAATTTTCTTGCCCGGACACCAAAAAATTCTTGATTTATTAAAACTATAAAAAGCACCATTTTTAAGGACGAAATTCAACCCTGAAACTAATTCTAGTGTCCATTTTTACATTTGGGTCAAAAAAAAAATTTCACCCCCTGGGCACAAAAATCCCTGACTCCGGCATCACGAATTTTCTTCCCCGGACACTAAAAAATTCTTGGTTTTTAAAAACTATGAAAAAAACCATTTTTAAGGATGAAATTCAACCCCGAATCTCATACTGGCCTCGGTTTTTACATTTGTGTAAAAAAAAAAATTACCTCCTGGGCACAAAAATCCCTGACCCCGGCATCACGAATTTTCTTCCCCGGACACCAAAAAATGCTTGATTTTTAAAATCTATAAAAAACACCATTTCTAAGGATGAAATTCAACCCCGAATCTCATACTGGCCTCGGTTTTTAAATTTGTGTCAAAAAATCTTTTTCACCCCCTGGGCACAAAAATCCCTGACCCCGGCATCAGAAATTTACTTGCCCGGACACCAAAAAATGCTTGATTTTTAAAAAGTATAAAAAACACCATTTTTAAACGTGAAATTAAACCCCGAATGTAATTCTGGTGTCCGTTTTTACATTTGGGTCAAAAAAAAAAATCACCTCCTGGGCACAAAAATCCCTGACTCCGGCATCAGGAATTTTCTTCCCCGGACACAAAAAAATCTTGATTTTTAAAATCTATGAAAAACACCATTTTCAAGGATGAAATTCAACCCTGAATCTAATTCTGGTGTCAGTTTTTACATTTGGGTCAAAAAAAAAATTTTCACCCGCTGGGCACAAAAATCCCTGACCCCGGCATCAGGAATTTTCTTGCCCGGACACCAAAAAATTCTTGATTTTTAAAAACTATAAAAAGCACCATTTTTAAGGACGAAATTCAACCCCGAAACTAATTCTAGTGTCCATTTTTACATTTGGGTCAAAAAAAAAATTTCACCCCCTGGGCACAAAAATCCCTGACCCCGGCAACAGGAATTTTCTTCCCCGGACACCAAAAAATCTTGATTTTTAAAATCTATGAAAAACACCATTTTCAAGGATGAAATTCAACCCTGAATGTAATTCTGGTGTCCGTTTTTACATTTGGGTCAAAAAAAAATTTCACCTCCAGGGCACAAAAATCCCTGACACCGGCATCAGGAATTTTGTCCCCTGGACACCCCAAAAATGTTCATTTACAAAAACTATAAAAAACACCATTTTTAAGGATGAAATTCAACCCCGAACCTCATTCTGGAATCGGTTTTTACATTTGGGTCAAATAAAATTTTCACCTCCTGGGCACAAAAATCCCTGACCCCGGCATCAGGAATTTCCTTCCCCGTACACCAAAAATATTTTAATTTACAAAAAGTATAAAAAACACCATTTTTAAGGATGCAATTAAACCTCGAATCTAATTCTGGTGTCTGTTTTTACATTTGGGTCAAAAAACAATTTACCTGCTGGGCATAAAAATCCCTGGCATCACGAATTTTCTTCCCTGGACACAAAAAAATCTAGATTTTTAAAATCTATAAAAAACACCATTTCTAAGGATGAAATTCAACCCCGAATTTCATACTGGCCTCGGTTTTTACATTTGTGTCAAAAAATCTTTTTCACCTCCTGGGCACAAAAATCCCTGACTCCGGCATCAGGAATTTTCTTGCCCGGACACCAAAAAATTCTTGATTTTTAAAAACTATAAAAAGCACCATTTTTAAGGACGAAATTCAACCCCGAAACTAATTCTAGTGTCCATTTTTACATTTGGGTCAAAAAAAAATTTCACCTCCTGGGCACAAAAATCCCTGACCCCGGCATCAGGAATTTTCTTCCCCGGACACCAAAAAATCTTGATTTTTAAAATCTATGAAAAACACCATTTTCAAGGATGAAATTCAACCCTGAATGTAATTCTGGTGTCCGTTTTTACATTTGGGTCAAAAAAAATTTACCTCCTGGGCACAAAAATCCCTGACCCCGGCATCACGAATTTTCTTCCCCGGACACCAAAAAATCTTGATTTTTAAAATCTATGAAAAAAACCATTTTTAAGGATGAAATTAAAACTCGAATCTAATTCTGGTGTCTGTTTTTACATTTGGGTCAAAAAAAATTTACCTGCTGGGCACAAAAATCCCTGACCCCGGCATCACGAATTTTCTTCCCCGGACACCAAAAAATGCTTGATTTTTAAAAACTATAAAAAACACCATTTCTAAGGATGAAATTCAACCCCGAATCTCATACTGGCCTGGGTTTTTACATTTGTGTCAAAAAATCTTTTTCACCTCCTGGGCACAAAAATCCCTGACCCCGGCATCAGGAATTTTCTTGCCCGGACACCAAAAAATTCTTGATTTTTAAAAACTATAAAAAACACCATTTCTAAGGATGAAATTCAACCCCGAATCTCATACTGGCCTCGGTTTTTACATTTGTGTAAAAAAAATAATTTACCTCCTGGGCACAAAAATCCCTGACCCCGGCATCACGAATTTTCTTCCCCGGACACCAAAAAATCTTGATTTTTAAAATCTATGAAAAAAACCATTTTTAAGGATGAAATTAAAACTCGAATCTAATTCTGGTGTCTGTTTTTACATTTGGGTGAAAAAAAATTTACCTCCTGGGCACAAAAATCCCTGACCCCGGCATCACGAATTTTCTTCCCTGGACACAAAAAAATCTTGATTTTTAAAATCTATGAAAAACACCATTTTCAAGGATGAAATTCAACCCTGAATCTAATTCTGGCGTCAGTTTTTACATTTGGGTCAAAAAAAAAATTTTCACCCGCTGGGCACAAAAATCCCTGAACCCGGCAACAGGAATTTTCTTCCCCGGACACCAAAAATGCTTGATTTTTAAAAACTATAAAAAAAACCATTTTTAAGCGTGAAATTCAACCCCGAATGTAATTCTGGCGTCCGTTTTTACATTTGGGTCAAAAAAAAATTTCACTTCCTGGGCAGAAATATCCCTGACCCCGGCATCAGGAATTTCCTTCCCCGGACACCAAAAATATCTTCATTTACAAAAAGTATAAAAAACACCATTTTTAAGGATGCAATTAAACCTCGAATCTAATTCTGGTGTCTGTTTTTACATTTGGGTAAAAAAAAAATTACCTGCTGGGCACAAAAATCCCTGGCATCACGAATTTTCTTCCCCGGACACCAAAAAATCTTGATTTTTAAAATCTATAAAAAAACACCATTTCTAAGGATGAAATTCAACCCCGAATCTCATACTGGCCTCGGTTTTTACATTTGTGTCAAAAAAAAAATTCACCTCCTGGGCACAAAAATCCCTGACCCCGGCATCAGGAATTTTCTTGCCCGGACACCAAAAAATTCTTCATTTATTAAAACTATAAAAAGCACCATTTTTAAGGACGAAATTCAACCTTGAAACTAATTCTAGTGTCCATTTTTACATTTGGGTCAAAAAAAATTTTTCACCCCCTGGGCACAAAAATCCCTGACCCCGGCATCACGAATTTTCTTCCCCGGACACTAAAAAATTCTTGGTTTTTAAAAACTATGAAAAAAACCATTTTTAAGGATGAAATTCAACCCCGAATCTCATACTGGCCTCGGTTTTTACATTTGTGTCAAAAAAAATTACCTCCTGGGCACAAAAATCCCTGACCCCGGCATCACGAATTTTCTTCCCCGGACACCAAAAAATCTTGATTTTTAAAATCTATGAAAAACACCATTTTCAAGGATGAAATTCAACCCTGAATGTAATTCTGGTGTCCGTTTTTACATTTGGGTCAAAAAAAAATTTCACCTCCAGGGCACAAAAATCCCTGACACCGGCATCAGGAATTTTGTCCCCCGGACATTCCAAAAATGTTCATTTACAAAAACTATAAAAAACACCATTTTTAAGGATGAAATTCAACCCCGAACCTCATTCTGGAATCGGTTTTTACATTTGGGTCAAATAAAATTTTCACCTCCTGGGCACAAAAATCCCTGACCCCGGCATCAGGAATTTCCTTCCCCGGACACCAAAAATATCTTCATTTACAAAAAGTATAAAAAACACCATTTTTAAGGATGCAATTAAACCTCGAATCTAATTCTGGTGTCTGTTTTTACATTTGGGTCAAAAAACAATTTACCTGCTGGGCATAAAAATCCCTGGCATCACGAATTTTCTTCCCCGAACACAAAAAAATCTTGATTTTTAAATTCTATGAAAAACACCATTTTCAAGGATGAAATTCAACCCCAAATCTAATTCTAGAGTCCGTTTTTACATTTGGGTCAGAAAAAAATATTTCACCTCCTGGGCACAAAAATCCCTGACCCCAGCATCACGAATTTTCTTCCCTGGACACAAAAAAATGTTGATTTTTAAAATCTATAAAAAACACCATTTCTAAGGATGAAATTTAACCCCGAATCTCATACTGGCCTCGGTTTTTACATTTGTGTCAAAAAATCTTTTTCACCTCCTGGGCACAAAAATCCCTGACTCCGGCATCAGGAATTTTCTTGCCCGGACACCAAAAAATTCTTGATTTTTAAAAACTATAAAAAGCACCATTTTTAAGGACGAAATTCAACCCCGAAACTAATTCTAGTGTCCATTTTTACATTTGGGTCAAAAAAAAATTTCACCCGCTGGGCACAAAAATCCCTGAACCCGGCAACAGGAATTTTCTTCCCCGGACACCAAAAATGCTTGATTTTTAAAAACTATAAAAAAACCCATTTTTAAGCGTGAAATTCAACCCCGAATGTAATTCTGGCGTCCGTTTTTACATTTGGGTCAAAAAAAAATTTCACTTCCTGGGCACAAAAATCCCTGACCCCGGCATCACGAATTTTCTTCCCCGGACACTAAAAAATTCTTGGTTTTTAAAAACTATGAAAAAAACCATTTTTAAGGATGAAATTCAACCCCGAATCTCATACTGGCCTCGGTTTTTACATTTGTGTCAAAAAAAAATTACCTCCTGGGCACAAAAATCCCTGACCCTAGCATCACGAATTTTCTTCCCCGGACACCAAAAAATGCTTGATTTTTAAAATCTATGAAAAACACCATTTTCAAGGATGAAATTCAACCCTGAATCTAATTCTGGTGTCAGTTTTTACATTTGGGTCAAAAAAAAAATTTTCACCCGCTGGGCACAAAAATCCCTGACCCCGGCATCAGGAATTTTCTTGCCCGGACACCAAAATATTCTTGATTTTTAAAAACTATAAAAAGCACCATTTTTAAGGACGAAATTCAACCCCGAAACTAATTCTAGTGTCCATTTTTACATTTGGGTCAAAAAAAAAATTTCACCCCCTGGGCACAAAAATCCCTGACCCCGGCATCACGAATTTTCTTCCCCGGACACTAAAAAATTCTTGGTTTTTAAAAAGTATGAAAAAAACAATTTTTAAGGATGAAATTCAACCCCGAATCTCATACTGGCCTCGGTTTTTACATTTGTGTCAAAAAAAATTTACCTCCTGGGCACAAAAATCCCTGACCCCGGCATCACGAATTTTCTTCCCCGGACACCAAAAAATCTTGATTTTTAAAATCTATGAAAAAAACCATTTTTAAGGATGAAATTAAAACTCGAATCTAATTCTGGTGTCTGTTTTTACATTTGGGTAAAAAAAAAATTACCTCCTGGGCACAAAAATCCCTGACCCCGGCATCACGAATTTTCTTCCCTGGACACAAAAAAATCTTGATTTTTAAAATCTATGAAAAACACCATTTTCAAGGATGAAATTCAACCCTGAATCTAATTCTGGCGTCAGTTTTTACATTTGGGTCAAAAAAAAATTTTTCACCCGCTGGGCACAAAAATCCCTGAACCCGGCAACAGGAATTTTGTTCCCCAGACACCAAAAATGCTTGATTTTTAAAAACTATAAAAAAACCATTTTTAAGTGTGAAATTCAACCCCGAATGTAATTCTGGCGTCCGTTTTTACATTTGGGTCAAAAAAAAAATTCACTTCCTGGGCAGAAATATCCCTGACCCCGGCATCAGGAATTTCCTTCCCCGGACACCAAAAATATCTTCATTTACAAAAAGTATAAAAAACACCATTTTTAAGGATGCAATTAAACCTCGAATCTAATTCTGGTGTCTGTTTTTACATTTGGGTAAAAAAAAAATTACCTGCTGGGCACAAAAATCCCTGGCATCACGAATTTTCTTCCCCGGACACAAAAAAATCTTGATTTTTAAAATCTATAAAAAACACCATTTCTAAGGATGAAATTCAACCCCGAATCTCATACTGGCCTCGGTTTTTACATTTGTGTCAAAAAAAAATTTCACCTCCTGGGCACAAAAATCCCTGACCCTAGCATCACGAATTTTCTTCCCCGGACACCAAAAAATGCTTGATTTTTAAAATCTATATAAAACACCATTTCTAAGGATGAAATTCAACCCAGAATCTCATACTGGCCTGGGTTTTTACATTTGTGTCAAAAAATCTTTTTCACCTCCTGGGCACAAAAATCCCTGACCCCGGCATCAGGAATTTTCTTGCCCAGACACCAAAAAATTCTTGATTTATTAAAACTATAAAAAGCACCATTTTTAAGGACGAAATTCAACCCTGAAACTAATTCTGGTGTCCGTTTTTACATTTGGGTCAAAAAAAAAAAATTCACCTCCTGGGCACAAAAATCCCTGACTCCGGCATCAGGAATTTTCTTCCCCGGACACAAAAAAATCGTGATTTTTAAAATCTATGAAAAACACCATTTTCAAGGATGAAATTCAACCCTGAATCTAATTCTGGTGTCAGTTTTTACATTTGGGTCAAAAAAAAAATTTTCACCCCCTGGGCACAAAAATCCCTGACCCCGGCATCAGGAATTTTCTTGCCCGGACACCAAAAAATTCTTGATTTTTAAAAACTATAAAAAGCACCATTTTTAAGGACGAAATTCAACCCCGAAACTAATTCTAGTGTCCATTTTTACATTTGGGTCAAAAAAAAAAATTTCACCCCCTGGGCACAAAAATCCCTGACCCCGGCATCACGAATTTTCTTCCCCGGACACTAAAAAATTCTTGGTTTTTAAAAACTATGAAAAAAACAATTTTTAAGGATGAAATTCAACCCCGAATCTCATACTGGCCTCGGTTTTTACATTTGTGTCAAAAAAAATTTACCTCCTGGGCACAAAAATCCCTGACCCCGGCATCACGAATTTTCTTCCCCGGTCACCAAAAAATGCTTGATTTTTAAAAACTATAAAAAACACCATTTGTAAGCGTGAAATTCAACCCCGAATGTAATTCTGGTGTCCGTTTTTACATTTGGGTCAAAAAAAAAAATTCACCTCCTGGGCACAAAAATCCCTGACCCCGGCATCAGGAATTTCCTTCCCCAGACACTAAAAATATCTTCATTTACAAAAAGTATAAAAAACACCATTTTTAAGGATGCAATTAAACCTCGAATCTAATTCTGGTGTCTGTTTTTACATTTGGGTCAAAAAACAATTTACCTGCTGGGCATAAAAATCCCTGGCATCACGAATTTTCTTCCCCGGACACAAAAAAATCTTGATTTTTAAAATCTATGAAAAACACCATTTGCAAGGATGAAATTCAACCCCGAATCTCATACTGGCCTCGGTTTTTACATTTGTGTAAAAAAAAAAATTTACCTCCTGGGCAAAAAAATCCCTGACCCCGGCATCACGAATTTTCTTCCCCGGACACCAAAAAATCTTGATTTTTAAAATCTATGAAAAAAAACATTTTTAAGGATGAAATTAAAACTCGAATCTAATTCTGGTGTCTGTTTTTACATTTGGGTCAAAAAAAATTTACCTCCTGGGCACAAAAATCCCTGACCCCGGCATCACGAATTTTCTTCCCCGGACACCAAATAATCTTGATTTTTAAAATCTATGAAAAACACCATTTTCAAGGATGAAATTCAACGCTGAATGTAATTCTGGTGTCCGTTTTTACATTTGGGTCAAAAAAAATTTACCTCCTGGTCACAAAAATCCCTGACCCCGGCATCACGAATTTTCTTCCCCGGACACCAAAAAAACTTGATTTTTAAAATCTATGAAAAAAACCATTTTTAAGGATGAAATTAAAACTCGAATCTAATTCTGGTGTCTGTTTTTACATTTGGGTCAAAAAAAATTTACCTGCTGGGCACAAAAATCCCTGACACCGGCATCACGAATTTTCTTGCCCGGACACCAAAAAATTCTTGATTTTTAAAAACTATAAAAAACACCATTTCTAAGGATGAAATTCAACCCCGAATCTCATACTGGCCTCAGTTTTTACATTTGTGTAAAAAAAATAATTTACCTCCTGGGCACAAAAATCCCTGACCCCGGCATCACGAATTTTCTTCCCCGGACACCAAAAAATTCTTGATTTTTAAAAACTATAAAAAGCACCATTTTTAAGGACGAAATTCAACCCCGAAACTAATTCTAGTGTCCATTTTTACATTTGGGTCAAAAAAAAAATTTCACACCCTGGGCACAAAAATCCCTGACCCCGGCATCACGAATTTTCTTCCCCGGACACTAAAAAATTCTTGGTTTTTAAAAACTATGAAAAAAACCATTTTTAAGGATGAAATTCAACCCCGAATCTCATACTGGCCTCGGTTTTTACATTTGTGTCAAAAAAAAATTACCTCCTGGGCACAAAAATCCCTGACCCCGGCATCACGAATTTTCTTCCCCGGACACCAAAAAATCTTGATTTTTAAAATCTATGAAAAACACCATTTTCAAGGATGAAATTCAACCCTGAATGTAATTCTGGTGTCCGTTTTTACATTTGGGTCAAAAAAAAATTTCACCTCCAGGGCACAAAAATCCCTGACACCGGCATCAGGAATTTTGTCCCCCGGACATTCCAAAAATGTTCATTTACAAAAACAATAAAAAACACCATTTTTAAGGATGAAATTCAACCCCGAACCTCATTCTGGAATCGGTTTTTACATTTGGGTCAAATAAAATTTTCACCTCCTGGGCACAAAAATCCCTGACCCCGGCATCAGGAATTTCCTTCCCCAGACACCAAAAATATCTTCATTTACAAAAAGTATAAAAAACACCATTTTTAAGGATGCAATTAAACCTCGAATCTAATTCTGGTGTCTGTTTTTACATTTGGGTCAAAAAACAATTTACCTGCTGGGCATAAAAATCCCTGGCATCACGAATTTTCTTCCCCGAACACAAAAAAATCTTGATTTTTAAATTCTATGAAAAACACCATTTTCAAGGATGAAATTCAACCCCAAATCTAATTCTGGAGTCCGTTTTTACATTTGGGTCAGAAAAAAATATTTCACCTCCTGGGCACAAAAATCCCTGACCCCAGCATCACGAATTTTCTTCCCTGGACACAAAAAAATGTTGATTTTTAAAATCTATAAAAAACACCATTTCTAAGGATGAAATTCAACCCCGAATCTCATACTGGCCTCGGTTTTTACATTTGTGTCAAAAAATCTTTTTCACCTCCTGGGCACAAAAATCCCTGACCCCGGCATCACGAATTTTCTTCCCTGGACACAAAAAAATCTTGATTTTTAAAATCTATGAAAAACACCATTTTCAAGGATGAAATTCAACCCTGAATCTAATTCTGGCGTCAGTTTTTACATTTGGGTCAAAAAAAAAATTTTCACCCGCTGGGCACAAAAATCCCTGAACCCGGCAACAGGAATTTTGTTCCCCAGACACCAAAAATGCTTGATTTTTAAAAACTATAAAAAAACCATTTTTAAGTGTGAAATTCAACCCCGAATGTAATTCTGGCGTCCGTTTTTACATTTGGGTCAAAAAAAAAATTCACTTCCTGGGCAGAAATATCCCTGACCCCGGCATCAGGAATTTCCTTCCCCAGACACCAAAAATATCTTCATTTACAAAAAGTATAAAAAACACCATTTTTAAGGATGCAATTAAACCTCGAATCTAATTCTGGTGTCTGTTTTTACATTTGGGTCAAAAAACAATTTACCTGCTGGGCATAAAAATCCCTGGCATCACGAATTTTCTTCCCCGAACACAAAAAAATCTTGATTTTTAAATTCTATGAAAAACACCATTTTCAAGGATGAAATTCAACCCCAAATCTAATTCTGGAGTCCGTTTTTACATTTGGGTCAGAAAAAAATATTTCACCTCCTGGGCACAAAAATCCCTGACCCCAGCATCACGAATTTACTTCCCTGGACACAAAAAAATGTTGATTTTTAAAATCTATAAAAAACACCATTTCTAAGGATGAAATTCAACCCCGAATCTCATACTGGCCTCGGTTTTTACATTTGTGTCAAAAAATCTTTTTCACCTCCTGGGCACAAAAATCCCTGACCCCGGCATCACGAATTTTCTTCCCTGGACACAAAAAAATCTTGATTTTTAAAATCTATGAAAAACACCATTTTCAAGGATGAAATTCAACCCTGAATCTAATTCTGGCGTCAGTTTTTACATTTGGGTCAAAAAAAAAATTTTCACCCGCTGGGCACAAAAATCCCTGAACCCGGCAACAGGAATTTTGTTCCCCAGACACCAAAAATGCTTGATTTTTAAAAACTATAAAAAAACCATTTTTAAGTGTGAAATTCAACCCCGAATGTAATTCTGGCGTCCGTTTTTACATTTGGGTCAAAAAAAAAATTCACTTCCTGGGCAGAAATATCCCTGACCCCGGCATCAGGAATTTCCTTCCCCGGACACCAAAAATATCTTCATTTACAAAAAGTATAAAAAACACCATTTTTAAGGATGCAATTAAACCTCGAACCTAATTCTGGTGTCTGTTTTTACATTTGGGTAAAAAAAAAAATTACCTGCTGGGAACAAAAATACCTGGCATCACGAATTTTCTTCCCCGGACACCAAAAAATCTTGATTTTTAAAATCTATAAAAAACACCATTTCTAAGGATGAAATTCAACCCCGAATCTCATACTGGCCTCGGTTTTTACATTTGTGTCAAAAAAAAATTTCACCTCCTGGGCACAAAAATCCCTGACCCTAGCATCACGAATTTTCTTCCCCGGACACCAAAAAATGCTTGATTTTTAAAATTTATAAAAAACTCCATTTCTAAGGATGAAATTCAACCCCGAATCTCATACTGGCCTGGGTTTTTACATTTGTGTCAAAAAATCTTTTTCACCTCCTGGGCACAAAAATCCCTGACCCCGGCATCACGAATTTTCTTGCCCGGACACCAAAAAATTCTTGATTTATTAAAACTATAAAAAGCACCATTTTTAAGGACGAAATTCAACCCTGAAACTAATTCTAGTGTCCATTTTTACATTTGGGTCAAAAAAAAAATTTCACCCCCTGGGCACAAAAATCCCTGACCCCGGCATCACGAATTTTCTTCCCCGGACACTAAAAAATTCTTGGTTTTTAAAAACTATGAAAAAAAACCATTTTTAAGGATGAAATTCAACCCCGAATCTCATACTGGCCTCGGTTTTTACATTTGTGTAAAAAAAAAATTACCTCCTGGGCACAAAAATCCCTGACCCCGGCATCACGAATTTTCTTCCCCGGACACCAAAAAATGCTTGATTTTTAAAAACTATAAAAAACACCATTTGTAAGCGTGAAATTCAACCCCGAATGTAATTCTGGTGTCCGTTTTTACATTTGGGTCAAAAAAAAAAAATTCACCTCCTGGGCACAAAAATCCCTGACCCCGGCATCAGGAATTTCCTTCCCCGGACACTAAAAATATCTTCATTTACAAAAAGTATAAAAAACACCATTTTTAAGGATGCAATTAAACCTCGAATCTAATTCTGGTGTCTGTTTTTACATTTGGGTCAAAAAACAATTTACCTGCTGGGCATAAAAATCCCTGGCATCACGAATTTTCTTCCCCGGACACAAAAAAATCTTGATTTTTAAAATCTATAAAAAACACCATTTCTAAGGATGAAATTCAACCCCGAATCTCATACTGGCCTCGGTTTTTAAATTTGTGTCAAAAAATCTTTTTCACCCCCTGGGCACAAAAATCCCTGACCCCGGCATCAGAAATTTACTTGCCCGGACACCAAAAAATGCTTGATTTTTAAAAAGTATAAAAAACACCATTTTTAAACGTGAAATTAAACCCCGAATGTAATTCTGGTGTCCGTTTTTACATTTGGGTCAAAAAAAAAATAATTCACCTCCTGGGCACAAAAATCCCTGACTCCGGCATCAGGAATTTTCTTCCCCGGACACAAAAAAATCTTGATTTTTAAAATCTATGAAAAACACCATTTTCAAGGATGAAATTCAACCCTGAATCTAATTCTGGTGTCAGTTTTTACATTTGGGTCAAAAAAAAAATTTTCACCCGCTGGGCACAAAAATCCCTGAACCCGGCATCAGGAATTTTCTTGCCCGGACACCAAAAAATTTTTGATTTTTAAAAACTATAAAAAGCACCATTTTTAAGGACGAAATTCAACCCCGAAACTAATTCTAGTGTCCATTTTTACATTTGGGTCAAAAAAAAAATTTCACCCCCTGGGCACAAAAATCCCTGACCCCGGCAACAGGAATTTTCTTCCCCGGACACCAAAAAATCTTGATTTTTAAAATCTATGAAAAACACCATTTTCAAGGATGAAATTCAACCCTGAATCTAATTCTGGTGTCAGTTTTTACATTTGGGTCAAAAAAAAAATTTTCACCCGCTGGGCACAAAAATCCCTGACCCCGGCAACAGGAATTTTCTTCCCCGGACACCAAAAAATCTTGATTTTTAAAATCTATGAAAAACACCATTTTTAAGGAAGAAATTCAACCCCGAATCCAATTCTGGTGTCCGTTTTTACATTTGGGTCAAAAAAAAATTTCACCTCCTGGGCACAAAAATCCCTGACACCGGCATCAGGAATTTTGTCCCCCGGACACCCCAAAAATGTTCATTTACAAAAAGTATAAAAAACACCATTTTTAAGGATGAAATTCAACCCCGAACCTCATTCTGGAATCGGTTTTTACATTTGGGTCAAATAAAATTTTCACCTCCTGGTCACAAAAATCCCTGACCCCGGCATCAGGAATTTCCTTCCCCGTACACCAAAAATATTTTAATTTACAAAAAGTATAAAAAACACCATTTTTAAGGATGCAATTAAACCTCGAATCTAATTCTGGTGTCTGTTTTTACATTTGGGTCAAAAAACAATTTACCTGCTGGGCATAAAAATCCCTGGCATCACGAATTTTCTTCCCTGGACACAAAAAAATCTTGATTTTTAAAATCTATAAAAAACACCATTTCTAAGGATGAAATTCAACCCCGAATCTCATACTGGCCTCGGTTTTTACATTTGTGTCAAAAAATCTTTTTCACCTCCTGGGCACAAAAATCCCTGACTCCGGCATCAGGAATTTTCTTGCCCGGACACCAAAAAATTCTTGATTTTTAAAAACTATAAAAAGCACCATTTTTAAGGACGAAATTCAACCCCGAAACTAATTCTAGTGTCCATTTTTACATTTGGGTCAAAAAAAAATTTCACCTCCTGGGCACAAAAATCCCTGACTCCGGCATCAGGAATTTTCTTCCCCGGACACCAAAAAATCTTGATTTTTAAAATCTATGAAAAACACCATTTTCAAGGATGAAATTCAACCCTGAATGTAATTCTGGTGTCCGTTTTTACATTTGGGTCAAAAAAAATTTACCTCCTGGGCACAAAAATCCCTGACCCCGGCATCACGAATTTTCTTCCCCGGACACCAAAAAATCTTGATTTTTAAAATCTATGAAAAAAACCATTTTTAAGGATGAAATTAAAACTCGAATCTAATTCTGGTGTCCGTTTTTACATTTGGGTCAAAAAAAAATTTCACCTCCTGGGCACAAAAATCCCTGACACCGGCATCAGGAATTTTGTCCCCCGGACACCCCAAAAATGTTCATTTACAAAAACTATAAAAAACACCATTTTTAAGGATGAAATTCAACCCCGAACCTCATTCTGGAATCGGTTTTTACATTTGGGTCAAATAAAATTTTCACCTCCTGGGCACAAAAATCCCTGACCCCGGCATCAGGAATTTTCTTGCCCGGACACCAAAAAATTCTTGATTTTTAAAAACTATAAAAAGCACCATTTTTAAGGACGAAATTCAACCCCGAAACTAATTCTAGTGTCCATTTTTACATTTGGGTCAAAAAAAAAATTTCACCCCCTGAGCACAAAAATCCCTGACCCCGGCATCAGAAATTTACTTGCCCGGACACCAAAAAATGCTTGATTTTTAAAAACTATAAAAAAACACCATTTGTAAGCGTGAAATTAAACCCCGAATGTAATTCTGGTGTCCGTTTTTACATTTGGGTCAAAAAAAAAAATTCACCTCCTGGGCACAAAAATCCCTGACCCCGGTATCAGGAATTTTCTTCCCCGGACACTAAAAAATTCTTGGTTTTTAAAAACTATGAAAAAAAACATTTTTAAGGATGAAATTCAACCCCGAATCTCATACTGGCCTCGGTTTTTACATTTGGGTCAAAAAAAAAAATTCACCCCCTGGGCACAAAAATCCCTGAACCCGGCAACAGGAATTTTCTTCCCCGGACACCAAAAATGCTTGATTTTTAAAAACTATAAAAAACACCATTTTTAAGCGTGAAATTCAACCCCGAATGTAATTCTGGCGTCCGTTTTTACATTTGGGTCAAAAAAAAATTCACTTCCTGGGCAGAAATATCCCTGACCCCGGCATCAGGAATTTCCTTCCCCGGACACCAAAAATATCTTCATTTATAAAAAGTATAAAAAACACCATTTTTAAGGATGCAATTAAACCTCGAATCTAATTCTGGTGTCTTTTTTTACATTTGGGTCAAAAAAAAAAATTACCTGCTGGGCACAAAAATCCCTGGCATCACGAATTTTCTTCCCCGGACACAAAAAAATCTTGATTTTTAAAATCTATAAAAAACACCATTTCTAAGGATGAAATTCAACCCCGAATCTCATACTGGCCTCGGTTTTTACATTTGTGTCAAAAAATCTTTTTCACCTCCTGGGCACAAAAATCCCTGACCCCGGCATCAGGAATTTTCTTGCCCGGACACCAAAAAATTCTTGATTTTTTATAAAAAGCACCATTTTTAAGGACGAAATTCAACCCCGAAACTAATTCTAGTGTCCATTTTTACATTTGGGTCAAAAAAAAAATTTCACCCCCAGGGCACAAAAATCCCTGACCCCGGCATCACGAATTTTCTTCCCCGGACACTAAAAAATTCTTGGTTTTTAAAAACTATGAAAAAAACCATTTTTAAGGATGAAATTCAACCCCGAATCTCATACTGGCCTCGGTTTTTACATTTGTGTCAAAAGAAAATTACCTCCTGGGCACAAAAATCCCTGACCCCGGCAACAGGAATTTTCTTCCCCAGACACCAAAAAATGCTTGATTTTTAAAAAGTATAAAAAACACCATTTGTAAGCGTGAAATTCAACCCCGAATGTAATTCTGGTGTCCGTTTTTACATTTGGGTCAAAAAAAAAAATCACCTCCTGGGCACAAAAATCCCTGAACCCGGCAACAGGAATTTTCTTCCCCAGACACCAAAAAATGCTTGATTTTTAAAAAGTATAAAAAACACCATTTGTAAGCGTGAAATTCAACCCCGAATGTAATTCTGGTGTCCGTTTTTACATTTGGGTCAAAAAAAAAAATTCACCTCCTGGGCACAAAAATCCTTGACCCCGGCATCAGGAATTTCCTTCCCCGGACACTAAAAATATCTTCATTTACAAAAAGTATAAAAAACACCATTTTTAGGGATGCAATTAAACCTCGAATCTAATTCTGGTGTCTGTTTTTACATTTGGGTCAAAAAACAATTTACCTGCTGGGCATAAAAATCCCTGGACACCAAAAAATGCTTGATTTTTAAAAACTATAAAAAACACCATTTCTAAGGATGAAATTCAACCCCGAATCTCATACTGGCCTCGGTTTTTACATTTGTGTCAAAAAAAATTTACCTCCTGGGCACAAAAATCCCTGACCCCGGCATCACGAATTTTCTTCCCCGGACACCAAAAAATCTTGATTTTTAAAATCTATGAAAAAAACCATTTTTAAGGATGAAATTAAAACTCGAATCTAATTCTGGTGTCTGTTTTTACATTTGGGTCAAAAAAAAATTTACCTGCTGGGCATAAAAATCCCTGGCATCACGAATTTTCTTCCCCGGACACAAAAAAATCTTGATTTTTAAAATCTATAAAAAACACCATTTCTAAGGATGAAATTCAACCCCGAATCTCATACTGGCCTCGGTTTTTACATTTGTGTCAAAAAATCTTTTTCACCTCCTGGGCACAAAAATTCCTGACCCCGGCATCAGGAATTTTCTTGCCCGGACACCAAAAAATTCTTGATTTTTAAAAACTATAAAAAGCACCATTTTTAAGGACGAAATTCAACCCCGAAACTAATTCTAGTGTCCATTTTTACATTTGGGTCAAAAAAAAAATTTCACCCCCTGAGCACAAAAATCCCTGACCCCGGCATCAGAAATTTACTTGCCCGGACACCAAAAAATGCTTGATTTTTAAAAACTATAAAAAAACACCATTTGTAAGCGTGAAATTAAACCCCGAATGTAATTCTGGTGTCCGTTTTTACATTTGGGTCAAAAAAAAAAATTCACCTCCTGGGCACAAAAATCCTTGACCCCGGCATCAGGAATTTCCTTCCCCGGACACTAAAAATATCTTCATTTACAAAAAGTATAAAAAACACCATTTTTAGGGATGCAATTAAACCTCGAATCTAATTCTGGTGTCTGTTTTTACATTTGGGTCAAAAAACAATTTACCTGCTGGGCATAAAAATCCCTGGACACCAAAAAATGCTTGATTTTTAAAAACTATAAAAAACACCATTTCTAAGGATGAAATTCAACCCCGAATCTCATACTGGCCTCGGTTTTTACATTTGTGTCAAAAAAAATTTACCTCCTGGGCACAAAAATCCCTGACCCCGGCATCACGAATTTTCTTCCCCGGACACCAAAAAATCTTGATTTTTAAAATCTATGAAAAAAACCATTTTTAAGGATGAAATTAAAACTCGAATCTAATTCTGGTGTCTGTTTTTACATTTGGGTCAAAAAACAATTTACCTGCTGGGCATAAAAATCCCTGGCATCACGAATTTTCTTCCCCGGACACAAAAAAATCTTGATTTTTAAAATCTATAAAAAACACCATTTCTAAGGATGAAATTCAACCCCGAATCTCATACTGGCCTCGGTTTTTACATTTGTGTCAAAAAATCTTTTTCACCTCCTGGGCACAAAAATTCCTGACCCCGGCATCAGGAATTTTCTTGCCCGGACACCAAAAAATTCTTGATTTTTAAAAACTATAAAAAGCACCATTTTTAAGGACGAAATTCAACCCCGAAACTAATTCTAGTGTCCATTTTTACATTTGGGTCAAAAAAAAAATTTCACCCCCTGAGCACAAAAATCCCTGACCCCGGCATCAGAAATTTACTTGCCCGGACACCAAAAAATGCTTGATTTTTAAAAACTATAAAAAAACACCATTTGTAAGCGTGAAATTAAACCCCGAATGTAATTCTGGTGTCCGTTTTTACATTTGGGTCAAAAAAAAAAATTCACCTCCTGGGCACAAAAATCCCTGACCCCGGTATCAGGAATTTTCTTCCCCGGACACTAAAAAATTCTTGGTTTTTAAAAACTATGAAAAAAAACATTTTTAAGGATGAAATTCAACCCCGAATCTCATACTGGCCTCGGTTTTTACATTTGGGTCAAAAAAAAAAATTCACCCCCTGGGCACAAAAATCCCTGAACCCGGCAACAGGAATTTTCTTCCCCGGACACCAAAAATGCTTGATTTTTAAAAACTATAAAAAACACCATTTTTAAGCGTGAAATTCAACCCCGAATGTAATTCTGGCGTCCGTTTTTACATTTGGGTCAAAAAAAAAATTCACTTCCTGGGCAGAAATATCCCTGACCCCGGCATCAGGAATTTCCTTCCCCGGACACCAAAAATATCTTCATTTATAAAAAGTATAAAAAACACCATTTTTAAGGATGCAATTAAACCTCGAATCTAATTCTGGTGTCTTTTTTTACATTTGGGTCAAAAAAAAAAATTACCTGCTGGGCACAAAAATCCCTGGCATCACGAATTTTCTTCCCCGGACACAAAAAAATCTTGATTTTTAAAAAGTATAAAAAACACCATTTGTAAGCGTGAAATTCAACCCCGAATGTAATTCTGGTGTCCGTTTTTACATTTGGGTCAAAAAAAAAAATCACCTCCTGGGCACAAAAATCCCTGAACCCGGCAACAGGAATTTTCTTCCCCAGACACCAAAAAATGCTTGATTTTTAAAAAGTATAAAAAACACCATTTGTAAGCGTGAAATTCAACCCCGAATGTAATTCTGGTGTCCGTTTTTACATTTGGGTCAAAAAAAATTTTTTCACCCGCTGGGCACAAAAATCCCTGACCCCGGCATCAGGAATTTTCTTGCCCGGACACCAAAAAATTCTTGATTTTTAAAAACTATAAAAAGCACCATTTTTAAGGACGAAATTCAACCCCGAAACTAATTCTAGTGTCCATTTTTGCTTTTGGGTCAAAAAAAAAAATTTCACCCCCTGGGCACAAAAATCCCTGACCCCGGCATCATGAATTTTCTTCCCCGGACACTAAAAAATTCTTGGTTTTTAAAAACTATGAAAAAAACCATTTTTAAGGATGAAATTCAACCCCGAATATCATACTGGCCTCGGTTTTCACATTTGTGTCAAAAAAAATTTACCTCCTGGGCACAAAAATCCCTGACCCCGGCATCACGAATTTTCTTCCCCGGACACCAAAAAATGCTTGATTTTTAAAAACTATAAAAAACACCATTTGTAAGCGTGAAATTCAACCCCGAATGTAATTCTGGTGTCCATTTTTACATTTGGGTCAAAAAAAAAAATTCACCTCCTGGGCACAAAAATCCCTGACCCCGGCATCAGGAATTTCCTTCCCCGGACACTAAAAATATCTTCATTTACAAAAAGTATAAAAAACACCATTTTTAAGGATGCAATTAAACCTCGAATCTAATTCTGGTGTCTGTTTTTACATTTGGGTCAAAAAACAATTTACCTGCTGGACATAAAAATCCCTGGCATCACGAATTTTCTTCCCCGGACACAAAAAAATCTTGATTTTTAAAATCTATGAAAAACACCATGTGCAAGGATGAAATTCAACCCCAAATCTAATTCTGGAGTCCGTTTTTACATTTGGGTCAAAAAAAAAATATTTCACCTCCTGGGCACAAAAATCCCTGACCCCGGCATCACGAATTTTCTTCCCTGGACACAAAAAAATCTTGATTTTTAAAATCTATGAAAAACACCATTTTCAAGGATGAAATTCAACCCTGAATCTAATTCTGGCGTCAGTTTTTACATTTGGGTCAAAAAAAAAATTTTCACCCGCTGGGCACAAAAATCCCTGAACCCGGCAACAGGAATTTTCTTCCCCGGACACCAAAAATGCTTGATTTTTAAAAACTATAAAAAACACCATTCTTAAGCGTGAAATTCAACCCCGAATGTAATTCTGGCGTCCGTTTTTACATTTGGGTCAAAAAAAAATTTCACTTCCTGGGCAGAAATATCCCTGACCCCAGCATCAGGAATTTCCTTCCCCAGACACCAAAAATATCTTCATTTACAAAAAGTATAAAAAACACCATTTTTAAGGATGCAATTAAACCTCGAATCTAATTCTGGTGTCTGTTTTTACATTTAGGTCAAAAAAAAAATTACCTGCTGGGCACAAAAATCCCTGGCATCACGAATTTTTTTCCCCAGACACAAAAAAATCTTGATTTTTAAAATCTATAAAAAACACCATTTCTAAGGATGAAATTCAACCCCGAATCTCATACTGGCCTGGGTTTTTACATTTGTGTCAAAAAATCTTTTTCACCTCCTGGGCACAAAAATCCCTGACCCTGGCATCAGGAATTTTCTTGCCCGGACACCAAAAAATTCTTGATTTTTAAAAACTATAAAAAGCACCATTTTTAAGGACGAAATTCAACCCCGAAACTAATTCTAGTGTCCATTTTTACATTTGGGTCAAAAAAAAAATTTCACCCCCTGGGCACAAAAATCCCTGACCCCGGCATCACGAATTTTCTTCCCCGGACACTAAAAAATTCTTGATTTTTAAAAACTATGAAAAAAACCATTTTTAAGGATGAAATTCAACCCCGAATCTCATACTGGCCTCGGTTTTTACATTTGTGTCAAAAAAATTTACCTCCTGGGCACAAAAATCCCTGACCCCGGCATCACGAATTTTCTTCCCCGGACACCAAAAAATGCTTGATTTTTAAAAACTATAAAAAACACCATTTGTAAGCGTGAAATTCAACCCCGAATGTAATTCTGGTGTCCGTTTTTACATTTGGGTCAAAAAAAAAAAAATTCACCTCCTGGGCACAAAAATCCCTGACCCCGGCATCAGGAATTTCCTTCCCCGGACACTAAAAATATCTTCATTTACAAAAAGTATAAAAAACACCATTTTTAAGGATGCAATTAAACCTCGAATCTAATTCTGGTGTCTGTTTTTACATTTGGGTCAAAAAACAATTTACCTGCTGGGCATAAAAATCCCTGGCATCACGAATTTTCTTCCCCGGATACAAAAAAAATCTTGATTTTTAAAATCTATAAAAAACACCATTTCTAAGGATGAAATTCAACCCCGAATCTCATACTGGCCTCGGTTTTTACATTTGTGTCAAAAAATCTTTTTCACCTCCTGGGCACAAAAATCCCTGACCCCGGGATCAGGAATTTTCTTGCCCGGACACCAAAAAATTCTTGATTTTTAAAAACTATAAAAAGCACCATTTTTAAGGACGAAATTCAACCCCGAAACTAATTCTAGTGTCCATTTTTACATTTGGGTCAAAAAAAAAAATTCACCCCCTGGGCACAAAAATCCCTGACCCCGGCATCAGAAATTTACTTGCCCGGACACCAAAAAATGCTTGATTTTTAAAAAGTATAAAAAACACCATTTTTAAGGGTGCAATTAAACCTCGAATCTAATTCTGGTGTCTGTTTTTACATTTGGGTCAAAAAACAATTTACCTGCTGGGCACAAAAATCCCTGGCATCACGAATTTTCTTCCCCGGACACAAAAAAATCTTGATTTTTAAAATCTATGAAAAACACCATTTGCAAGGATGAAATTCAACCCCAAATCTAATTCTGGAGTCCGTTATTACATTTGGGTCAAAAAAAATATTTCACCTCCTGGGCACAAAAATCCCTGACCCCAGCATCACAAATTTTCTTCCCCGGACACCAAAAAATGCTTGATTTTTAAAAACTATAAAAAACACCATTTCTAAGGATGAAATTCAACCCCTGACCCTAGCATCACGAATTTTCTTCCCCGGACACCAAAAAATCTTGATTTTTAAAATCTATGAAAAAAACCATTTTTGAGGATGAAATTAAAACTCGAATCTAATTCTGTTGTCTGTTTTTACATTTGGGTCAAAAAATATTTACCTCCTGGGCACAAAAATCCCTGACCCCGGCATCACGAATTTTCTTCCCTGGACACAAAAAAATCTTGATTTTTAAAATCTATGAAAAACACCATTTTCAAGGATGAAATTCAACCCTGAATCTAATTCTGGCGTCAGTTTTTACATTTGGGTCAAAAAAAAATTTCACTTCCTGGGCAGAAATATCCCTGACCCCGGCATCAGGAATTTCCTTCCCCGGACACCAAAAATATCTTCATTTACAAAAAGTATAAAAAACACCATTTTTAAGGATGCAATTAAACCTCGAATCTAATTCTGGTGTCTGTTTTTACATTTAGGTCAAAAAAAAAATTACCTGCTGGGCACAAAAATCCCTGGCATCACGAATTTTTTTCCCCGGACACAAAAAAATCTTGATTTTTAAAATCTATAAAAAACACCATTTCTAAGGATGAAATTCAACCCCGAATCTCATACTGGCCTCGGTTTTTACATTTGTGTCAAAAAAAAAATTCACCTCCTGGGCACAAAAATCCCTGACCCTAGCATCACAAATTTTCTTCCCCGGACACCAAAAAATGCTTGATTTTTAAAATCTATAAAAAACACCATTTCTAAGGATGAAATTCAACCCCGAATCTCATACTGGCCTGGATTTTTACATTTGTGTCAAAAAATCTTTTTCACCTCCTGGGCACAAAAATTCCTGACCCCGGCATCAGGAATTTTCTTGCCCGGACACCAAAAAATTCTTGATTTTTAAAAACTATAAAAAGCACCATTTTTAAAGACGAAATTCAACCCTGAAACTAATTCTAGTGTCCATTTTTACATTTGGGTCAAAAAAAAATTTCACCCACTGGGCACAAAAATCCCTGACCCCGGCATCACGAATTTTCTTCCCCGGACACTAAAAAATTCTTGGTTTTTAAAAACTATGAAAAAAACCATTTTTAAGGATGAAATTCAACCCCGACTCTCATACTGGCCTCGGTTTTTACATTTGTGTCAAAAAAAATTTACCTCCTGGGCACAAAAATCCCTGACCCCGGCATCACGAATTTTCTTCCCCGGACACCAAAAAATGCTTGATTTTTAAAAACTATAAAAAACACCATTTGTAAGCGTGAAATTCAACCCCGAATGTAATTCCGGTGTCCGTTTTTACATTTCGGTCAAAAAAAAAAAATTCACCTCCTGGGCACAAAAATCCCTGACCCCGGCATCAGGAATTTCCTTCCCCGGACACTAAAAATATCTTCATTTACAAAAAGTATAAAAAACACCATTTTTAAGGATGCAATTAAACCTCGAATCTAATTCTGGTGTCTGTTTTTACATTTGGGTCAAAAAACAATTTACCTGCTGGGCATAAAAATCCCTGGCATCACGAATTTTCTTCCCCGGACACAAAAAAATCTTGATTTTTAAAATCTATAAAAAACACCATTTCTAAGGATGAAATTCAACCCCGAATCTCATACTGGCCTCGGTTTTTACATTTGTGTCAAAAAATCTTTTTCACCTCCTGGGCACAAAAATTCCTGACCCCGGCATCAGGAATTTTCTTGCCCGGACACCAAAAAAATCTTGATTTTTAAAAACTATAAAAAGCACCATTTTTAAGGACGAAATTCAACCCCGAAACTAATTCTAGTGTCCATTTTTACATTTGGGTCAAAAAAAAAATTTCACCCCCTGAGCACAAAAATCCCTGACCCCGGCATCAGAAATTTACTTGCCCGGACACCAAAAAATGCTTGATTTTTAAAAACTATAAAAAACACCATTTGTAAGCGTGAAATTAAACCCCGAATGTAATTCTGGTGTCCGTTTTTACATTTGGGTCAAAAAAAAAAAATCACCTCCTGGGCACAAAAATCCCTGACCCCGGTATCAGGAATTTTCTTCCCCGGACACTAAAAAATTCTTGGTTTTTAAAAACTATGAAAAAAAACATTTTTAAGGATGAAATTCAACCCCGAATCTCATACTGGCCTCGGTTTTTACATTTGGGTCAAAAAAAAAATTTCACCCCCTGGGCACAAAAATCCCTGAACCCGGCAACAGGAATTTTCTTCCCCGGACACCAAAAATGCTTGATTTTTAAAAACTATAAAAAACACCATTTTTAAGCGTGAAATTCAACCCCGAATGTAATTCTGGCGTCCATTTTTACATTTGGGTCAAAAAAAAAATTCACTTCCTGGGCAGAAATATCCCTGACCCCGGCATCAGGAATTTCCTTCCCCGGACACCAAAAATATCTTCATTTACAAAAAGTATAAAAAACACCATTTTTAAGGATGCAATTAAACCTCGAATCTAATTCTGGTGTCTGTTTTTACATTTGGGTCAAAAAACAATTTACCTGCTGGGCATAAAAATCCCTGGCATCACGAATTTTCTTCCCCGGACACAAAAAAATCTTGATTTTTAAAATCTATAAAAAACACCATTTCTAAGGATGAAATTCAACCCCGAATCTCATACTGGCCTCGGTTTTTACATTTGTGTCAAAAAATCTTTTTCACCTCCTGGGCACAAAAATCCCTGACCCCGGCATCAGGAATTTTCTTGCCCGGACACCAAAAAATTCTTGATTTTTTATAAAAAGCACCATTTTTAAGGACGAAATTCAACCCCGAAACTAATTCTAGTGTCCATTTTTACATTTGGGTAAAAAAAAAAAATTCACCCCCAGGGCACAAAAATCCCTGACCCCGGCATCACGAATTTTCTTCCCCGGACATTAAAAAATTCTTGGTTTTTAAAAACTATGAAAAAAACCATTTTTAAGGATGAAATTCAACCCCGAATCTCATACTGGCCTCGGTTTTTACATTTGTGTCAAAAAAAAATTACCTCCTGGGCACAAAAATCCCTGACCCCGGCAACAGGAATTTTCTTCCCCAGACACCAAAAAATGCTTGATTTATAAAAAGTATAAAAAACACCATTTGTAAGCATGAAATTCAACCCCGAATGTAATTCTGGTGTCCGTTTTTACATTTGGGTCAAAAAAAAAAAATCACCTCCTGGGCACAAAAATCCCTGACCCCGGCAACAGGAATTTTCTTCCCCAGACACCAAAAAATGCTTGATTTTTAAAAAGTATAAAAAACACCATTTGTAAGCGTGAAATTCAACCCCGAATGTAATTCTGGTGTCCGTTTTTACATTTGGGTCAAAAAAAAAAATTCACCTCCTGGGCACAAAAATCCTTGACCCCGGCATCAGGAATTTCCTTCCCCGGACACTAAAAATATCTTCATTTACAAAAAGTATAAAAAACACCATTTTTAGGGATGCAATTAAACCTCGAATCTAATTCTGGTGTCTGTTTTTACATTTGGGTCAAAAAACAATTTACCTGCTGGGCATAAAAATCCCTGGACACCAAAAAATGCTTGATTTTTAAAAACTATAAAAAACACCATTTCTAAGGATGAAATTCAACCCCGAATCTCATACTGGCCTCGGTTTTTACATTTGTGTCAAAAAAAATTTACCTCCTGGGCACAAAAATCCCTGACCCCGGCATCACGAATTTTCTTCCCCGGACACCAAAAAATCTTGATTTTTAAAATCTATGAAAAAAACCATTTTTAAGGATGAAATTAAAACTCGAATCTAATTCTGGTGTCTGTTTTTACATTTGGGTCAAAAAAAAAATTACCTCCTGGGCACAAAAATCCCTGACCCCGGCATCACGAATTTTCTTCCCCGGACACCAAAAAAACCTTGATTTTTAAAATCTATAAAAATCACCATTTCTAAGGATGAAATTCAACCCCGAATCTCATACTGGCCTCGGTTTTTACATTTGTGTCAAAAAATCTTTTTCACCTCCTGGGCACAAAAATCCCTGACCCCGGCATCAGGAATTTTGTTGCCCGGACAGCAAAAAATTCTTGATTTTTAAAAACTATAAAAAGCACCATTTTTAAGGACGAAATTCAACCCCGAAACTAATTCTAGTGTCCATTTTTACATTTGGGTCAAAAAATCTTTTTCACCTCCTGGGCACAAAAATCCCTGACCCCGGCATCATGAATTTTCTTCCCCGGACACTAAAAAATTCTTGATTTTTAAAAACTATAAAAAGCACCATTTTTAAGGACGAAATTCAACCCCGAAACTAATTCTAGTGTCCATTTTTACATTTGGGTAAAAAAAAAAATTTCACCCCTTGGGCACAAAAATCCCTGACCCCGGCATCAGAAATTTACTTGCCCGGACACCAAAAAATGCTTGATTTTTAAAAAGTATAAAAAACACCATTTTTAAGCGTGAAATTAAACCCCGAATGTAATTCTGGTGTCCGTTTTTACATTTGGGTCAAAAAAAAAAATTCACCTCCTGGGCACAAAAATCCCTGACTCCGGCATCAGGAATTTTCTTCCCCGGACACAAAAAAATCTTGATTTTTAAAATCTATGAAAAACACCATTTTCAAGGATGAAATTCAACCCTGAATCTAATTCTGGTGTCAGTTTTTACATTTGGGTCAAAAAAAAAATTTTCACCCGCTGGGCACAAAAATCCCTGACCCCGGCATCAGGAATTTTCTTGCCCGGACACCAAAAAATTCTTGATTTTTAAAAACTATAAAAAGCACCATTTTTAAGGACGAAATTCAACCCCGAAACTAATTCTAGTGTCCATTTTTACATTTGGGTCAAAAAAAAATATTTCACCCCCTGGGCACAAAAATCCCTGACCCCGGCATCATGAATTTTCTTCCCCGGACACTAAAAAATTCTTGGTTTTTAAAAACTATGAAAAAAACCATTTTTAAGGATGAAATTCAACCCCGAATATCATACTGGCCTCGGTTTTCACATTTGTGTCAAAAAAAATTTACCTCCTGGGCACAAAAATCCCTGACCCCGGCATCACGAATTTTCTTCCCCGGACACCAAAAAATGCTTGATTTTTAAAAACTATAAAAAACACCATTTGTAAGCGTGAAATTCAACCCCGAATGTAATTCTGGTGTCCGTTTTTACATTTGGGTCAAAAAAAAAAAAATTCACCTCCTGGGCACAAAAATCCCTGACCCCGGCATCAGGAATTTCCTTCCCCGGACACTAAAAATATCTTCATTTACAAAAAGTATAAAAAACACCATTTTTAAGGATGCAATTAAACCTCGAATCTAATTCTGGTGTCTGTTTTTACATTTGGGTCAAAAAACAATTTACCTGCTGGACATAAAAATCCCTGGCATCACGAATTTTCTTCCCCGGACACAAAAAAATCTTGATTTTTAAAATCTATGAAAAACACCATGTGCAAGGATGAAATTCAACCCCAAATCTAATTCTGGAGTCCGTTTTTACATTTGGGTCAAAAAAAAAAATATTTCACCTCCTGGGCACAAAAATCCCTGACCCCGGCATCACGAATTTTCTTCCCTGGACACAAAAAAATCTTGATTTTTAAAATCTATGAAAAACACCATTTTCAAGGATGAAATTCAACCCTGAATCTAATTCTGGTGTCCGTTTTTACATTTGGGTCAAAAAAAAAAATTCACCTCCTGGGCACAAAAATCCCTGGCATCACGAATTTTCTTCCCCGGACACAAAAAAATCTTGATTTTTAAAATCTATAAAAAACACCATTTCTAAGGATGAAATTCAACCCCGAATCTCATACTGGCCTCGGTTTTTACATTTGTGTCAAAAAAAAAATTCACCTCCTGGGCACAAAAATCCCTGACCCTAGCATCACGAATTTTCTTCCCCGGACACCAAAAAATGCTTGATTTTTAAAATCTATAAAAAACACCATTTCTAAGGATGAAATTCAACCCCGAATCTCATACTGGCCTGGGTTTTTACATTTGTGTCAAAAAATCTTTTTCACCTCCTGGGCACAAAAATCCCTGACCCCGGCATCAGGAATTTTCTTGCCCGGACACCAAAAAATTCTTGATTTTTAAAAACTATAAAAAGCACCATTTTTAAGGACGAAATTCAACCCCGAAACTAATTCTAGTGTCCATTTTTACATTTGGGTCAAAAAAAAAATTTCACCCCCTGGGCACAAAAATCCCTGACGTGACACCAAAAAATGCTTGATTTTTAAAAACTATAAAAAACACCATTTGTAAGCATGAAATTCAACCCCGAATGTAATTCTGGTGTCCGTTTTTACATTTGGGTCAAAAAAAAAAAAATTCACCTCCTGGGCACAAAAATCCCTGACCCCGGCATCAGGAATTTCCTTCCCCGGACACTAAAAATATCTTCATTTACAAAAAGTATAAAAAACACCATTTTTAAGGATGCAATTAAACCTCGAATCTAATTCTGGTGTCTGTTTTTACATTTGGGTCAAAAAACAATTTACCTGCTGGGCATAAAAATCCCTGGTATCACGAATTTTCTTCCCCGGACACAAAAAAAATCTTGATTTTAAAAATCTATAAAAAACACCATTTCTAAGGATGAAATTCAACCCCGAATCTCATACTGGCCTCGGTTTTTACATTTGTGTCAAAAAATCTTTTTCACCTCCTGGGCACAAAAATCCCTGACCCCGGGATCAGGAATTTTCTTGCCCGGACACCAAAAAATTCTTGATTTTTAAAAACTATAAAAAGCACCATTTTTAAGGACGAAATTCAACCCCGAAACTAATTCTAGTGTCCATTTTTACATTTGGGTCAAAAAAAAAATTTCACCCCCTGGGCACAAAAATCCCTGACCCCGGCATCAGAAATTTACTTGCCCGGACACCAAAAAATGCTTGATTTTTAAAAAGTATAAAAAACACCATTTTTAAGGGTGCAATTAAACCTCGAATCTCATTCTGGTGTCTGTTTTTACATTTGGGTCAAAAAACAATTTACCTGCTGGGCACAAAAATCCCAGGCATCACGAATTTTCTTCCCCGGACACAAAAAAATCTTGATTTTTAAAATCTATAAAAAACACCATTTCTAAGGATGAAATTCAACCCCGAATCTCATACTGGCCTCGGTTTTTACATTTGTGTCAAAAAATCTTTTTCACCTCCTGGGCACAAAAATCCCTGACCCCGGCATCACGAATTTTCTTCCCTGGACACAAAAAAATCTTGATTTTTAAAATCTATGAAAAACACCATTTTCAAGGATGAAATTCAACCCTGAATCTAATTCTGGCGTCAGTTTTTACATTTGGGTCAAAAAAAAAATTTTCACCCGCTGGGCACAAAAATCCCTGAACCCGGCAACAGGAATTTTGTTCCCCAGACACCAAAAATGCTTGATTTTTAAAAACTATAAAAAAAACATTTTTAAGTGTGAAATTCAACCCCGAATGTAATTCTGGCGTCCGTTTTTACATTTGGGTCAAAAAAAAATTCACTTCCTGGGCAGAAATATCCCTGACCCCGGCATCAGGAATTTCCTTCCCCGGACACCAAAAATATCTTCATTTACAAAAAGTATAAAAAACACCATTTTTAAGGATGCAATTAAACCTCGAATCTAATTCTGGTGTCTGTTTTTACATTTGGGTAAAAAAAAAAATTACCTGCTGGGCACAAAAATCCCTGGCATCACGAATTTTCTTCCCCGGACACCAAAAAATCTTGATTTTTAAAATCTATAAAAAACACCATTTCTAAGGATGAAATTCAACCCCGAATCTCATACTGGCCTCGGTTTTTACATTTGTGTCAAAAAAAAATTTCACCTCCTGGGCACAAAAATCCCTGACCCTAGCATCACGAATTTTCTTCCCCGGACACCAAAAAATGCTTGATTTTTAAAATCTATAAAAAACTCCATTTCTAAGGATGAAATTCAACCCCGAATCTCATACTGGCCTGGGTTTTTACATTTGTGTCAAAAAATCTTTTTCACCTCCTGGGCACAAAAATCCCTGACCCCGGCATCACGAATTTTCTTGCCCGGACACCAAAAAATTCTTGATTTATTAAAACTATAAAAGGCACCATTTTTAAGGACGAAATTCAACCCTGAAACTAATTCTAGTGTCCATTTTTACATTTGGGTCAAAAAAAAAATTTCACCCCCTGGGCACAAAAATCCCTGACCCCGGCATCACGAATTTTCTTCCCCGGACACTAAAAAATTCTTGGTTTTTAAAAACTATGAAAAAAACCATTTTTAAGGATGAAATTCAACCTCGAATCTCATACTGGCCTCGGTTTTTACATTTGTGTAAAAAAAAAATTACCTCCTGGGCACAAAAATCCCTGACCCCGGCATCACGAATTTTCTTCCCCGGACACCCAAAAATGCTTGATTTTTAAAAACTATAAAAAACACCATTTGTAAGCGTGAAATTCAACCCCGAATGTAATTCTGGTGTCCGTTTTTACATTTGGGTCAAAAAAAAAAATTCACCTCCTGGGCACAAAAATCCCTGACCCCGGCATCAGGAATTTCCTTCCCCGGACACTAAAAATATCTTCATTTACAAAAAGTATAAAAAACACCATATTTAAGGATGCAATTAAACCTCGAATCTAATTCTGGTGTCTGTTTTTACATTTGGGTCAAAAAACAATTTACCTGCTGGGCATAAAAATCCCTGGCATCATGAATTTTCTTCCCCGGACACAAAAAAATCTTGATTTTTAAAATCTATAAAAAACACCATTTCTAAGGATGAAATTCAACCCCGAATCTCATACTGGCCTCGGTTTTTAAATTTGTGTCAAAAAATCTTTTTCACCCCCTGGGCACAAAAATCCCTGACCCCGGCATCAGAAATTTACTTGCCCGGACACCAAAAAATGCTTGATTTTTAAAAAGTATAAAAAACACCATTTTTAAACGTGAAATTAAACCCCGAATGTAATTCTGGTGTCCGTTTTTACATTTGGGTCAAAAAAAAAAATCACCTCCTGGGCACAAAAATCCCTGACTCCGGCATCAGGAATTTTCTTCCCCGGACACAAAAAAATCTTGATTTTTAAAATCTATGAAAAACACCATTTTCAAGGATGAAATTCAACCCTGAATCTAATTCTGGTGTCAGTTTTTACATTTGGGTCAAAAAAAAAATTTTCACCCGCTGGGCACAAAAATCCCTGACCCCGGCATCAGGAATTTTCTTGCCCGGACACCAAAAAATTCTTGATTTTTAAAAACTATAAAAAGCACCATTTTTAAGGACGAAATTCAACCCCGAAACTAATTCTAGTGTCCATTTTTACATTTGGGTCAAAAAAAAAATTTCACCCCCTGGGCACAAAAATCCCTCACCCCGGCAACAGGAATTTTCTTCCCCGGACACCAAAAAATCTTGATTTTTAAAATCTATGAAAAACACCATTTTCAAGGATGAAATTCAACCCTGAATGTAATTCTGGTGTCCGTTTTTACATTTGTGTCAAAAAATCTTTTTCACCTCCTGGGCACAAAAATCCCTGACCCCGGCATCACGAATTTTCTTCCCTGGACACAAAAAAATCTTGATTTTTAAAATCTATGAAAAACACCATTTTCAAGGATGAAATTCAACCCTGAATCTAATTCTGGCGTCAGTTTTTACATTTGGGTCAAAAAAAAATTTTTCACCCGCTGGGCACAAAAATCCCTGAACCCGGCAACAGGAATTTTGTTCCCCAGACACCAAAAATGCTTGATTTTTAAAAACTATAAAAAAACCATTTTTAAGTGTGAAATTCAACCCCGAATGTAATTCTGGCGTCCGTTTTTACATTTGGGTCAAAAAAAAAATTCACTTCCTGGGCAGAAATATCCCTGACCCCGGCATCAGGAATTTCCTTCCCCGGACACCAAAAATATCTTCATTTACAAAAAGTATAAAAAACACCATTTTTAAGGATGCAATTAAACCTCGAATCTAATTCTGGTGTCTGTTTTTACATTTGGGTAAAAAAAAAAATTACCTGCTGGGCACAAAAATCCCTGGCATCACGAATTTTCTTCCCCGGACACCAAAAAATCTTGATTTTTAAAATCTATAAAAAACACCATTTCTAAGGATGAAATTCAACCCCGAATCTCATACTGGCCTCGGTTTTTACATTTGTGTCAAAAAATCTTTTTCACCTCCTGGGCACAAAAATCCCTGACCCTAGCATCACGAATTTTCTTCCCCGGACACCAAAAAATGCTTGATTTTTAAAATCTATAAAAAACTCCATTTCTAAGGATGAAATTCAACCCCGAATCTCATACTGGCCTGGGTTTTTACATTTGTGTCAAAAAATCTTTTTCACCTCCTGGGCACAAAAATCCCTGACCCCGGCATCACGAATTTTCTTGCCCGGACACCAAAAAATTCTTGATTTATTAAAACTATAAAAAGCTCCATTTTTAAGGACGAAATTCAACCCTGAAACTAATTCTAGTGTCCATTTTTACATTTGGGTCAAAAAAAAAATTTCACCCCCTGGGCACAAAAATCCCTGACCCCGGCATCACGAATTTTCTTCCCCGGACACTAAAAAATTCTTGGTTTTTAAAAACTATGAAAAAAACCATTTTTAAGGATGAAATTCAACCCCGAATCTCATACTGGCCTCGGTTTTTACATTTGTGTAAAAAAAAAATTACCTCCTGGGCACAAAAATCCCTGACCCCGGCATCACGAATTTTCTTCCCCGGACACCAAAAAATGCTTGATTTTTAAAAACTATAAAAAACACCATTTGTAAGCGTGAAATTCAACCCCGAATGTAATTCTGGTGTCCGTTTTTACATTTGGGTCAAAAAAAAAAAAATTCACCTCCTGGGCACAAAAATCCCTGACCCCGGCATCAGGAATTTCCTTCCCCGGACACTAAAAATATCTTCATTTACAAAAAGTATAAAAAACACCATTTTTAAGGATGCAATTAAACCTCAAATCTAATTCTGGTGTCTGTTTTTACATTTGGGTCAAAAAACAATTTACCTGCTGGGCATAAAAATCCCTGGCATCACGAATTTTCTTCCCCGGACACAAAAAAATCTTGATTTTTAAAATCTATAAAAAACACCATTTCTAAGGATGAAATTCAACCCCGAATCTCATACTGGCCTCGGTTTTTACATTTGTGTCAAAAAATCTTTTTCACCCCCTGGGCACAAAAATCCCTGACCCCGGCATCAGAAATTTACTTGCCCGGACACCAAAAAATGCTTGATTTTTAAAAAGTATAAAAAACACCATTTTTAAACGTGAAATTAAACCCCGAATGTAATTCTGGTGTCCGTTTTTACATTTGGGTCAAAAAAAAAAAAATCACATCCTGGGCACAAAAATCCCTGACTCCGGCATCAGGAATTTTCTTCACCGGACACAAAAAAATCTTGATTTTTAAAATCTATGAAAAACACCATTTTCAAGGATGAAATTCAACCCTGAATCTAATTCTGGTGTCAGTTTTTACATTTGGGTCAAAAAAAAAATTTTCACCCGCTGGGCACAAAAATCCCTGACCCCGGCATCAGGAATTTTCTTGCCCGGACACCAAAAAATTCTTGATTTTTAAAAACTATAAAAAGCACCATTTTTAAGGACGAAATTCAACCCCGAAACTAATTCTAGTGTCCATTTTTACATTTGGGTCAAAAAAAAATTTCACCTCCTGGGCACAAAAATCCCTGACTCCGGCATCAGGAATTTTCTTCCCCGGACACCAAAAAATCTTGATTTTTAAAATCTATGAAAAACACCATTTTCAAGGATGAAATTCAACCCTGAATGTAATTCTGGTGTCCGTTTTTACATTTGGGTCAAAAAAAATTTACCTCCTGGGCACAAAAATCCCTGACCCCGGCATCACGAATTTTCTTCCCCGGACACCAAAAAATCTTGATTTTTAAAATCTATGAAAAAAACCATTTTTAAGGATGAAATTAAAACTCGAATCTAATTCTGGTGTCTGTTTTTACATTTGGGTCAAAAAAAATTTACCTGCTGGGCACAAAAATCCCTGACCCCGGCATCACGAATTTTCTTCCCCGGACACCAAAAAATGCTTGATTTTTAAAATCTATAAAAAACACCATTTCTAAGGATGAAATTCAACCCCGAATCTCATACTGGCCTGGGTTTTTACATTTGTGTCAAAAAATCTTTTTCACCTCCTGGGCACAAAAATCCCTGACCCCGGCATCACGAATTTTCTTCCCCGGACACCAAAAAATCTTGATTTTTAAAATCTATGAAAAAAACCATTTTTAAGGATGAAATTAAAACTCGAATCTAATTCTGGTGTCTGTTTTTACATTTGGGTGAAAAAAATTTACCTCCTGGGCACAAAAATCCCTGACCCCGGCATCACGAATTTTCTTCCCTGGACACAAAAAAATCTTGATTTTTAAAATCTATGAAAAACACCATTTTCAAGGATGAAATTCAACCCTGAATCTAATTCTGGCGTCCGTTTTTACATTTGGGTCAAAAAAAAAATTTTCACCCGCTGGGCACAAAAATCCCTGACCCCGGCATCAGAAATTTACTTGCCCGGACACCAAAAAATGCTTGATTTTTAAAAAGTATAAAAAACACCATTTTTAAGCGTGAAATTAAACCCCGAATGTAATTCTGGTGTCCGTTTTTACATTTGGGTCAAAAAAAAAATTCACCTCCTGGGCACAAAAATCCCTGACTCCGGCATCAGGAATTTTCTTCCCCGGACACAAAAAAATCTTGATTTTTAAAATCTATGAAAAACACCATTTTCAAGGATGAAATTCAACCCTGAATCTAATTCTGGTGTCAGTTTTTACATTTGGGTCAAAAAAAATTTTTTCACCCGCTGGGCACAAAAATCCCTGACCCCGGCATCAGGAATTTTCTTGCCCGGACACCAAAAAATTCTTGATTTTTAAAAACTATAAAAAGCACCATTTTTAAGGACGAAATTCAACCCCGAAACTAATTCTAGTGTCCATTTTTGCTTTTGGGTCAAAAAAAAAAATTTCACCCCCTGGGCACAAAAATCCCTGACCCCGGCATCATGAATTTTCTTCCCCGGACACTAAAAAATTCTTGGTTTTTAAAAACTATGAAAAAAACCATTTTTAAGGATGAAATTCAACCCCGAATATCATACTGGCCTCGGTTTTCACATTTGTGTCAAAAAAAATTTACCTCCTGGGCACAAAAATCCCTGACCCCGGCATCACGAATTTTCTTCCCCGGACACCAAAAAATGCTTGATTTTTAAAAACTATAAAAAACACCATTTGTAAGCGTGAAATTCAACCCCGAATGTAATTCTGGTGTCCATTTTTACATTTGGGTCAAAAAAAAAAATTCACCTCCTGGGCACAAAAATCCCTGACCCCGGCATCAGGAATTTCCTTCCCCGGACACTAAAAATATCTTCATTTACAAAAAGTATAAAAAACACCATTTTTAAGGATGCAATTAAACCTCGAATCTAATTCTGGTGTCTGTTTTTACATTTGGGTCAAAAAACAATTTACCTGCTGGACATAAAAATCCCTGGCATCACGAATTTTCTTCCCCGGACACAAAAAAATCTTGATTTTTAAAATCTATGAAAAACACCATGTGCAAGGATGAAATTCAACCCCAAATCTAATTCTGGAGTCTGTTTTTACATTTGGGTCAAAAAAAAAATATTTCACCTCCTGGGCACAAAAATCCCTGACCCCGGCATCACGAATTTTCTTCCCTGGACACAAAAAAATCTTGATTTTTAAAATCTATGAAAAACACCATTTTCAAGGATGAAATTCAACCCTGAATCTAATTCTGGCGTCAGTTTTTACATTTGGGTCAAAAAAAAAATTTTCACCCGCTGGGCACAAAAATCCCTGAACCCGGCAACAGGAATTTTCTTCCCCGGACACCAAAAATGCTTGATTTTTAAAAACTATAAAAAACACCATTCTTAAGCGTGAAATTCAACCCCGAATGTAATTCTGGCGTCCGTTTTTACATTTGGGTCAAAAAAAAATTTCACTTCCTGGGCAGAAATATCCCTGACCCCAGCATCAGGAATTTCCTTCCCCAGACACCAAAAATATCTTCATTTACAAAAAGTATAAAAAACACCATTTTTAAGGATGCAATTAAACCTCGAATCTAATTCTGGTGTCTGTTTTTACATTTAGGTCAAAAAAAAAATTACCTGCTGGGCACAAAAATCCCTGGCATCACGAATTTTTTTCCCCAGACACAAAAAAATCTTGATTTTTAAAATCTATAAAAAACACCATTTCTAAGGATGAAATTCAACCCCGAATCTCATACTGGCCTGGGTTTTTACATTTGTGTCAAAAAATCTTTTTCACCTCCTGGGCACAAAAATCCCTGACCCCGGCATCAGGAATTTTCTTGCCCGGACACCAAAAAATTCTTGATTTTTAAAAACTATAAAAAGCACCATTTTTAAGGACGAAATTCAACCCCGAAACTAATTCTAGTGTCCATTTTTACATTTGGGTCAAAAAAAAAATTTCACCCCCTGGGCACAAAAATCCCTGACCCCGGCATCACGAATTTTCTTCCCCGGACACTAAAAAATTCTTGATTTTTAAAAACTATGAAAAAAACCATTTTTAAGGATGAAATTCAACCCCGAATCTCATACTGGCCTCGGTTTTTACATTTGTGTCAAAAAAATTTACCTCCTGGGCACAAAAATCCCTGACCCCGGCATCACGAATTTTCTTCCCCGGACACCAAAAAATGCTTGATTTTTAAAAACTATAAAAAACACCATTTGTAAGCGTGAAATTCAACCCCGAATGTAATTCTGGTGTCCGTTTTTACATTTGGGTCAAAAAAAAAAAAATTCACCTCCTGGGCACAAAAATCCCTGACCCCGGCATCAGGAATTTCCTTCCCCGGACACTAAAAATATCTTCATTTACAAAAAGTATAAAAAACACCATTTTTAAGGATGCAATTAAACCTCGAATCTAATTCTGGTGTCTGTTTTTACATTTGGGTCAAAAAACAATTTACCTGCTGGGCATAAAAATCCCTGGCATCACGAATTTTCTTCCCCGGACACAAAAAAAATCTTGATTTTTAAAATCTATAAAAAACACCATTTCTAAGGATGAAATTCAACCCCGAATCTCATACTGGCCTCGGTTTTTACATTTGTGTCAAAAAATCTTTTTCACCTCCTGGGCACAAAAATCCCTGACCCCGGGATCAGGAATTTTCTTGCCCGGACACCAAAAAATTCTTGATTTTTAAAAACTATAAAAAGCACCATTTTTAAGGACGAAATTCAACCCCGAAACTAATTCTAGTGTCCATTTTTACATTTGGGTCAAAAAAAAAATTTCACCCCCTGGGCACAAAAATCCTTGACCCCGGCATCAGAAATTTACTTGCCCGGACACCAAAAAATGCTTGATTTTTAAAAAGTATAAAAAACACCATTTTTAAGGGTGCAATTAAACCTCGAATCTAATTCTGGTGTCTGTTTTTACATTTGGGTCAAAAAACAATTTACCTGCTGGGCACAAAAATCCCTGGCATCACGAATTTTCTTCCCCGGACACAAAAAAATCTTGATTTTTAAAATCTATGAAAAACACCATTTGCAAGGATGAAATTCAACCCCAAATCTAATTCTGGAGTCCGTTATTACATTTGGGTCAAAAAAAATATTTCACCTCCTGGGCACAAAAATCCCTGACCCCAGCATCACAAATTTTCTTCCCCGGACACCAAAAAATGCTTGATTTTTAAAAACTATAAAAAACACCATTTCTAAGGATGAAATTCAACCCCTGACCCTAGCATCACGAATTTTCTTCCCCGGACACCAAAAAATCTTGATTTTTAAAATCTATGAAAAAAACCATTTTTGAGGATGAAATTAAAACTCGAATCTAATTCTGTTGTCTGTTTTTACATTTGGGTCAAAAAATATTTACCTCCTGGGCACAAAAATCCCTGACCCCGGCATCACGAATTTTCTTCCCTGGACACAAAAAAATCTTGATTTTTAAAATCTATGAAAAACACCATTTTCAAGGATGAAATTCAACCCTGAATCTAATTCTGGCGTCAGTTTTTACATTTGGGTCAAAAAAAAATTTCACTTCCTGGGCAGAAATATCCCTGACCCCGGCATCAGGAATTTCCTTCCCCGGACACCAAAAATATCTTCATTTACAAAAAGTATAAAAAACACCATTTTTAAGGATGCAATTAAACCTCGAATCTAATTCTGGTGTCTGTTTTTACATTTAGGTCAAAAAAAAAATTACCTGCTGGGCACAAAAATCCCTGGCATCACAAATTTTCTTCCCCGGACACCAAAAAATGCTTGATTTTTAAAATCTATAAAAAACACCATTTCTAAGGATGAAATTCAACCCCGAATCTCATACTGGCCTGGATTTTTACATTTGTGTCAAAAAATCTTTTTCACCTCCTGGGCACAAAAATTCCTGACCCCGGCATCAGGAATTTTCTTGCCCGGACACCAAAAAATTCTTGATTTTTAAAAACTATAAAAAGCACCATTTTTAAAGACGAAATTCAACCCTGAAACTAATTCTAGTGTCCATTTTTACATTTGGGTCAAAAAAAAATTTCACCCACTGGGCACAAAAATCCCTGACCCCGGCATCACGAATTTTCTTCCCCGGACACTAAAAAATTCTTGGTTTTTAAAAACTATGAAAAAAACCATTTTTAAGGATGAAATTCAACCCCGACTCTCATACTGGCCTCGGTTTTTACATTTGTGTCAAAAAAAATTTACCTCCTGGGCACAAAAATCCCTGACCCCGGCATCACGAATTTTCTTCCCCGGACACCAAAAAATGCTTGATTTTTAAAAACTATAAAAAACACCATTTGTAAGCGTGAAATTCAACCCCGAATGTAATTCTGGTGTCCATTTTTACATTTGGGTCAAAAAAAAAAATTCACCTCCTGGGCACAAAAATCCCTGACCCCGGCATCAGGAATTTCCTTCCCCGGACACTAAAAATATCTTCATTTACAAAAAGTATAAAAAACACCATTTTTAAGGATGCAATTAAACCTCGAATCTAATTCTGGTGTCTGTTTTTACATTTGGGTCAAAAAACAATTTACCTGCTGGACATAAAAATCCCTGGCATCACGAATTTTCTTCCCCGGACACAAAAAAATCTTGATTTTTAAAATCTATGAAAAACACCATGTGCAAGGATGAAATTCAACCCCAAATCTAATTCTGGAGTCTGTTTTTACATTTGGGTCAAAAAAAAAATATTTCACCTCCTGGGCACAAAAATCCCTGACCCCGGCATCACGAATTTTCTTCCCTGGACACAAAAAAATCTTGATTTTTAAAATCTATGAAAAACACCATTTTCAAGGATGAAATTCAACCCTGAATCTAATTCTGGCGTCAGTTTTTACATTTGGGTCAAAAAAAAAATTTTCACCCGCTGGGCACAAAAATCCCTGAACCCGGCAACAGGAATTTTCTTCCCCGGACACCAAAAATGCTTGATTTTTAAAAACTATAAAAAACACCATTCTTAAGCGTGAAATTCAACCCCGAATGTAATTCTGGCGTCCGTTTTTACATTTGGGTCAAAAAAAAATTTCACTTCCTGGGCAGAAATATCCCTGACCCCAGCATCAGGAATTTCCTTCCCCAGACACCAAAAATATCTTCATTTACAAAAAGTATAAAAAACACCATTTTTAAGGATGCAATTAAACCTCGAATCTAATTCTGGTGTCTGTTTTTACATTTAGGTCAAAAAAAAAATTACCTGCTGGGCACAAAAATCCCTGGCATCACGAATTTTTTTCCCCAGACACAAAAAAATCTTGATTTTTAAAATCTATAAAAAACACCATTTCTAAGGATGAAATTCAACCCCGAATCTCATACTGGCCTGGGTTTTTACATTTGTGTCAAAAAATCTTTTTCACCTCCTGGGCACAAAAATCCCTGACCCCGGCATCAGGAATTTTCTTGCCCGGACACCAAAAAATTCTTGATTTTTAAAAACTATAAAAAGCACCATTTTTAAGGACGAAATTCAACCCCGAAACTAATTCTAGTGTCCATTTTTACATTTGGGTCAAAAAAAAAATTTCACCCCCTGGGCACAAAAATCCCTGACCCCGGCATCACGAATTTTCTTCCCCGGACACTAAAAAATTCTTGATTTTTAAAAACTATGAAAAAAACCATTTTTAAGGATGAAATTCAACCCCGAATCTCATACTGGCCTCGGTTTTTACATTTGTGTCAAAAAAATTTACCTCCTGGGCACAAAAATCCCTGACCCCGGCATCACGAATTTTCTTCCCCGGACACCAAAAAATGCTTGATTTTTAAAAACTATAAAAAACACCATTTGTAAGCGTGAAATTCAACCCCGAATGTAATTCTGGTGTCCGTTTTTACATTTGGGTCAAAAAAAAAAAAATTCACCTCCTGGGCACAAAAATCCCTGACCCCGGCATCAGGAATTTCCTTCCCCGGACACTAAAAATATCTTCATTTACAAAAAGTATAAAAAACACCATTTTTAAGGATGCAATTAAACCTCGAATCTAATTCTGGTGTCTGTTTTTACATTTGGGTCAAAAAACAATTTACCTGCTGGGCATAAAAATCCCTGGCATCACGAATTTTCTTCCCCGGACACAAAAAAAATCTTGATTTTTAAAATCTATAAAAAACACCATTTCTAAGGATGAAATTCAACCCCGAATCTCATACTGGCCTCGGTTTTTACATTTGTGTCAAAAAATCTTTTTCACCTCCTGGGCACAAAAATCCCTGACCCCGGGATCAGGAATTTTCTTGCCCGGACACCAAAAAATTCTTGATTTTTAAAAACTATAAAAAGCACCATTTTTAAGGACGAAATTCAACCCCGAAACTAATTCTAGTGTCCATTTTTACATTTGGGTCAAAAAAAAAATTTCACCCCCTGGGCACAAAAATCCCTGACCCCGGCATCAGAAATTTACTTGCCCGGACACCAAAAAATGCTTGATTTTTAAAAAGTATAAAAAACACCATTTTTAAGGGTGCAATTAAACCTCGAATCTAATTCTGGTGTCTGTTTTTACATTTGGGTCAAAAAACAATTTACCTGCTGGGCACAAAAATCCCTGGCATCACGAATTTTCTTCCCCGGACACAAAAAAATCTTGATTTTTAAAATCTATGAAAAACACCATTTGCAAGGATGAAATTCAACCCCAAATCTAATTCTGGAGTCCGTTATTACATTTGGGTCAAAAAAAATATTTCACCTCCTGGGCACAAAAATCCCTGACCCCAGCATCACAAATTTTCTTCCCCGGACACCAAAAAATGCTTGATTTTTAAAAACTATAAAAAACACCATTTCTAAGGATGAAATTCAACCCCTGACCCTAGCATCACGAATTTTCTTCCCCGGACACCAAAAAATCTTGATTTTTAAAATCTATGAAAAAAACCATTTTTGAGGATGAAATTAAAACTCGAATCTAATTCTGTTGTCTGTTTTTACATTTGGGTCAAAAAATATTTACCTCCTGGGCACAAAAATCCCTGACCCCGGCATCACGAATTTTCTTCCCTGGACACAAAAAAATCTTGATTTTTAAAATCTATGAAAAACACCATTTTCAAGGATGAAATTCAACCCTGAATCTAATTCTGGCGTCAGTTTTTACATTTGGGTCAAAAAAAAATTTCACTTCCTGGGCAGAAATATCCCTGACCCCGGCATCAGGAATTTCCTTCCCCGGACACCAAAAATATCTTCATTTACAAAAAGTATAAAAAACACCATTTTTAAGGATGCAATTAAACCTCGAATCTAATTCTGGTGTCTGTTTTTACATTTAGGTCAAAAAAAAAATTACCTGCTGGGCACAAAAATCCCTGGCATCACAAATTTTCTTCCCCGGACACCAAAAAATGCTTGATTTTTAAAATCTATAAAAAACACCATTTCTAAGGATGAAATTCAACCCCGAATCTCATACTGGCCTGGATTTTTACATTTGTGTCAAAAAATCTTTTTCACCTCCTGGGCACAAAAATTCCTGACCCCGGCATCAGGAATTTTCTTGCCCGGACACCAAAAAATTCTTGATTTTTAAAAACTATAAAAAGCACCATTTTTAAAGACGAAATTCAACCCTGAAACTAATTCTAGTGTCCATTTTTACATTTGGGTCAAAAAAAAAATTCACCCACTGGGCACAAAAATCCCTGACCCCGGCATCACGAATTTTCTTCCCCGGACACTAAAAAATTCTTGGTTTTTAAAAACTATGAAAAAAACCATTTTTAAGGATGAAATTCAACCCCGACTCTCATACTGGCCTCGGTTTTTACATTTGTGTCAAAAAAAATTTACCTCCTGGGCACAAAAATCCCTGACCCCGGCATCACGAATTTTCTTCCCCGGACACCAAAAAATGCTTGATTTTTAAAAACTATAAAAAACACCATTTGTAAGCGTGAAATTCAACCCCGAATGTAATTCCGGTGTCCGTTTTTACATTTCGGTCAAAAAAAAAAAATTCACCTCCTGGGCACAAAAATCCCTGACCCCGGCATCAGGAATTTCCTTCCCCGGACACTAAAAATATCTTCATTTACAAAAAGTATAAAAAACACCATTTTTAAGGATGCAATTAAACCTCGAATCTAATTCTGGTGTCTGTTTTTACATTTGGGTCAAAAAACAATTTACCTGCTGGGCATAAAAATCCCTGGCATCACGAATTTTCTTCCCCGGACACAAAAAAATCTTGATTTTTAAAATCTATAAAAAACACCATTTCTAAGGATGAAATTCAACCCCGAATCTCATACTGGCCTCGGTTTTTACATTTGTGTCAAAAAATCTTTTTCACCTCCTGGGCACAAAAATTCCTGACCCCGGCATCAGGAATTTTCTTGCCCGGACACCAAAAAAATCTTGATTTTTAAAAACTATAAAAAGCACCATTTTTAAGGACGAAATTCAACCCCGAAACTAATTCTAGTGTCCATTTTTACATTTGGGTCAAAAAAAAAATTTCACCCCCTGAGCACAAAAATCCCTGACCCCGGCATCAGAAATTTACTTGCCCGGACACCAAAAAATGCTTGATTTTTAAAAACTATAAAAAACACCATTTGTAAGCGTGAAATTAAACCCCGAATGTAATTCTGGTGTCCGTTTTTACATTTGGGTCAAAAAAAAAAAATCACCTCCTGGGCACAAAAATCCCTGACCCCGGTATCAGGAATTTTCTTCCCCGGACACTAAAAAATTCTTGGTTTTTAAAAACTATGAAAAAAAACATTTTTAAGGATGAAATTCAACCCCGAATCTCATACTGGCCTCGGTTTTTACATTTGGGTCAAAAAAAAAATTTCACCCCCTGGGCACAAAAATCCCTGAACCCGGCAACAGGAATTTTCTTCCCCGGACACCAAAAATGCTTGATTTTTAAAAACTATAAAAAACACCATTTTTAAGCGTGAAATTCAACCCCGAATGTAATTCTGGCGTCCATTTTTACATTTGGGTCAAAAAAAAAATTCACTTCCTGGGCAGAAATATCCCTGACCCCGGCATCAGGAATTTCCTTCCCCGGACACCAAAAATATCTTCATTTACAAAAAGTATAAAAAACACGATTTTTAAGGATGCAATTAAACCTCGAATCTAATTCTGGTGTCTGTTTTTACATTTGGGTCAAAAAACAATTTACCTGCTGGGCATAAAAATCCCTGGCATCACGAATTTTCTTCCCCGGACACAAAAAAATCTTGATTTTTAAAATCTATAAAAAACACCATTTCTAAGGATGAAATTCAACCCCGAATCTCATACTGGCCTCGGTTTTTACATTTGTGTCAAAAAATCTTTTTCACCTCCTGGGCACAAAAATCCCTGACCCCGGCATCAGGAATTTTCTTGCCCGGACACCAAAAAATTCTTGATTTTTTATAAAAAGCACCATTTTTAAGGACGAAATTCAACCCCGAAACTAATTCTAGTGTCCATTTTTACATTTGGGTAAAAAAAAAAAATTCACCCCCAGGGCACAAAAATCCCTGACCCCGGCATCACGAATTTTCTTCCCCGGACATTAAAAAATTCTTGGTTTTTAAAAACTATGAAAAAAACCATTTTTAAGGATGAAATTCAACCCCGAATCTCATACTGGCCTCGGTTTTTACATTTGTGTCAAAAAAAAATTACCTCCTGGGCACAAAAATCCCTGACCCCGGCAACAGGAATTTTCTTCCCCAGACACCAAAAAATGCTTGATTTATAAAAAGTATAAAAAACACCATTTGTAAGCGTGAAATTCAACCCCGAATGTAATTCTGGTGTCCGTTTTTACATTTGGGTCAAAAAAAAAAATCACCTCCTGGGCACAAAAATCCCTGACCCCGGCAACAGGAATTTTCTTCCCCAGACACCAAAAAATGCTTGATTTTTAAAAAGTATAAAAAACACCATTTGTAAGCGTGAAATTCAACCCCGAATGTAATTCTGGTGTCCGTTTTTACATTTGGGTCAAAAAAAAAAATTCACCTCCTGGGCACAAAAATCCTTGACCCCGGCATCAGGAATTTCCTTCCCCGGACACTAAAAATATCTTCATTTACAAAAAGTATAAAAAACACCATTTTTAGGGATGCAATTAAACCTCGAATCTAATTCTGGTGTCTGTTTTTACATTTGGGTCAAAAAACAATTTACCTGCTGGGCATAAAAATCCCTGGACACCAAAAAATGCTTGATTTTTAAAAACTATAAAAAACACCATTTCTAAGGATGAAATTCAACCCCGAATCTCATACTGGCCTCGGTTTTTACATTTGTGTCAAAAAAAATTTACCTCCTGGGCACAAAAATCCCTGACCCCGGCATCACGAATTTTCTTCCCCGGACACCAAAAAATCTTGATTTTTAAAATCTATGAAAAAAACCATTTTTAAGGATGAAATTAAAACTCGAATCTAATTCTGGTGTCTGTTTTTACATTTGGGTCAAAAAAAAAATTACCTCCTGGGCACAAAAATCCCTGACCCCGGCATCACGAATTTTCTTCCCCGGACACCAAAAAAACCTTGATTTTTAAAATCTATAAAAATCACCATTTCTAAGGATGAAATTCAACCCCGAATCTCATACTGGCCTCGGTTTTTACATTTGTGTCAAAAAATCTTTTTCACCTCCTGGGCACAAAAATCCCTGACCCCGGCATCAGGAATTTTGTTGCCCGGACACCAAAAAATGCTTGATTTTTAAAAACTATAAAAAGCACCATTTTTAAGGACGAAATTCAACCCCGAAACTAATTCTAGTGTCCATTTTTACATTTGGGTCAAAAAATCTTTTTCACCTCCTGGGCACAAAAATCCCTGACCCCGGCATCATGAATTTTCTTCCCCGGACACTAAAAAATTCTTGATTTTTAAAAACTATAAAAAGCACCATTTTTAAGGACGAAATTCAACCCCGAAACTAATTCTAGTGTCCATTTTTACATTTGGGTAAAAAAAAAAATTTCACCCCTTGGGCACAAAAATCCCTGACCCCGGCATCAGAAATTTACTTGCCCGGACACCAAAAAATGCTTGATTTTTAAAAAGTATAAAAAACACCATTTTTAAGCGTGAAATTAAACCCCGAATGTAATTCTGGTGTCCGTTTTTACATTTGGGTCAAAAAAAAAAATATTTCACCTCCTGGGCACAAAAATCCCTGACCCCGGCATCACGAATTTTCTTCCCCGGACACAAAAAAATCTTGATTTTTAAAATCTATGAAAAACACCATGTGCAAGGATGAAATTCAACCCCAAATCTAATTCTGGAGTCCGTTTTTACATTTGGGTCAAAAAAAAAAATATTTCACCTCCTGGGCACAAAAATCCCTGACCCCGGCATCACGAATTTTCTTCCCTGGACACAAAAAAATCTTGATTTTTAAAATCTATGAAAAACACCATTTTCAAGGATGAAATTCAACCCTGAATCTAATTCTGGCATCAGTTTTTACATTTGGGTCAAAAAAAAAATTTTCACCCGCTGGGCACAAAAATCCCTGAACCCGGCAACAGGAATTTTCTTCCCCGGACACCAAAAATGCTTGATTTTTAAAAACTATAAAAAACACCATTCTTAAGCGTGAAATTCAACCCCGAATGTAATTCTGGTGTCCGTTTTTACATTTGGGTCAAAAAAAAAATTCACCTCCTGGGCACAAAAATCCCTGGCATCACGAATTTTCTTCCCCGGACACAAAAAAATCTTGATTTTTAAAATCTATAAAAAACACCATTTCTAAGGATGAAATTCAACCCCGAATCTCATACTGGCCTCGGTTTTTACATTTGTGTCAAAAAAAAAATTCACCTCCTGGGCACAAAAATCCCTGACCCTAGCATCACGAATTTTCTTCCCCGGACACCAAAAAATGCTTGATTTTTAAAATCTATAAAAAACACCATTTCTAAGGATGAAATTCAACCCCGAATCTCATACTGGCCTGGGTTTTTACATTTGTGTCAAAAAATCTTTTTCACCTCCTGGGCACAAAAATCCCTGACCCCGGGATCAGGAATTTTCTTGCCCGGACACCAAAAAATTCTTGATTTTTAAAAACTATAAAAAGCACCATTTTTAAGGACGAAATTCAACCCCGAAACTAATTCTAGTGTCCATTTTTACATTTGGGTCAAAAAAAAAATTTCACCCCCTGGGCACAAAAATCCCTGACCCCGGCATCAGAAATTTACTTGCCCGGACACCAAAAAATGCTTGATTTTTAAAAAGTATAAAAAACACCATTTTTAAGGGTGCAATTAAACCTCGAATCTCATTCTGGTGTCTGTTTTTACATTTGGGTCAAAAAACAATTTACCTGCTGGGCACAAAAATCCCAGGCATCACGAATTTTCTTCCCCGGACACAAAAAAATCTTGATTTTTAAAATCTATAAAAAACACCATTTCTAAGGATGAAATTCAACCCCGAATCTCATACTGGCCTCGGTTTTTACATTTGTGTCAAAAAATCTTTTTCACCTCCTGGGCACAAAAATCCCTGACCCCGGCATCACGAATTTTCTTCCCTGGACACAAAAAAATCTTGATTTTTAAAATCTATGAAAAACACCATTTTCAAGGATGAAATTCAACCCTGAATCTAATTCTGGCGTCAGTTTTTACATTTGGGTCAAAAAAAATTTTTTCACCCGCTGGGCACAAAAATCCCTGAACCCGGCAACAGGAATTTTGTTCCCCAGACACCAAAAATGCTTGATTTTTAAAAACTATAAAAAAACCATTTTTAAGTGTGAAATTCAACCCCGAATGTAATTCTGGCGTCCGTTTTTACATTTGGGTCAAAAAAAAAATTCACTTCCTGGGCAGAAATATCCCTGACCCCGGCATCAGGAATTTCCTTCCCCGGACACCAAAAATATCTTCATTTACAAAAAGTATAAAAAACACCATTTTTAAGGATGCAATTAAACCTCGAATCTAATTCTGGTGTCTGTTTTTACATTTGGGTAAAAAAAAAAATTACCTGCTGGGCACAAAAATCCCTGGCATCACGAATTTTCTTCCCCGGACACCAAAAAATCTTGATTTTTAAAATCTATAAAAAACACCATTTCTAAGGATGAAATTCAACCCCGAATCTCATACTGGCCTCGGTTTTTACATTTGTGTCAAAAAATCTTTTTCACCTCCTGGGCACAAAAATCCCTGACCCTAGCATCACGAATTTTCTTCCCCGGACACCAAAAAATGCTTGATTTTTAAAATCTATAAAAAACTCCATTTCTAAGGATGAAATTCAACCCCGAATCTCATACTGGCCTGGGTTTTTACATTTGTGTCAAAAAATCTTTTTCACCTCCTGGGCACAAAAATCCCTGACCCTAGCATCACGAATTTTCTTGCCCGGACACCAAAAAATTCTTGATTTATTAAAACTATAAAAAGCACCATTTTTAAGGACGAAATTCAACCCTGAAACTAATTCTACTGTCCATTTTTACATTTGGGTCAAAAAAAAAATTTCACCCCCTGGGCACAAAAATCCCTGACCCCGGCATCACGAATTTTCTTCCCCGGACACTAAAAAATTCTTGGTTTTTAAAAACTATGAAAAAAACCATTTTTAAGGATGAAATTCAACCCCGAATCTCATACTGGCCTCGGTTTTTACATTTGTGTAAAAAAAAAATTACCTCCTGGGCACAAAAATCCCTGACCCCGGCATCACGAATTTTCTTCCCCGGACACCAAAAAATGCTTGATTTTTAAAAACTATAAAAAACACCATTTGTAAGCGTGAAATTCAACCCCGAATGTAATTCTGGTGTCCGTTTTTACATTTGGGTCAAAAAAAAAAAAAATTCACCTCCTGGGCACAAAAATCCCTGACCCCGGCATCAGGAATTTCCTTCCCCGGACACTAAAAATATCTTCATTTACAAAAAGTATAAAAAACACCATTTTTAAGGATGCAATTAAACCTCGAATCTAATTCTGGTGTCTGTTTTTACATTTGGGTCAAAAAACAATTTACCTGCTGGGCATAAAAATCCCTGGCATCACGAATTTTCTTCCCCGGACACAAAAAAATCTTGATTTTTAAAATCTATAAAAAACACCATTTCTAAGGATGAAATTCAACCCCGAATCTCATACTGGCCTCGGTTTTTACATTTGTGTCAAAAAATCTTTTTCACCCCCTGGGCACAAAAATCCCTGACCCCGGCATCAGAAATTTACTTGCCCGGACACCAAAAAATGCTTGATTTTTAAAAAGTATAAAAAACACCATTTTTAAACGTGAAATTAAACCCCGAATGTAATTCTGGTGTCCGTTTTTACATTTGGGTCAAAAAAAAAAAATCACATCCTGGGCACAAAAATCCCTGACTCCGGCATCAGGAATTTTCTTCACCGGACACAAAAAAATCTTGATTTTTAAAATCTATGAAAAACACCATTTTCAAGGATGAAATTCAACCCTGAATCTAATTCTGGTGTCAGTTTTTACATTTGGGTCAAAAAAAAAATTTTCACCCGCTGGGCACAAAAATCCCTGACCCCGGCATCAGGAATTTTCTTGCCCGGACACCAAAAAATTCTTGATTTTTAAAAACTATAAAAAGCACCATTTTTAAGGACGAAATTCAACCCCGAAACTAATTCTAGTGTCCATTTTTACATTTGGGTCAAAAAAAAATTTCACCTCCTGGGCACAAAAATCCCTGACTCCGGCATCAGGAATTTTCTTCCCCGGACACCAAAAAATCTTGATTTTTAAAATCTATGAAAAACACCATTTTCAAGGATGAAATTCAACCCTGAATGTAATTCTGGTGTCCGTTTTTACATTTGGGTCAAAAAAAATTTACCTCCTGGGCACAAAAATCCCTGACCCCGGCATCACGAATTTTCTTCCCCGGACACCAAAAAATCTTGATTTTTAAAATCTATGAAAAAAACCATTTTTAAGGATGAAATTAAAACTCGAATCTAATTCTGGTGTCTGTTTTTACATTTGGGTCAAAAAAAATTTACCTGCTGGGCACAAAAATCCCTGACCCCGGCATCACGAATTTTCTTCCCCGGACACCAAAAAATGCTTGATTTTTAAAATCTATAAAAAACACCATTTCTAAGGATGAAATTCAACCCCGAATCTCATACTGGCCTGGGTTTTTACATTTGTGTCAAAAAATCTTTTTCACCTCCTGGGCACAAAAATCCCTGACCCCGGCATCAGGAATTTTCTTGCCCGGACACCAAAAAATTCTTGATTTTTAAAAACTATAAAAAACACCATTTCTAAGGATGAAATTCAACCCCGAATCTCATACTGGCCTCGGTTTTTACATTTGTGTAAAAAAAATAATTTACCTCCTGGGCACAAAAATCCCTGACCCCGGCATCACGAATTTTCTTCCCCGGACACCAAAAAATCTTGATTTTTAAAATCTATGAAAAAAACCATTTTTAAGGATGAAATTAAAACTCGAATCTAATTCTGGTGTCTGTTTTTACATTTGGGTGAAAAAAAATTTACCTCCTGGGCACAAAAATCCCTGACCCCGGCATCACGAATTTTCTTCCCTGGACACAAAAAAATCTTGATTTTTAAAATCTATGAAAAACACCATTTTCAAGGATGAAATTCAACCCTGAATCTAATTCTGGCGTCCGTTTTTACATTTGGGTCAAAAAAAAAATTTTCACCCGCTGGGCACAAAAATCCCTGACCCCGGCATCAGAAATTTACTTGCCCGGACACCAAAAAATGCTTGATTTTTAAAAAGTATAAAAAACACCATTTTTAAGCGTGAAATTAAACCCCGAATGTAATTCTGGTGTCCGTTTTTACATTTGGGTCAAAAAAAAATTCACCTCCTGGGCACAAAAATCCCTGACTCCGGCATCAGGAATTTTCTTCCCCGGACACAAAAAAATCTTGATTTTTAAAATCTATGAAAAACACCATTTTCAAGGATGAAATTCAACCCTGAATCTAATTCTGGTGTCAGTTTTTACATTTGGGTCAAAAAAAAAATTTGAAACTAATTCTAGTGTAAAAACCGAGGCCAGTATGAGATTCGGGGTTGAATTTCATCCTTAAAAATGGTTTTTTTCATAGTTTTTAAAAACCAAGAATTTTTTAGTGTCCGGGGAAGAAAATTCGTGATGCCGGGGTCAGGGATTTTTGTGCCCAGTGGGTGAAATTTTTTTTTTGACCCAAATGTAAAAATGGACACTAGAATTAGTTTCAGGGTTGAATTTCGTCCTTAAAAATGGTGCTTTTTATAGTTTTAATAAATCAAGAATTTTTTGGTGTCCGGGCAAGAAAATTCGTGATGCCGGGGTCAGGGATTTTTGTGCCCAGGAGGTGAAAAAGATTTTTTGACACAAATGTAAAAACCCAGGCCAGTATGAGATTCGGGGTTGAATTTCATCCTTAGAAATGGAGTTTTTTATAGATTTTAAAAATCAAGCATTTTTTGGTGTCCGGGGAAGAAAATTCGTGATGCTAGGGTCAGGGATTTTTGTGCCCAGGAGGTAATTTTTTTTTGACACAAATGTAAAAACCGAGGCCAGTATGAGATTCGGGGTTGAATTTCACGCTTAAAAATGGTTTTTTTAATAGTTTTTAAAAATCAAGCATTTTTGGTGTCCGGGGAAGAAAATTCCTGTTGCCGGGTTCAGGGATTTTTGTGCCCAGCGGGTGAAATTTTTTTTTGACCCAAATGTAAAAATGGACACTAGAATTAGTTTCGGGGTTGAATTTCGTCCTTAAAAATGGTGCTTTTTATAGTTTTTAAAAATCAAGAATTTTTTGGTGTCCGGGCTTAGAAACACCATTTCTAAGGATGAAATTCAACCCCGAATCTCATACTGGCCTCGGTTTTTACATTTGTGTCAAAAAATCTTTTTCACCTCCTGGGCACAAAAATCCCTGACCCCGGCATCAGGAATTTTCTTGCCCGGACACCAAAAAATTCTTGATTTTTAAAAACTATAAAAAGCACCCTTTTTAAGGACGAAATTCAACCCCGAAACTAATTCTAGTGTCCATTTTTACATTTGGGTCAAAAAAAAAATTTCACCCCCTGGGCACAAAAATCCCTGACCCCGGCATCAGAAATTTACTTGCCCGGACACCAAAAAATGCTTGATTTTTAAAAAGTATAAAAAACACCATTTTTAAGCGTGAAATTAAACCCCGAATGTAATTCTGGTGTCCGTTTTTACATTTGGGTCAAAAAAAAAAATTCACCTCCTGGGCACAAAAATCCCTGACTCCGGCATCAGGAATTTTCTTCCCCGGACACAAAAAAATCTTGATTTTTAAAATCTATGAAAAACACCATTTTCAAGGATGAAATTCAACCCTGAATCTAATTCTGGTGTCAGTTTTTACATTTGGGTCAAAAAAAAAATTTTCACCCGCTGGGCACAAAAATCCCTGACCCCGGCATCAGGAATTTTCTTGCCCGGACACCAAAAAATTCTTGATTTTTAAAAACTATAAAAAGCACCATTTTTAAGGACGAAATTCAACCCCGAAACTAATTCTAGTGTCCATTTTTACATTTGGGTCAAAAAAAAATTTCACCCCCTGGGCACAAAAATCCCTGACCCCGGCATCACGAATTTTCTTCCCCGGACACTAAAAAATTCTTGGTTTTTAAAAAGTATGAAAAAAACAATTTTTAAGGATGAAATTCAACCCCGAATCTCATACTGGCCTCGGTTTTTACATTTGTGTCAAAAAAAATTTACCTCCTGGGCACAAAAATCCCTGACCCCGGCATCACGAATTTTCTTCCCCGGACACCAAAAAATCTTGATTTTTAAAATCTATGAAAAACACCATTTTCAAGGATGAAATTCAACCCTGAATGTAATTCTGGTGTCCGTTTTTACATTTGGGTCAAAAAAAAATTTCACCTCCAGGGCACAAAAATCCCTGACACCGGCATCAGGAATTTTGTCCCCCGGACATTCCAAAAATGTTCATTTACAAAAACTATAAAAAACACCATTTTTAAGGATGAAATTCAACCCCGAACCTCATTCTGGAATCGGTTTTTACATTTGGGTCAAATAAAATTTTCACCTCCTGGGCACAAAAATCCCTGACCCCGGCATCAGGAATTTCCTTCCCCGGACACCAAAAATATCTTCATTTACAAAAAGTATAAAAAACACCATTTTTAAGGATGCAATTAAACCTCGAATCTAATTCTGGTGTCTGTTTTTACATTTGGGTCAAAAAACAATTTACCTGCTGGGCATAAAAATCCCTGGCATCACGAATTTTCTTCCCTGGACACAAAAAAATCTTGATTTTTAAAATCTATAAAAAACACCATTTCTAAGGATGAAATTCAACCCCGAATCTCATACTGGCCTCGGTTTTTACATTTGTGTCAAAAAATCTTTTTCACCTCCTGGGCACAAAAATCCCTGACTCCGGCATCAGGAATTTTCTTGCCCGGACACCAAAAAATTCTTGATTTTTAAAAACTATAAAAAGCACCATTTTTAAGGACGAAATTCAACCCCGAAACTAATTCTAGTGTCCATTTTTACATTTGGGTCAAAAAAAAAATTCACCTCCTGGGCACAAAAATCCCTGACTCCGGCATCAGGAATTTTATTCCCCGGACACCAAAAAATCTTGATTTTTAAAATCTATGAAAAACACCATTTTCAAGGATGAAATTCAACCCTGAATGTAATTCTGGTGTCCGTTTTTACATTTGGGTAAAAAAAAATTTACCTCCTGGGCACAAAAATCCCTGACCCCGGCATCACGAATTTTCTTCCCCGGACACCAAAAAAACTTGATTTTTAAAATCTATGAAAAAAACCATTTTTAAGGATGAAATTAAAACTCGAATCTAATTCTGGTGTCTGTTTTTACATTTGGGTCAAAAAAAATTTACCTGCTGGGCACAAAAATCCCTGACCCCGGCATCACGAATTTTCTTGCCCGGACACCAAAAAATTCTTGATTTTTAAAAACTATAAAAAACACCATTTCTAAGGATGAAATTCAACCCCGAATCTCATACTGGCCTCAGTTTTTACATTTGTGTAAAAAAAATAATTTACCTCCTGGGCACAAAAATCCCTGACCCCGGCATCACGAATTTTCTTCCCCGGACACCAAAAAATTCTTGATTTTTAAAAACTATAAAAAGCACCATTTTTAAGGACGTAATTCAACCCCGAAACTAATTCTAGTGTCCATTTTTACATTTGGGTCAAAAAAAAAATTTCACCCCCTGGGCACAAAAATCCCTGACCCCGGCATCACGAATTTTCTTCCCCGGACACTAAAAAATTCTTGGTTTTTAAAAACTATGAAAAAAACCATTTTTAAGGATGAAATTCAACCCCGAATCTCATACTGGCCTCGGTTTTTACATTTGTGTCAAAAAAAAATTACCTCCTGGGCACAAAAATCCCTGACCCCGGCATCACGAATTTTCTTCCCCGGACACCAAAAAATGCTTGATTTTTAAAAACTATAAAAAACACCATTTGTAAGCGTGAAATTCAACCCCGAATGTAATTCTGGCGTCCGTTTTTACATTTGGGTCAAAAAAAAAATTCACTTCCTGGGCAGAAATATCCCTGACCCCGGCATCAGGAATTTCCTTCCCCGGACACCAAAAATATCTTCATTTACAAAAAGTATAAAAAACACCATTTTTAAAGATGCAATTAAACCTCGAATCTAATTCTGGTGTCTGTTTTTACATTTGTGTCAAAAAAAATTACCTCCTGGGCACAAAAATCCCTGACCCCGGCATCACGAATTTTCTTCCCCGGACACCAAAAAATCTTGATTTTTAAAATCTATGAAAAACACCATTTTCAAGGATGAAATTCAACCCTGAATGTAATTCTGGTGTCCGTTTTTACATTTGGGTCAAAAAAAAATTTCACCTCCAGGGCACAAAAATCCCTGACACCGGCATCAGGAATTTTGTCCCCCGGACATTCCAAAAATGTTCATTTACAAAAACAATAAAAAACACCATTTTTAAGGATGAAATTCAACCCCGAACCTCATTCTGGAATCGGTTTTTACATTTGGGTCAAATAAAATTTTCACCTCCTGGGCACAAAAATCCCTGACCCCGGCATCAGGAATTTCCTTCCCCGGACACCAAAAATACCTTCATTTAGAAAAAGTATAAAAAACACCATTTTTAAGGATGCAATTAAACCTCGAATCTAATTCTGGTGTCTGTTTTTACATTTGGGTCAAAAAACAATTTACCTGCTGGGCATAAAAATCCCTGGCATCACGAATTTTCTTCCCCGAACACAAAAAAATCTTGATTTTTAAATTCTATGAAAAACAGCATTTTCAAGGATGAAATTCAACCCCAAATCTAATTCTGGAGTCCGTTTTTACATTTGGGTCAGAAAAAAATATTTCACCTCCTGGGCACAAAAATCCCTGACCCCAGCATCACGAATTTTCTTCCCTGGACACAAAAAAATGTTGATTTTTAAAATCTATAAAAAACACCATTTCTAAGGATGAAATTCAACCCCGAATCTCATACTGGCCTCGGTTTTTACATTTGTGTCAAAAAATCTTTTTCACCTCCTGGGCACAAAAATCCCTGACCCCGGCATCACGAATTTTCTTCCCTGGACACAAAAAAATCTTGATTTTTAAAATCTATGAAAAACACCATTTTCAAGGATGAAATTCAACCCTGAATCTAATTCTGGCGTCAGTTTTTACATTTGGGTCAAAAAAAAAATTTTCACCCGCTGGGCACAAAAATCCCTGAACCCGGCAACAGGAATTTTGTTCCCCAGACACCAAAAATGCTTGATTTTTAAAAACTATAAAAAAACCATTTTTAAGTGTGAAATTCAACCCCGAATGTAATTCTGGCGTCCGTTTTTACATTTGGGTCAAAAAAAAAATTCACTTCCTGGGCAGAAATATCCCTGACCCCGGCATCAGGAATTTCCTTCCCCGGACACCAAAAATATCTTCATTTACAAAAAGTATAAAAAACACCATTTTTAAGGATGCAATTAAACCTCGAATCTAATTCTGGTGTCTGTTTTTACATTTGGGTAAAAAAAAAAATTACCTGCTGGGCACAAAAATCCCTGGCATCACGAATTTTCTTCCCCGGACACCAAAAAATCTTGATTTTTAAAATCTATAAAAAACACCATTTCTAAGGATGAAATTCAACCCCGAATCTCATACTGGCCTCGGTTTTTACATTTGTGTCAAAAAAAAATTTCACCTCCTGGGCACAAAAATCCCTGACCCTAGCATCACGAATTTTCTTCCCCGGACACCAAAAAATGCTTGATTTTTAAATCTATAAAAAACTCCATTTCTAAGGATGAAATTCAACCCCGAATCTCATACTGGCCTGGGTTTTTACATTTGTGTCAAAAAATCTTTTTCACCTCCTGGGCACAAAAATCCCTGACGAATTTTCTTGCCCGGACACCAAAAAATTCTTGATTTATTAAAACTATAAAAAGCACCATTTTTAAGGACGAAATTCAACCCTGAAACTAATTCTAGTGTCCATTTTTACATTTGGGTCAAAAAAAAAATTTCACCCCCTGGGCACAAAAATCCCTGACCCCGGCATCACGAATTTTCTTCCCCGGACACTAAAAAATTCTTGGTTTTTAAAAACTATGAAAAAAACCATTTTTAAGGATGAAATTCAACCCCGAATCTCATACTGGCCTCGGTTTTTACATTTGTGTAAAAAAAAAAATTACCTCCTGGGCACAAAAATCCCTGACCCCGGCATCACGAATTTTCTTCCCCGGACACCAAAAAATGCTTGATTTTTAAAATCTATAAAAAACACCATTTCTAAGGATGAAATTCAACCCCGAATCTCATACTGGCCTCGGTTTTTAAATTTGTGTCAAAAAATCTTTTTCACCCCCTGGGCACAAAAATCCCTGACCCCGGCATCAGAAATTTACTTGCCCGGACACCAAAAAATGCTTGATTTTTAAAAAGTATAAAAAACACCATTTTTAAACGTGAAATTAAACCCCGAATGTAATTCTGGTGTCCGTTTTTACATTTGGGTCAAAAAAAAAAAATCACCTCCTGGGCACAAAAATCCCTGACTCCGGCATCAGGAATTTTCTTCCCCGGACACAAAAAAATCTTGATTTTTAAAATCTATGAAAAACACCATTTTCAAGGATGAAATTCAACCCTGAATCTAATTCTGGTGTCAGTTTTTACATTTGGGTCAAAAAAAAAATTTTCACCCGCTGGGCACAAAAATCCCTGACCCCGGCATCAGGAATTTTCTTGCCCGGACACCAAAAAATTCTTGATTTTTAAAATCTATGAAAAACACCATTTTCAAGGATGAAATTCAACCCTGAATGTAATTCTGGTGTCCGTTTTTACATTTGGGTCAAAAAAAAATTTCACCTCCAGGGCACAAAAATCCCTGACCCCGGCATCAGGAATTTCCTTCCCCGTACACCAAAAATATTTTAATTTACAAAAAGTATAAAAAACACCATTTTTAAGGATGCAATTAAACCTCGAATCTAATTCTGGTGTCTGTTTTTACATTTGGGTCAAAAAACAATTTACCTGCTGGGCATAAAAATCCCTGGCATCACGAATTTTCTTCCCTGGACACAAAAAAATCTAGATTTTTAAAATCTATAAAAAACACCATTTCTAAGGATGAAATTCAACCCCGAATTTCATACTGGCCTCGGTTTTTACATTTGTGTCAAAAAATCTTTTTCACCTCCTGGGCACAAAAATCCCTGACTCCGGCATCAGGAATTTTCTTGCCCGGACACCAAAAAATTCTTGATTTTTAAAAACTATAAAAAGCACCATTTTTAAGGACGAAATTCAACCCCGAAACTAATTCTAGTGTCCATTTTTACATTTGGGTCAAAAAAAAATTTCACCTCCTGGGCACAAAAATCCCTGACCCCGGCATCAGGAATTTTCTTCCCCGGACACCAAAAAATCTTGATTTTTAAAATCTATGAAAAACACCATTTTCAAGGATGAAATTCAACCCTGAATGTAATTCTGGTGTCCGTTTTTACATTTGGGTCAAAAAAAATTTACCTCCTGGGCACAAAAATCCCTGACCCCGGCATCACGAATTTTCTTCCCCGGACACCAAAAAATCTTGATTTTTAAAATCTATGAAAAAAACCATTTTTAAGGATGAAATTAAAACTCGAATCTAATTCTGGTGTCTGTTTTTACATTTGGGTCAAAAAAAATTTACCTGCTGGGCACAAAAATCCCTGACCCCGGCATCACGAATTTTCTTCCCCGGACACCAAAAAATGCTTGATTTTTAAAAACTATAAAAAACACCATTTCTAAGGATGAAATTCAACCCCGAATCTCATACTGGCCTGGGTTTTTACATTTGTGTCAAAAAATCTTTTTCACCTCCTGGGCACAAAAATCCCTGACCCCGGCATCACGAATTTTCTTCCCCGGACACTAAAAAATTCTTGGTTTTTAAAAACTATGAAAAAAACCATTTTTAAGGATGAAATTCAACCCCGAATCTCATACTGGCCTCGGTTTTTACATTTGTGTAAAAAAAAAAAATTACCTCCTGGGCACAAAAATCCCTGACCCCGGCATCACGAATTTTCTTCCCCGGACACCAAAAAATGCTTGATTTTTAAAATCTATAAAAAACACCATTTCTAAGGATGAAATTCAACCCCGAATCTCATACTGGCCTCGGTTTTTAAATTTGTGTCAAAAAATCTTTTTCACCCCCTGGGCACAAAAATCCCTGACCCCGGCATCAGAAATTTACTTGCCCGGACACCAAAAAATGCTTGATTTTTAAAAAGTATAAAAAACACCATTTTTAAACGTGAAATTAAACCCCGAATGTAATTCTGGTGTCCGTTTTTACATTTGGGTCAAAAAAAAAAAATCACCTCCTGGGCACAAAAATCCCTGACTCCGGCATCAGGAATTTTCTTCCCCGGACACAAAAAAATCTTGATTTTTAAAATCTATGAAAAACACCATTTTCAAGGATGAAATTCAACCCTGAATCTAATTCTGGTGTCAGTTTTTACATTTGGGTCAAAAAAAAAATTTTCACCCGCTGGGCACAAAAATCCCTGACCCCGGCATCAGGAATTTTCTTGCCCGGACACCAAAAAATTCTTGATTTTTAAAAACTATAAAAAGCACCATTTTTAAGGACGAAATTCAACCCCGAAACTAATTCTAGTGTCCATTTTTACATTTGGGTCAAAAAAAAAATTTCACCCCCTGGGCACAAAAATCCCTGACCCCGGCAACAGGAATTTTCTTCCCCGGACACCAAAAAATCTTGATTTTTAAAATCTATGAAAAACACCATTTTCAAGGATGAAATTCAACCCTGAATGTAATTCTGGTGTCCGTTTTTACATTTGGGTCAAAAAAAAATTTCACCTCCAGGGCACAAAAATCCCTGACACCGGCATCAGGAATTTTGTCCCCTGGACACCCCAAAAATGTTCATTTACAAAAACTATAAAAAACACCATTTTTAAGGATGAAATTCAACCCCGAACCTCATTCTGGAATCGGTTTTTACATTTGGGTCAAATAAAATTTTCACCTCCTGGGCACAAAAATCCCTGACCCCGGCATCAGGAATTTCCTTCCCCGTACACCAAAAATATTTTAATTTACAAAAAGTATAAAAAACACCATTTTTAAGGATGCAATTAAACCTCGAATCTAATTCTGGTGTCTGTTTTTACATTTGGGTCAAAAAACAATTTACCTGCTGGGCATAAAAATCCCTGGCATCACGAATTTTCTTCCCTGGACACAAAAAAATCTAGATTTTTAAAATCTATAAAAAACACCATTTCTAAGGATGAAATTCAACCCCGAATTTCATACTGGCCTCGGTTTTTACATTTGTGTCAAAAAATCTTTTTCACCTCCTGGGCACAAAAATCCCTGACTCCGGCATCAGGAATTTTCTTGCCCGGACACCAAAAAATTCTTGATTTTTAAAAACTATAAAAAGCACCATTTTTAAGGACGAAATTCAACCCCGAAACTAATTCTAGTGTCCATTTTTACATTTGGGTCAAAAAAAAATTTCACCTCCTGGGCACAAAAATCCCTGACCCCGGCATCAGGAATTTTCTTCCCCGGACACCAAAAAATCTTGATTTTTAAAATCTATGAAAAACACCACTTTCAAGGATGAAATTCAACCCTGAATGTAATTCTGGTGTCCGTTTTTACATTTGGGTCAAAAAAAATTTACCTCCTGGGCACAAAAATCCCTGACCCCGGCATCACGAATTTTCTTCCCCGGACACCAAAAAATCTTGATTTTTAAAATCTATGAAAAAAACCATTTTTAAGGATGAAATTAAAACTCGAATCTAATTCTGGTGTCTGTTTTTACATTTGGGTCAAAAAAAATTTACCTGCTGGGCACAAAAATCCCTGACCCCGGCATCACGAATTTTCTTCCCCGGACACCAAAAAATGCTTGATTTTTAAAAACTATAAAAAACACCATTTCTAAGGATGAAATTCAACCCCGAATCTCATACTGGCCTGGGTTTTTACATTTGTGTCAAAAAATCTTTTTCACCTCCTGGGCACAAAAATCCCTGACCCCGGCATCAGGAATTTTCTTGCCCGGACACCAAAAAATTCTTGATTTTTAAAAACTATAAAAAACACCATTTCTAAGGATGAAATTCAACCCCGAATCTCATACTGGCCTCGGTTTTTACATTTGTGTAAAAAAAATAATTTACCTCCTGGGCACAAAAATCCCTGACCCCGGCATCACGAATTTTCTTCCCCGGACACCAAAAAATCTTGATTTTTAAAATCTATGAAAAAAACCATTTTTAAGGATGAAATTAAAACTCGAATCTAATTCTGGTGTCTGTTTTTACATTTGGGTGAAAAAAAATTTACCTCCTGGGCACAAAAATCCCTGACCCCGGCATCACGAATTTTCTTCCCTGGACACAAAAAAATCTTGATTTTTAAAATCTATGAAAAACACCATTTTCAAGGATGAAATTCAACCCTGAATCTAATTCTGGCGTCAGTTTTTACATTTGGGTCAAAAAAAAAATTTTCACCCGCTGGGCACAAAAATCCCTGAACCCGGCAACAGGAATTTTCTTCCCCGGACACCAAAAATGCTTGATTTTTAAAAACTATAAAAAAAACCATTTTTAAGCGTGAAATTCAACCCCGAATGTAATTCTGGCGTCCGTTTTTACATTTGGGTCAAAAAAATTTTTCACTTCCTGGGCAGAAATATCCCTGACCCCGGCATCAGGAATTTCCTTCCCCGGACACCAAAAATATCTTCATTTACAAAAAGTATAAAAAACACCATTTTTAAGGATGCAATTAAACCTCGAATCTAATTCTGGTGTCTGTTTTTACATTTGGGTAAAAAAAAAATTACCTGCTGGGCACAAAAATCCCTGGCATCACGAATTTTCTTCCCCGGACACCAAAAAATCTTGATTTTTAAAATCTATAAAAAAACACCATTTCTAAGGATGAAATTCAACCCCGAATCTCATACTGGCCTCGGTTTTTACATTTGTGTCAAAAAAAAAATTCACCTCCTGGGCACAAAAATCCCTGACCCCGGCATCAGGAATTTTCTTGCCCGGACACCAAAAAATTCTTCATTTATTAAAACTATAAAAAGCACCATTTTTAAGGACGAAATTCAACCTTGAAACTAATTCTAGTGTCCATTTTTACATTTGGGTCAAAAAAAATTTTTCACCCCCTGGGCACAAAAATCCCTGACCCCGGCATCACGAATTTTCTTCCCCGGACACTAAAAAATTCTTGGTTTTTAAAAACTATGAAAAAAACCATTTTTAAGGATGAAATTCAACCCCGAATCTCATACTGGCCTCGGTTTTTACATTTGTGTCAAAAAAAATTACCTCCTGGGCACAAAAATCCCTGACCCCGGCATCACGAATTTTCTTCCCCGGACACCAAAAAATCTTGATTTTTAAAATCTATGAAAAACACCATTTTCAAGGATGAAATTCAACCCTGAATGTAATTCTGGTGTCCGTTTTTACATTTGGGTCAAAAAAAAATTTCACCTCCAGGGCACAAAAATCCCTGACACCGGCATCAGGAATTTTGTCCCCCGGACATTCCAAAAATGTTCATTTACAAAAACTATAAAAAACACCATTTTTAAGGATGAAATTCAACCCCGAACCTCATTCTGGAATCGGTTTTTACATTTGGGTCAAATAAAATTTTCACCTCCTGGGCACAAAAATCCCTGACCCCGGCATCAGGAATTTCCTTCCCCGGACACCAAAAATATCTTCATTTACAAAAAGTATAAAAAACACCATTTTTAAGGATGCAATTAAACCTCGAATCTAATTCTGGTGTCTGTTTTTACATTTGGGTCAAAAAACAATTTACCTGCTGGGCATAAAAATCCCTGGCATCACGAATTTTCTTCCCCGAACACAAAAAAATCTTGATTTTTAAATTCTATGAAAAACACCATTTTCAAGGATGAAATTCAACCCCAAATCTAATTCTAGAGTCCGTTTTTACATTTGGGTCAGAAAAAAATATTTCACCTCCTGGGCACAAAAATCCCTGACCCCAGCATCACGAATTTTCTTCCCTGGACACAAAAAAATGTTGATTTTTAAAATCTATAAAAAACACCATTTCTAAGGATGAAATTTAACCCCGAATCTCATACTGGCCTCGGTTTTTACATTTGTGTCAAAAAATCTTTTTCACCTCCTGGGCACAAAAATCCCTGACTCCGGCATCAGGAATTTTCTTGCCCGGACACCAAAAAATTCTTGATTTTTAAAAACTATAAAAAGCACCATTTTTAAGGACGAAATTCAACCCCGAAACTAATTCTAGTGTCCATTTTTACATTTGGGTCAAAAAAAAATTTCACCCGCTGGGCACAAAAATCACTGAACCCGGCAACAGGAATTTTCTTCCCCGGACACCAAAAATGCTTGATTTTTAAAAACTATAAAAAAAAACATTTTTAAGCGTGAAATTCAACCCCGAATGTAATTCTGGCGTCCGTTTTTACATTTGGGTCAAAAAAAAATTTCACTTCCTGGGCACAAAAATCCCTGACCCCGGCATCACGAATTTTCTTCCCCGGACACTAAAAAATTCTTGGTTTTTAAAAACTATGAAAAAAACCATTTTTAAGGATGAAATTCAACCCCGAATCTCATACTGGCCTCGGTTTTTACATTTGTGTCAAAAAAAAATTACCTCCTGGGCACAAAAATCCCTGACCCTAGCATCACGAATTTTCTTCCCCGGACACCAAAAAATGCTTGATTTTTAAAATGTATAAAAAACACCATTTCTAAGGATGAAATTCAACCCCGAATCTCATACTGGCCTCGGTTTTTACATTTGTGTCAAAAAATCTTTTTCACCTCCTGGGCACAAAAATCCCTGACCCCGGCATCAGGAATTTTCTTGCCCGGACACCAAAAAATTCTTGATTTTTAAAAACTATAAAAAGCACCCTTTTTAAAGACGAAATTCAACCCCGAAACTAATTCTAGTGTCCATTTTTACATTTGGGTCAAAAAAAAAATTTCACCCCCTGGGCACAAAAATCCCTGACCCCGGCATCAGAAATTTACTTGCCCGGACACCAAAAAATTCTTCATTTATTAAAACTATAAAAAGCACCATTTTTAAGGACGAAATTCAACCTTGAAACTAATTCTAGTGTCCATTTTTACATTTGGGTCAAAAAAAATTTTTCACCCCCTGGGCACAAAAATCCCTGACCCCGGCATCACGAATTTTCTTCCCCGGACACTAAAAAATTCTTGGTTTTTAAAAACTATGAAAAAAACCATTTTTAAGGATGAAATTCAACCCCGAATCTCATACTGGCCTCGGTTTTTACATTTGTGTCAAAAAAAATTACCTCCTGGGCACAAAAATCCCTGACCCCGGCATCACGAATTTTCTTCCCCGGACACCAAAAAATCTTGATTTTTAAAATCTATGAAAAACACCATTTTCAAGGATGAAATTCAACCCTGAATGTAATTCTGGTGTCCGTTTTTACATTTGGGTCAAAAAAAAATTTCACCTCCAGGGCACAAAAATCCCTGACACCGGCATCAGGAATTTTGTCCCCCGGACATTCCAAAAATGTTCATTTACAAAAACTATAAAAAACACCATTTTTAAGGATGAAATTCAACCCCGAACCTCATTCTGGAATCGGTTTTTACATTTGGGTCAAATAAAATTTTCACCTCCTGGGCACAAAAATCCCTGACCCCGGCATCAGGAATTTCCTTCCCCGGACACCAAAAATATCTTCATTTACAAAAAGTATAAAAAACACCATTTTTAAGGATGCAATTAAACCTCGAATCTAATTCTGGTGTCTGTTTTTACATTTGGGTCAAAAAACAATTTACCTGCTGGGCATAAAAATCCCTGGCATCACGAATTTTCTTCCCCGAACACAAAAAAATCTTGATTTTTAAATTCTATGAAAAACACCATTTTCAAGGATGAAATTCAACCCCAAATCTAATTCTAGAGTCCGTTTTTACATTTGGGTCAGAAAAAAATATTTCACCTCCTGGGCACAAAAATCCCTGACCCCAGCATCACGAATTTTCTTCCCTGGACACAAAAAAATGTTGATTTTTAAAATCTATAAAAAACACCATTTCTAAGGATGAAATTTAACCCCGAATCTCATACTGGCCTCGGTTTTTACATTTGTGTCAAAAAATCTTTTTCACCTCCTGGGCACAAAAATCCCTGACTCCGGCATCAGGAATTTTCTTGCCCGGACACCAAAAAATTCTTGATTTTTAAAAACTATAAAAAGCACCATTTTTAAGGACGAAATTCAACCCCGAAACTAATTCTAGTGTCCATTTTTACATTTGGGTCAAAAAAAAATTTCACCCGCTGGGCACAAAAATCCCTGAACCCGGCAACAGGAATTTTCTTCCCCGGACACCAAAAATGCTTGATTTTTAAAAACTATAAAAAAAAACATTTTTAAGCGTGAAATTCAACCCCGAATGTAATTCTGGCGTCCGTTTTTACATTTGGGTCAAAAAAAAATTTCACTTCCTGGGCACAAAAATCCCTGACCCCGGCATCACGAATTTTCTTCCCCGGACACTAAAAAATTCTTGGTTTTTAAAAACTATGAAAAAAACCATTTTTAAGGATGAAATTCAACCCCGAATCTCATACTGGCCTCGGTTTTTACATTTGTGTCAAAAAAAAATTACCTCCTGGGCACAAAAATCCCTGACCCTAGCATCACGAATTTTCTTCCCCGGACACCAAAAAATGCTTGATTTTTAAAATGTATAAAAAACACCATTTCTAAGGATGAAATTCAACCCCGAATCTCATACTGGCCTCGGTTTTTACATTTGTGTCAAAAAATCTTTTTCACCTCCTGGGCACAAAAATCCCTGACCCCGGCATCAGGAATTTTCTTGCCCGGACACCAAAAAATTCTTGATTTTTAAAAACTATAAAAAGCACCCTTTTTAAGGACGAAATTCAACCCCGAAACTAATTCTAGTGTCCATTTTTACATTTGGGTCAAAAAAAAAATTTCACCCCCTGGGCACAAAAATCCCTGACCCCGGCATCAGAAATTTACTTGCCCGGACACCAAAAAATGCTTGATTTTTAAAAAGTATAAAAAACACCATTTTTAAGCGTGAAATTAAACCCCGAATGTAATTCTGGTGTCCGTTTTTACATTTGGGTCAAAAAAAAAATTCACCTCCTGGGCACAAAAATCCCTGACCCCGGCATCAGGAATTTCCTTCCCCGGACACTAAAAAATCTTGATTTTTAAAATCTATGAAAAACACCATTTTCAAGGATGAAATTCAACCCTGAATCTAATTCTGGTGTCAGTTTTTACATTTGGGTCAAAAAAAAAATTTTCACCCGCTGGGCACAAAAATCCCTGACCCCGGCATCACGAATTTTCTTCCCCGGACACTAAAAAATTCTTGGTTTTTAAAAAGTATGAAAAAAACAATTTTTAAGGATGAAATTCAACCCCGAATCTCATACTGGCCTCGGTTTTTACATTTGTGTCAAAAAAAATTTACCTCCTGGGCACAAAAATCCCTGACCCCGGCATCACGAATTTTCTTCCCCGGACACCAAAAAATCTTGATTTTTAAAATCTATGAAAAAAACCATTTTTAAGGATGAAATTAAAACTCGAATCTAATTCTGGTGTCTGTTTTTACATTTGGGTCAAAAAAAAATTACCTCCTGGGCACAAAAATCCCTGACCCCGGCATCACGAATTTTCTTCCCTGGACACAAAAAAATCTTGATTTTTAAAATCTATGAAAAACACCATTTTCAAGGATGAAATTCAACCCTGAATCTAATTCTGGCGTCAGTTTTTACATTTGGGTCAAAAAAAAAATTTTCACCCGCTGGGCACAAAAATCCCTGAACCCGGCAACAGGAATTTTGTTCCCCAGACACCAAAAATGCTTGATTTTTAAAAACTATAAAAAAACCATTTTTAAGTGTGAAATTCAACCCCGAATGTAATTCTGGCGTCCGTTTTTACATTTGGGTCAAAAAAAAAATTCACTTCCTGGGCAGAAATATCCCTGACCCCGGCATCAGGAATTTCCTTCCCCGGACACCAAAAATATCTTCATTTACAAAAAGTATAAAAAACACCATTTTTAAGGATGCAATTAAACCTCGAATCTAATTCTGGTGTCTGTTTTTACATTTGGGTAAAAAAAAAAATTACCTGCTGGGCACAAAAATCCCTGGCATCACGAATTTTCTTCCCCGGACACAAAAAAATCTTGATTTTTAAAATCTATAAAAAACACCATTTCTAAGGATGAAATTCAACCCCGAATCTCATACTGGCCTCGGTTTTTACATTTGTGTCAAAAAAAAAAATTTCACCTCCTGGGCACAAAAATCCCTGACCCTAGCATCACGAATTTTCTTCCCCGGACACCAAAAAATGCTTGATTTTTAAAATCTATATAAAACACCATTTCTAAGGATGAAATTCAACCCAGAATCTCATACTGGCCTGGGTTTTTACATTTGTGTCAAAAAATCTTTTTCACCTCCTGGGCACAAAAATCCCTGACCCCGGCATCAGGAATTTTCTTGCCCGGACACCAAAAAATTCTTGATTTATTAAAACTATAAAAAGCACCATTTTTAAGGACGAAATTCAACCCTGAAACTAATTCTGGTGTCCGTTTTTACATTTGGGTCAAAAAAAAAAAAATTCACCTCCTGGGCACAAAAATCCCTGACTCCGGCATCAGGAATTTTCTTCCCCGGACACAAAAAAATCGTGATTTTTAAAATCTATGAAAAACACCATTTTCAAGGATGAAATTCAACCCTGAATCTAATTCTGGTGTCAGTTTTTACATTTGGGTCAAAAAAAAAATTTTCACCCGCTGGGCACAAAAATCCCTGACCCCGGCATCAGGAATTTTCTTGCCCGGACACCAAAAAATTCTTGATTTTTAAAAACTATAAAAAGCACCATTTTTAAGGACGAAATTCAACCCCGAAACTAATTCTAGTGTCCATTTTTACATTTGGGTCAAAAAAAAAAAATTCACCCCCTGGGCACAAAAATCCCTGACCCCGGCATCACCAATTTTCTTCCCCGGACACTAAAAAATTCTTGGTTTTTAAAAACTATGAAAAAAACAATTTTTAAGGATGAAATTCAACCCCGAATCTCATACTGGCCTCGGTTTTTACATTTGTGTCAAAAAAAATTTACCTCCTGGGCACAAAAATCCCTGACCCTGGCATCACGAATTTTCTTCCCCGGTCACCAAAAAATGCTTGATTTTTAAAAACTATAAAAAACACCATTTGTAAGCGTGAAATTCAACCCCGAATGTAATTCTGGTGTCCGTTTTTACATTTGGGTCAAAAAAAAAAAATTCACCTCCTGGGCACAAAAATCCCTGACCCCGGCATCAGGAATTTCCTTCCCCAGACACTAAAAATATCTTCATTTACAAAAAGTATAAAAAACACCATTTTTAAGGATGCAATTAAACCTCGAATCTAATTCTGGTGTCTGTTTTTACATTTGGGTCAAAAAACAATTTACCTGCTGGGCATAAAAATCCCTGGCATCACGAATTTTCTTCCCCGGACACAAAAAAATCTTGATTTTTAAAATCTATGAAAAACACCATTTGCAAGGATGAAATTCAACCCCGAATCTCATACTGGCCTCGGTTTTTACATTTGTGTAAAAAAAAAAATTTACCTCCTGGGCAAAAAAATCCCTGACCCCGGCATCACGAATTTTCTTCCCCGGACACCAAAAAATCTTGATTTTTAAAATCTATGAAAAAAAACATTTTTAAGGATGAAATTAAAACTCGAATCTAATTCTGGTGTCTGTTTTTACATTTGGGTCAAAAAAAATTTACCTCCTGGGCACAAAAATCCCTGACCCCGGCATCACGAATTTTCTTCCCCGGACACCAAAAAATCTTGATTTTTAAAATCTATGAAAAACACCATTTTCAAGGATGAAATTCAACCCTGAATGTAATTCTGGTGTCCGTTTTTACATTTGGGTCAAAAAAAATTTACCTCCTGGTCACAAAAATCCCTGACCCCGGCATCACGAATTTTCTTCCCCGGACACCAAAAAAACTTGATTTTTAAAATCTATGAAAAAAACCATTTTTAAGGATGAAATTAAAACTCGAATCTAATTCTGGTGTCTGTTTTTACATTTGGGTCAAAAAAAATTTACCTGCTGGGCACAAAAATCCCTGACCCCGGCATCACGAATTTTCTTGCCCGGACACCAAAAAATTCTTGATTTTTAAAAACTATAAAAAACACCATTTCTAAGGATGAAATTCAACCCCGAATCTCATACTGGCCTCAGTTTTTACATTTGTGTAAAAAAAATAATTTACCTCCTGGGCACAAAAATCCCTGACCCCGGCATCACGAATTTTCTTCCCCGGACACCAAAAAATTCTTGATTTTTAAAAACTATAAAAAGCACCATTTTTAAGGATGAAATTCAACCCCGAAACTAATTCTAGTGTCCATTTTTACATTTGGGTCAAAAAAAAAATTTCACCCCCTGGGCACAAAAATCCCTGACCCCGGCATCACGAATTTTCTTCCCCGGACACTAAAAAATTCTTGGTTTTTAAAAACTATGAAAAAAACCATTTTTAAGGATGAAATTCAACCCCGAATCTCATACTGGCCTCGGTTTTTACATTTGTGTCAAAAAAAAATTACCTCCTGGGCACAAAAATCCCTGACCCCGGCATCACGAATTTTCTTCCCCGGACACCAAAAAATCTTGATTTTTAAAATCTATGAAAAACACCATTTTCAAGGATGAAATTCAACCCTGAATGTAATTCTGGTGTCCGTTTTTACATTTGGGTCAAAAAAAAATTTCACCTCCAGGGCACAAAAATCCCTGACACCGGCATCAGGAATTTTGTCCCCCGGACATTCCAAAAATGTTCATTTACAAAAACAATAAAAAACACCATTTTTAAGGATGAAATTCAACCCCGAACCTCATTCTGGAATCGGTTTTTACATTTGGGTCAAATAAAATTTTCACCTCCTGGGCACAAAAATCCCTGACCCCGGCATCAGGAATTTCCTTCCCCAGACACCAAAAATATCTTCATTTACAAAAAGTATAAAAAACACCATTTTTAAGGATGCAATTAAACCTCGAATCTAATTCTGGTGTCTGTTTTTACATTTGGGTCAAAAAACAATTTACCTGCTGGGCATAAAAATCCCTGGCATCACGAATTTTCTTCCCCGAACACAAAAAAATCTTGATTTTTAAATTCTATGAAAAACACCATTTTCAAGGATGAAATTCAACCCCAAATCTAATTCTGGAGTCCGTTTTTACATTTGGGTCAGAAAAAAATATTTCACCTCCTGGGCACAAAAATCCCTGACCCCAGCATCACGAATTTTCTTCCCTGGACACAAAAAAATGTTGATTTTTAAAATCTATAAAAAACACCATTTCTAAGGATGAAATTCAACCCCGAATCTCATACTGGCCTCGGTTTTTACATTTGTGTCAAAAAATCTTTTTCACCTCCTGGGCACAAAAATCCCTGACCCCGGCATCACGAATTTTCTTCCCTGGACACAAAAAAATCTTGATTTTTAAAATCTATGAAAAACACCATTTTCAAGGATGAAATTCAACCCTGAATCTAATTCTGGCGTCAGTTTTTACATTTGGGTCAAAAAAAAAATTTTCACCCGCTGGGCACAAAAATCCCTGAACCCGGCAACAGGAATTTTGTTCCCCAGACACCAAAAATGCTTGATTTTTAAAAACTATAAAAAAACCATTTTTAAGTGTGAAATTCAACCCCGAATGTAATTCTGGCGTACGTTTTTACATTTGGGTCAAAAAAAAAATTCACTTCCTGGGCAGAAATATCCCTGACCCCGGCATCAGGAATTTCCTTCCCCGGACACCAAAAATATCTTCATTTACAAAAAGTATAAAAAACACCATTTTTAAGGATGCAATTAAACCTCGAATCTAATTCTGGTGTCTGTTTTTACATTTGGGTAAAAAAAAAAATTACCTGCTGGGCACAAAAATACCTGGCATCACGAATTTTCTTCCCCGGACACCAAAAAATCTTGATTTTTAAAATCTATAAAAAACACCATTTCTAAGGATGAAATTCAACCCCGAATCTCATACTGGCCTCGGTTTTTACATTTGTGTCAAAAAAAAATTTCACCTCCTGGGCACAAAAATCCCTGACCCTAGCATCACGAATTTTCTTCCCCGGACACCAAAAAATGCTTGATTTTTAAAATCTATAAAAAACTCCATTTCTAAGGATGAAATTCAACCCCGAATCTCATACTGGCCTGGGTTTTTACATTTGTGTCAAAAAATCTTTTTCACCTCCTGGGCACAAAAATCCCTGACCCCGGCATCACGAATTTTCTTGCCCGGACACCAAAAAATTCTTGATTTATTAAAACTATAAAAAGCACCATTTTTAAGGACGAAATTCAACCCTGAAACTAATTCTAGTGTCCATTTTTACATTTGGGTCAAAAAAAAAATTTCACCCCCTGGGCACAAAAATCCCTGACCCCGGCATCACGAATTTTCTTCCCCGGACACTAAAAAATTCTTGGTTTTTAAAAACTATGAAAAAAAACCATTTTTAAGGATGAAATTCAACCCCGAATCTCATACTGGCCTCGGTTTTTACATTTGTGTAAAAAAAAAATTACCTCCTGGGCACAAAAATCCCTGACCCCGGCATCACGAATTTTCTTCCCCGGACACCAAAAAATGCTTGATTTTTAAAAACTATAAAAAACACCATTTGTAAGCGTGAAATTCAACCCCGAATGTAATTCTGGTGTCCGTTTTTACATTTGGGTCAAAAAAAAAAATTCACCTCCTGGGCACAAAAATCCCTGACCCCGGCATCAGGAATTTCCTTCCCCGGACACTAAAAATATCTTCATTTACAAAAAGTATAAAAAACACCATTTTTAAGGATGCAATTAAACCTCGAATCTAATTCTGGTGTCTGTTTTTACATTTGGGTCAAAAAACAATTTACCTGCTGGGCATAAAAATCCCTGGCATCACGAATTTTCTTCCCCGGACACAAAAAAATCTTGATTTTTAAAATCTATAAAAAACACCATTTCTAAGGATGAAATTCAACCCCGAATCTCATACTGGCCTCGGTTTTTAAATTTGTGTCAAAAAATCTTTTTCACCCCCTGGGCACAAAAATCCCTGACCCCGGCATCAGAAATTTACTTGCCCGGACACCAAAAAATGCTTGATTTTTAAAAAGTATAAAAAACACCATTTTTAAACGTGAAATTAAACCCCGAATGTAATTCTGGTGTCCGTTTTTACATTTGGGTCAAAAAAAAAATAATTCACCTCCTGGGCACAAAAATCCCTGACTCCGGCATCAGGAATTTTCTTCCCCGGACACAAAAAAATCTTGATTTTTAAAATCTATGAAAAACACCATTTTCAAGGATGAAATTCAACCCTGAATCTAATTCTGGTGTCAGTTTTTACATTTGGGTCAAAAAAAAAATTTTCACCCGCTGGGCACAAAAATCCCTGACCCCGGCATCAGGAATTTTCTTGCCCGGACACCAAAAAATTTTTGATTTTTAAAAACTATAAAAAGCACCATTTTTAAGGACGAAATTCAACCCCGAAACTAATTCTAGTGTCCATTTTTACATTTGGGTCAAAAAAAAAATTTCACCCCCTGGGCACAAAAATCCCTGACCCCGGCAACAGGAATTTTCTTCCCCGGACACCAAAAAATCTTGATTTTTAAAATCTATGAAAAACACCATTTTCAAGGATGAAATTCAACCCTGAATCTAATTCTGGTGTCAGTTTTTACATTTGGGTCAAAAAAAAAATTTTCACCCGCTGGGCACAAAAATCCCTGACCCCGGCAACAGGAATTTTCTTCCCCGGACACCAAAAAATCTTGATTTTTAAAATCTATGAAAAACACCATTTTCAAGGATGAAATTCAACCCTGAATGTAATTCTGGTGTCCGTTTTTACATTTGGGTCAAAAAAAAATTTCACCTCCAGGGCACAAAAATCCCTGACCCCGGCATCAGGAATTTTCTTCCCCGGACACAAAAAAATCTTGATTTTTAAAATCTATGAAAAACACCATTTTTAAGGAAGAAATTCAACCCCGAATCCAATTCTGGTGTCCGTTTTTACATTTGGGTCAAAAAAAAATTTCACCTCCTGGGCACAAAAATCCCTGACACCGGCATCAGGAATTTTGTCCCCCGGACACCCCAAAAATGTTCATTTACAAAAACTATAAAAAACACCATTTTTAAGGATGAAATTCAACCCCGAACCTCATTCTGGAATCGGTTTTTACATTTGGGTCAAATAAAATTTTCACCTCCTGGGCACAAAAATCCCTGACCCCGGCATCAGGAATTTCCTTCCCCGTACACCAAAAATATTTTAATTTACAAAAAGTATAAAAAACACCATTTTTAAGGATGCAATTAAACCTCGAATCTAATTCTGGTGTCTGTTTTTACATTTGGGTCAAAAAACAATTTACCTGCTGGGCATAAAAATCCCTGGCATCACGAATTTTCTTCCCTGGACACAAAAAAATCTTGATTTTTAAAATCTATAAAAAACACCATTTCTAAGGATGAAATTCAACCCCGAATCTCATACTGGCCTCGGTTTTTACATTTGTGTCAAAAAATCTTTTTCACCTCCTGGGCACAAAAATCCCTGACTCCGGCATCAGGAATTTTCTTGCCCGGACACCAAAAAATTCTTGATTTTTAAAAACTATAAAAAGCACCATTTTTAAGGACGAAATTCAACCCCGAAACTAATTCTAGTGTCCATTTTTACATTTGGGTCAAAAAAAAATTTCACCTCCTGGGCACAAAAATCCCTGACTCCGGCATCAGGAATTTTCTTCCCCGGACACCAAAAAATCTTGATTTTTAAAATCTATGAAAAACACCATTTTCAAGGATGAAATTCAACCCTGAATGTAATTCTGGTGTCCGTTTTTACATTTGGGTCAAAAAAAATTTACCTCCTGGGCACAAAAATCCCTGACCCCGGCATCACGAATTTTCTTCCCCGGACACCAAAAAATCTTGATTTTTAAAATCTATGAAAAAAACCATTTTTAAGGATGAAATTAAAACTCGAATCTAATTCTGGTGTCCGTTTTTACATTTGGGTCAAAAAAAAATTTCACCTCCTGGGCACAAAAATCCCTGACACCGGCATCAGGAATTTTGTCCCCCGGACACCCCAAAAATGTTCATTTACAAAAACTATAAAAAACACCATTTTTAAGGATGAAATTCAACCCCGAACCTCATTCTGGAATCGGTTTTTACATTTGGGTCAAATAAAATTTTCACCTCCTGGGCACAAAAATCCCTGACCCCGGCATCAGGAATTTCCTTCCCCGTACACCAAAAATATTTTAATTTACAAAAAGTATAAAAAACACCATTTTTAAGGATGCAATTAAACCTCGAATCTAATTCTGGTGTCTGTTTTTACATTTGGGTCAAAAAACAATTTACCTGCTGGGCATAAAAATCCCTGGCATCACGAATTTTCTTCCCTGGACACAAAAAAATCTTGATTTTTAAAATCTATAAAAAACACCATTTCTAAGGATGAAATTTAACCCCGAATCTCATACTGGCCTCGGTTTTTACATTTGTGTCAAAAAATCTTTTTCACCTCCTGGGCACAAAAATCCCTGACTCCGGCATCAGGAATTTTCTTGCCCGGACACCAAAAAATTCTTGATTTTTAAAAACTATAAAAAGCACCATTTTTAAGGACGAAATTCAACCCCGAAACTAATTCTAGTGTCCATTTTTACATTTGGGTCAAAAAAAAATTTCACCTCCTGGGCACAAAAATCCCTGACTCCGGCATCAGGAATTTTCTTCCCCGGACACCAAAAAATCTTGATTTTTAAAATCTATGAAAAACACCATTTTCAAGGATGAAATTCAACCCTGAATGTAATTCTGGTGTCCGTTTTTACATTTGGGTCAAAAAAAATTTACCTCCTGGGCACAAAAATCCCTGACCCCGGCATCACAAATTTTCTTCCCCGGACACCAAAAAATCTTGATTTTTAAAATCTATGAAAAAAACCATTTTTAAGGATGAAATTAAAACTCGAATCTAATTCTGGTGTCTGTTTTTACATTTGGGTCAAAAAAAATTTACCTGCTGGGCACAAAAATCCCTGACCCCGGCATCACGAATTTTCTTCCCCGGACACCAAAAAATGCTTGATTTTTAAAATCTATAAAAAACACCATTTCTAAGGATGAAATTCAACCCCGAATCTCATACTGGCCTGGGTTTTTACATTTGTGTCAAAAAATCTTTTTCACCTCCTGGGAACAAAAATCCCTGACCCCGGCATCAGGAATTTTCTTGCCCGGACACCAAAAAATTCTTGATTTTTAAAAACTATAAAAAACACCATTTCTAAGGATGAAATTCAACCCCGAATCTCATACTGGCCTCGGTTTTTACATTTGTGTAAAAAAAATAATTTACCTCCTGGGCACAAAAATCCCTGACCCCGGCATCACGAATTTTCTTCCCCGGACACCAAAAAATCTTGATTTTTAAAATCTATGAAAAAAACCATTTTTAAGGATGAAATTAAAACTCGAATCTAATTCTGGTGTCTGTTTTTACATTTGGGTGAAAAAAAATTTACCTCCTGGGCACAAAAATCCCTGACCCCGGCATCACGAATTTTCTTCCCTGGACACAAAAAAATCTTGATTTTTAAAATCTATGAAATACACCATTTTCAAGGATGAAATTCAACCCTGAATCTAATTCTGGCGTCAGTTTTTACATTTGGGTCAAAAAAAAAATTTTCACCCGCTGGGCACAAAAATCCCTGAACCCGGCAACAGGAATTTTCTTCCCCGGACACCAAAAATGCTTGATTTTTAAAAACTATAAAAAAAACCATTTTTAAGCGTGAAATTCAACCCCGAATGTAATTCTGGCGTCCGTTTTTACATTTGGGTCAAAAAAAAAATTCACTTCCTGGGCAGAAATATCCCTGACCCTAGCATCACGAATTTTCTTCCCCGGACACCAAAAAATGCTTGATTTTTAAAATCTATAAAAAACACCATTTCTAAGGATGAAATTCAACCCCGAATCTCATACTGGCCTGGGTTTTTACATTTGTGTCAAAAAATCTTTTTCACCTCCTGGGCACAAAAATCCCTGACCCCGGCAACAGGAATTTCCTTCCCCGGACACCAAAAATATCTTCATTTACAAAAAGTATAAAAAACACCATTTTTAAGGATGCAATTAAACCTCGAATCTAATTCTGGTGTCTGTTTTTACATTTGGGTAAAAAAAAAAATTACCTGCTGGGCACAAAAATCCCTGGCATCACGAATTTTCTTCCCCGGACACCAAAAAATCTTGATTTTTAAAATCTATAAAAAACACCATTTCTAAGGATGAAATTCAACCCCGAATCTCATACTGGCCTCGGTTTTTACATTTGTGTCAAAAAAAAAATTCACCTCCTGGGCACAAAAATCCCTGACCCTAGCATCACGAATTTTCTTCCCCGGACACCAAAAAATGCTTGATTCTTAAAATCTATAAAAAACACCATTTCTAAGGATGAAATTCAACCCCGAATCTCATACTGGCCTGGGTTTTTACATTTGTGTCAAAAAATCTTTTTCACCTCCTGGGCACAAAAATCCCTGACCCCGGCATCAGGAATTTTCTTGCCCGGACACCAAAAAATTCTTCATTTATTAAAACTATAAAAAGCACCATTTTTAAGGATGAAATTCAACCCTGAAACTAATTCTAGTGTCCATTTTTACATTTGGGTCAAAAAAAAAATTTCACCCCCTGGGCACAAAAATCCCTGACCCCGGCATCACGAATTTTCTTCCCCGGACACTAAAAAATTCTTGGTTTTTAAAAACTATGAAAAAAACCATTTTTAAGGATGAAATTCAACCCCGAATCTCATACTGGCCTCGGTTTTTACATTTGTGTCAAAAAAAATTACCTCCTGGGCACAAAAATCCCTGACCCCGGCATCACGAATTTTCTTCCCCGGACACCAAAAAATCTTGATTTTTAAAATATATGAAAAACACCATTTTCAAGGATGAAATTCAACCCTGAATGTAATTCTGGTGTCCGTTTTTACATTTGGGTCAAAAAAAAATTTCACCTCCAGGGCACAAAAATCCCTGACACTGGCATCAGGAATTTTGTCCCCCGGACATTCCAAAAATGTTCATTTACAAAAACTATAAAAAACACCATTTTTAAGGATGAAATTCAACCCCGAACCTCATTCTGGAATCGGTTTTTACATTTGGGTCAAATAAAATTTTCACCTCCTGGGCACAAAAATCCCTGACCCCGGCATCAGGAATTTCCTTCCCCGGACACCAAAAATATCTTCATTTACAAAAAGTATAAAAAACACCATTTTTAAGGATGCAATTAAACCTCGAATCTAATTCTGGTGTCTGTTTTTACATTTGGGTCAAAAAACAATTTACCTGCTGGGCATAAAAATCCCTGGCATCACGAATTTTCTTCCCTGGACACAAAAAAATCTTGATTTTTAAAATCTATAAAAAACACCATTTCTAAGGATGAAATTCAACCCCGAATCTCATACTGGCCTCGGTTTTTACATTTGTGTCAAAAAATCTTTTTCACCTCCTGGGCACAAAAATCCCTGACTCCGGCATCAGGAATTTTCTTGCCCGGACACCAAAAAATTCTTGATTTTTAAAAACTATAAAAAGCACCATTTTTAAGGACGAAATTCAACCCCAAAACTAATTCTAGTGTCCATTTTTACATTTGGGTCAAAAAAAAATTTCACCTCCTGGGCACAAAAATCCCTGACTCCGGCATCAGGAATTTTATTCCCCGGACACCAAAAAATCTTGATTTTTAAAATCTATGAAAAACACCATTTTCAAGGATGAAATTCAACCCTGAATGTAATTCTGGTGTCCGTTTTTACATTTGGGTCAAAAAAAATTTACCTCCTGGGCACAAAAATCCCTGACCCCGGCATCACGAATTTTCTTCCCCGGACACCAAAAAAACTTGATTTTTAAAATCTATGAAAAAAACCATTTTTAAGGATGAAATTAAAACTCGAATCTCATACTGGCCTCAGTTTTTACATTTGTGTAAAAAAAATAATTTACCTCCTGGGCACAAAAATCCCTGACCCCGGCATCACGAATTTTCTTCCCCGGACACCAAAAAATTCTTGATTTTTAAAAACTATAAAAAGCACCATTTTTAAGGACGAAATTCAACCCCGAAACTAATTCTAGTGTCCATTTTTACATTTGGGTCAAAAAAAAAATTTCACCCCCTGGGCACAAAAATCCCTGACCCCGGCATCACGAATTTTCTTCCCCGGACACTAAAAAATGCTTGATTTTTAAAAACTATAAAAAACACCATTTGTAAGCGTGAAATTCAACCCCGAATGTAATTCTGGCGTCCGTTTTTACATTTGGGTCAAAAAAAAATTTCACTTCCTGGGCAGAAATATCCCTGACCCCGGCATCAGGAATTTCCTTCCCCGGACACCAAAAATATCTTCATTTACAAAAAGTATAAAAAACACCATTTTTAAAGATGCAATTAAACCTCGAATCTAATTCTGGTGTCTGTTTTTACATTTGTGTCAAAAAAAAATTACCTCCTGGGCACAAAAATCCCTGACCCCGGCATCACGAATTTTCTTCCCCGGACACCAAAAAATCTTGATTTTTAAAATCTATGAAAAACACCATTTTCAAGGATGAAATTCAACCCTGAATGTAATTCTGGTGTCCGTTTTTACATTTGGGTCAAAAAAAAAATTCACCTCCAGGGCACAAAAATCCCTGACACCGGCATCAGGAATTTTGTCCCCCGGACATTCCAAAAATGTTCATTTACAAAAACAATAAAAAACACCATTTTTAAGGATGAAATTCAACCCCGAACCTCATTCTGGAATCGGTTTTTACATTTGGGTCAAATAAAATTTTCACCTCCTGGGCACAAAAATCCCTGACCCCGGCATCAGGAATTTCCTTCCCCGGACACCAAAAATATCTTCATTTACAAAAAGTATAAAAACCACCATTTTTAAGGATGCAATTAAACCTCGAATCTAATTCTGGTGTCTGTTTTTACATTTGGGTCAAAAAACAATTTACCTGCTGGGCATAAAAATCCCTGGCATCACGAATTTTCTTCCCCGAACACAAAAAAATCTTGATTTTTAAATTCTATGAAAAACACCATTTTCAAGGATGAAATTCAACCCCAAATCTAATTCTGGAGTCCGTTTTTACATTTGGGTCAGAAAAAAATATTTCACCTCCTGGGCACAAAAATCCCTGACCCCAGCATCACGAATTTTCTTCCCTGGACACAAAAAAATGTTGATTTTTAAAATCTATAAAAAACACCATTTCTAAGGATGAAATTCAACCCCGAATCTCATACTGGCCTCGGTTTTTACATTTGTGTCAAAAAATCTTTTTCACCTCCTGGGCACAAAAATCCCTGACCCCGGCATCACGAATTTTCTTCCCTGGACACAAAAAAATCTTGATTTTTAAAATCTATGAAAAACACCATTTTCAAGGATGAAATTCAACCCTGAATCTAATTCTGGCGTCAGTTTTTACATTTGGGTCAAAAAAAAATTTTTCACCCGCTGGGCACAAAAATCCCTGAACCCGGCAACAGGAATTTTGTTCCCCAGACACCAAAAATGCTTGATTTTTAAAAACTATAAAAAAACCATTTTTAAGTGTGAAATTCAACCACGAATGTAATTCTGGCGTCTGTTTTTACATTTGGGTCAAAAAAAAAATTCACTTCCTGGGCAGAAATATCCCTGACCCCGGCATCAGGAATTTCCTTCCCCGGACACCAAAAATATCTTCATTTACAAAAAGTATAAAAAACACCATTTTTAAGGATGCAATTAAACCTCGAATCTAATTCTGGTGTCTGTTTTTACATTTGGGTAAAAAAAAAAATTACCTGCTGGGCACAAAAATCCCTGGCATCACGAATTTTCTTCCCCGGACACCAAAAAATCTTGATTTTTAAAATCTATAAAAAACACCATTTCTAAGGATGAAATTCAACCCCGAATCTCATACTGGCCTGGGTTTTTACATTTGTGTCAAAAAATCTTTTTCACCTCCTGGGCACAAAAATCCCTGACCCCGGCATCAGGAATTTTCTTGCCCGGACACCAAAAAATTCTTCATTTATTAAAACTATAAAAAGCACCATTTTTAAGGATGAAATTCAACCCTGAAACTAATTCTAGTGTCCATTTTTACATTTGGGTCAAAAAAAAAATTTCACCCCCTGGGCACAAAAATCCCTGACCCCGGCATCACGAATTTTCTTCCCCGGACACTAAAAAATTCTTGGTTTTTAAAAACTATGAAAAAAACCATTTTTAAGGATGAAATTCAACCCCGAATCTCATACTGGCCTCGGTTTTTACATTTGTGTCAAAAAAAATTACCTCCTGGGCACAAAAATCCCTGACCCCGGCATCACGAATTTTCTTCCCCGGACACCAAAAAATCTTGATTTTTAAAATATATGAAAAACACCATTTTCAAGGATGAAATTCAACCCTGAATGTAATTCTGGTGTCCGTTTTTACATTTGGGTCAAAAAAAAATTTCACCTCCAGGGCACAAAAATCCCTGACACTGGCATCAGGAATTTTGTCCCCCGGACATTCCAAAAATGTTCATTTACAAAAACTATAAAAAACACCATTTTTAAGGATGAAATTCAACCCCGAACCTCATTCTGGAATCGGTTTTTACATTTGGGTCAAATAAAATTTTCACCTCCTGGGCACAAAAATCCCTGACCCCGGCATCAGGAATTTCCTTCCCCGGACACCAAAAATATCTTCATTTACAAAAAGTATAAAAAACACCATTTTTAAGGATGCAATTAAACCTCGAATCTAATTCTGGTGTCTGTTTTTACATTTGGGTCAAAAAACAATTTACCTGCTGGGCATAAAAATCCCTGGCATCACGAATTTTCTTCCCTGGACACAAAAAAATCTTGATTTTTAAAATCTATAAAAAACACCATTTCTAAGGATGAAATTCAACCCCGAATCTCATACTGGCCTCGGTTTTTACATTTGTGTCAAAAAATCTTTTTCACCTCCTGGGCACAAAAATCCCTGACTCCGGCATCAGGAATTTTCTTGCCCGGACACCAAAAAATTCTTGATTTTTAAAAACTATAAAAAGCACCATTTTTAAGGACGAAATTCAACCCCAAAACTAATTCTAGTGTCCATTTTTACATTTGGGTCAAAAAAAAATTTCACCTCCTGGGCACAAAAATCCCTGACTCCGGCATCAGGAATTTTATTCCCCGGACACCAAAAAATCTTGATTTTTAAAATCTATGAAAAACACCATTTTCAAGGATGAAATTCAACCCTGAATGTAATTCTGGTGTCCGTTTTTACATTTGGGTCAAAAAAAATTTACCTCCTGGGCACAAAAATCCCTGACCCCGGCATCACGAATTTTCTTCCCCGGACACCAAAAAAACTTGATTTTTAAAATCTATGAAAAAAACCATTTTTAAGGATGAAATTAAAACTCGAATCTCATACTGGCCTCAGTTTTTACATTTGTGTAAAAAAAATAATTTACCTCCTGGGCACAAAAATCCCTGACCCCGGCATCACGAATTTTCTTCCCCGGACACCAAAAAATTCTTGATTTTTAAAAACTATAAAAAGCACCATTTTTAAGGACGAAATTCAACCCCGAAACTAATTCTAGTGTCCATTTTTACATTTGGGTCAAAAAAAAAATTTCACCCCCTGGGCACAAAAATCCCTGACCCCGGCATCACGAATTTTCTTCCCCGGACACTAAAAAATGCTTGATTTTTAAAAACTATAAAAAACACCATTTGTAAGCGTGAAATTCAACCCCGAATGTAATTCTGGCGTCCGTTTTTACATTTGGGTCAAAAAAAAATTTCACTTCCTGGGCAGAAATATCCCTGACCCCGGCATCAGGAATTTCCTTCCCCGGACACCAAAAATATCTTCATTTACAAAAAGTATAAAAAACACCATTTTTAAAGATGCAATTAAACCTCGAATCTAATTCTGGTGTCTGTTTTTACATTTGTGTCAAAAAAAAATTACCTCCTGGGCACAAAAATCCCTGACCCCGGCATCACGAATTTTCTTCCCCGGACACCAAAAAATCTTGATTTTTAAAATCTATGAAAAACACCATTTTCAAGGATGAAATTCAACCCTGAATGTAATTCTGGTGTCCGTTTTTACATTTGGGTCAAAAAAAAAATTCACCTCCAGGGCACAAAAATCCCTGACACCGGCATCAGGAATTTTGTCCCCCGGACATTCCAAAAATGTTCATTTACAAAAACAATAAAAAACACCATTTTTAAGGATGAAATTCAACCCCGAACCTCATTCTGGAATCGGTTTTTACATTTGGGTCAAATAAAATTTTCACCTCCTGGGCACAAAAATCCCTGACCCCGGCATCAGGAATTTCCTTCCCCGGACACCAAAAATATCTTCATTTACAAAAAGTATAAAAACCACCATTTTTAAGGATGCAATTAAACCTCGAATCTAATTCTGGTGTCTGTTTTTACATTTGGGTCAAAAAACAATTTACCTGCTGGGCATAAAAATCCCTGGCATCACGAATTTTCTTCCCCGAACACAAAAAAATCTTGATTTTTAAATTCTATGAAAAACACCATTTTCAAGGATGAAATTCAACCCCAAATCTAATTCTGGAGTCCGTTTTTACATTTGGGTCAGAAAAAAATATTTCACCTCCTGGGCACAAAAATCCCTGACCCCAGCATCACGAATTTTCTTCCCTGGACACAAAAAAATGTTGATTTTTAAAATCTATAAAAAACACCATTTCTAAGGATGAAATTCAACCCCGAATCTCATACTGGCCTCGGTTTTTACATTTGTGTCAAAAAATCTTTTTCACCTCCTGGGCACAAAAATCCCAGCATCACGAATTTTCTTCCCTGGACACAAAAAAATCTTGATTTTTAAAATCTATGAAAAACACCATTTTCAAGGATGAAATTCAACCCTGAATCTAATTCTGGCGTCAGTTTTTACATTTGGGTCAAAAAAAAATTTTTCACCCGCTGGGCACAAAAATCCCTGAACCCGGCAACAGGAATTTTGTTCCCCAGACACCAAAAATGCTTGATTTTTAAAAACTATAAAAAAACCATTTTTAAGTGTGAAATTCAACCACGAATGTAATTCTGGCGTCCGTTTTTACATTTGGGTCAAAAAAAAAATTCACTTCCTGGGCAGAAATATCCCTGACCCCGGCATCAGGAATTTCCTTCCCCGGACACCAAAAATATCTTCATTTACAAAAAGTATAAAAAACACCATTTTTAAGGATGCAATTAAACCTCGAATCTAATTCTGGTGTCTGTTTTTACATTTGGGTAAAAAAAAAAATTACCTGCTGGGCACAAAAATCCCTGGCATCACGAATTTTCTTCCCCGGACACCAAAAAATCTTGATTTTTAAAATCTATAAAAAACACCATTTCTAAGGATGAAATTCAACCCCGAATCTCATACTGGCCTCGGTTTTTACATTTGTGTCAAAAAAAAATTTCACCTCCTGGGCACAAAAATCCCTGACCCTAGCATCACGAATTTTCTTCCCCGGACACCAAAAAATGCTTGATTTTTAAAATCTATAAAAAACTCCATTTCTAAGGATGAAATTCAACCCCGAATCTCATACTGGCCTGGGTTTTTACATTTGTGTCAAAAAATCTTTTTCACCTCCTGGGCACAAAAATCCCTGACCCCGGCATCACGAATTTTCTTGCCCGGACACCAAAAAATTCTTGATTTATTAAAACTATAAAAAGCACCATTATTAAGGACGAAATTCAACCCTGAAACTAATTCTAGTGTCCATTTTTACATTTGGGTCAAAAAAAAATTTCACCCCCTGGGCACAAAAATCCCTGACCCCGGCATCACGAATTTTCTTCCCCGGACACTAAAAAATTCTTGGTTTTTAAAAACTATGAAAAAAACCATTTTTAAGGATGAAATTCAACCCCGAATCTCATACTGGCCTCGGTTTTTACATTTGTGTAAAAAAAAAATTACCTCCTGGGCACAAAAATCCCTGACCCCGGCATCACGAATTTTCTTCCCCGGACACCAAAAAATGCTTGATTTTTAAAAACTATAAAAAACACCATTTGTAAGCGTGAAATTCAACCCCGAATGTAATTCTGGTGTCCGTTTTTACATTTGGGTCAAAAAAAAAAAATTCACCTCCTGGGCACAAAAATCCCTGACCCCGGCATCAGGAATTTCCTTCCCCGGACACTAAAAATATCTTTATTTACAAAAAGTATAAAAAACACCATTTTTAAGGATGCAATTAAACCTCGAATCTAATTCTGGTGTCTGTTTTTACATTTGGGTCAAAAAACAATTTACCTGCTGGGCATAAAAATCCCTGGCATCACGAATTTTCTTCCCCGGACACAAAAAAATCTTGATTTTTAAAATCTATAAAAAACACCATTTCTAAGGATGAAATTCAACCCCGAATCTCATACTGGCCTCGGTTTTTAAATTTGTGTCAAAAAATCTTTTTCACCCCCTGGGCACAAAAATCCCTGACCCCGGCATCAGAAATTTACTTGCCCGGACACCAAAAAATGCTTGATTTTTAAAAAGTATAAAAAACACCATTTTTAAACGTGAAATTAAACCCCGAATGTAATTCTGGTGTCCGTTTTTACATTTGGGTCAAAAAAAAAAAAATTCACCTCCTGGGCACAAAAATCCCTGACTCCGGCATCAGGAATTTTCTTCCCCGGACACAAAAAAATCTTGATTTTTAAAATCTATGAAAAACACCATTTTCAAGGATGAAATTCAACCCTGAATCTAATTCTGGTGTCAGTTTTTACATTTGGGTCAAAAAAAAAATTTTCACCCGCTGGGCACAAAAATCCCTGACCCCGGCATCAGGAATTTTCTTGCCCAAACACCAAGAAATTCTTGATTTTTAAAAACTATAAAAAGCACCATTTTTAAGGACGAAATTCAACCCCGAAACTAATTCTAGTGTCCATTTTTACATTTGGGTCAAAAAAAAAATTTCACCCCCTGGGCACAAAAATCCCTGACCCCGGCAACAGGAATTTTCTTCCCCGGACACCAAAAAATCTTGATTTTTAAAATCTATGAAAAACACCATTTTTAAGGACGAAATTCAACCCCGAAACTAATTCTAGTGTCCATTTTTACATTTGGGTCAAAAAAAAATTTCACCTCCTGGGCACAAAAATCCCTGACTCCGGCATCAGGAATTTTCTTCCCCGGACACCAAAAAATCTTGATTTTTAAAATCTATGAAAAACACCATTTTCAAGGATGAAATTCAACCCTGAATGTAATTCTGGTGTCCGTTTTTACATTTGGGTCAAAAAAAATTTACCTCCTGGGCACAAAAATCCCTGACCCCGGCATCACGAATTTTCTTCCCCGGACACCAAAAAATCTTGATTTTTAAAATCTATGAAAAAAACCATTTTTAAGGATGAAATTAAAACTCGAATCTAATTCTGGTGTCTGTTTTTACATTTGGGTCAAAAAAAATTTACCTGCTGGGCACAAAAATCCCTGACCCCGGCATCACGAATTTTCTTCCCCGGACACCAAAAAATGCTTGATTTTTAAAATCTATAAAAAACACCATTTCTAAGGATGAAATTCAACCCCGAATCTCATACTGGCCTGGGTTTTTACATTTGTGTCAAAAAATCTTTTTCACCTCCTGGGCACAAAAATCCCTGACCCCGGCATCAGGAATTTTCTTGCCCGGACACCAAAAAATTCTTGATTTTTAAAAACTATAAAAAACACCATTTCTAAGGATGAAATTCAACCCCGAATCTCATACTGGCCTCGGTTTTTACATTTGTGTAAAAAAAATAATTTACCTCCTGGGCACAAAAATCCCTGACCCCGGCATCACGAATTTTCTTCCCCGGACACCAAAAAATCTTGATTTTTAAAATCTATGAAAAAAACCATTTTTAAGGATGAAATTAAAACTCGAAACTAATTCTGGTGTCTGTTTTTACATTTGGGTGAAAAAAAATTTACCTCCTGGGCACAAAAATCCCTGACCCCGGCATCACGAATTTTCTTCCCTGGACACAAAAAAATCTTGATTTTTTAAATCTATGAAAAACACCATTTTCAAGGATGAAATTCAACCCTGAATCTAATTCTGGCGTCAGTTTTTACATTTGGGTCAAAAAAAAAATTTTCACCCACTGGGCGCAAAAATCCCTGAACCCGGCAACAGGAATTTTCTTCCCCGGACACCAAAAATGCTTGATTTTTAAAAACTATAAAAAAAAACCATTTTTAAGCGTGAAATTCAACCCCGAATGTAATTCTGGCGTCCGTTTTTACATTTGGGTCAAAAAAAAAATTCACTTCCTGGGCAGAAATATCCCTGACCCCGGCATCAGGAATTTCCTTCCCCGGACACCAAAAATATCTTCATTTACAAAAAGTATAATAAACACCATTTTTAAGGATGCAATTAAACCTCGAATCTAATTCTGGTGTCTGTTTTTACATTTGGGTAAAAAAAAAATTACCTGCTGGGCACAAAAATCCCTGGCATCACGAATTTTCTTCCCCGGACACCAAAAAATCTTGATTTTTAAAATCTATAAAAAAACACCATTTCTAAGGATGAAATTCAACCCCGAATCTCATACTGGCCTCGGTTTTTACATTTGTGTCAAAAAAAAATTTCACCTCCTGGGCACAAAAATCCCTGACCCCGGCATCAGGAATTTTCTTGCCCGGACACCAAAAAATTCTTCATTTATTAAAACTATAAAAAGCACCATTTTTAAGGACGAAATTCAACCCTGAAACTAATTCTAGTGTCCATTTTTACATTTGGGTCAAAAAAAAAATTTCACCCCCTGGGCACAAAAATCCCTGACCCCGGCATCACGAATTTTCTTCCCCGGACACTAAAAAATTCTTGGTTTTTAAAAACTATGAAAAAAACCATTTTTAAGGATGAAATTCAACCCCGAATCTCATACTGGCCTCGGTTTTTACATTTGTGTCAAAAAAAATTACCTCCTGGGCACAAAAATCCCTGACCCCGGCATCACGAATTTTCTTCCCCGGACACCAAAAAATCTTGATTTTTAAAATCTATGAAAAACACCATTTTCAAGGATGAAATTCAACCCTGAATGTAATTCTGGTGTCCGTTTTTACATTTGGGTCAAAAAAAAATTTCACCTCCAGGGCACAAAAATCCCTGACACCGGCATCAGGAATTTTGTCCCCCGGACATTCCAAAAATGTTCATTTACAAAAACTATAAAAAACACCATTTTTAAGGATGAAATTCAACCCCGAACCTCATTCTGGAATCGGTTTTTACATTTGGGTCAAATAAAATTTTCACCTCCTGGGCACAAAAATCCCTGACCCCGGCATCAGGAATTTCCTTCCCCGGACACCAAAAATATCTTCATTTACAAAAAGTATAAAAAACACCATTTTTAAGGATGCAATTAAACCTCGAATCTAATTCTGGTGTCTGTTTTTACATTTGGGTCAAAAAACAATTTACCTGCTGGGCATAAAAATCCCTGGCATCACGAATTTTCTTCCCCGAACACAAAAAAATCTTGATTTTTAAATTCTATGAAAAACACCATTTTTAAGGATGAAATTCAACCCCAAATCTAATTCTAGAGTCCGTTTTTACATTTGGGTCAGAAAAAAATATTTCACCTCCTGGGCACAAAAATCCCTGACCCCAGCATCACGAATTTTCTTCCCTGGACACAAAAAAATGTTGATTTTTAAAATCTATAAAAAACACCATTTCTAAGGATGAAATTTAACCCCGAATCTCATACTGGCCTCGGTTTTTACATTTGTGTCAAAAAATCTTTTTCACCTCCTGGGCACAAAAATCCCTGACTCCGGCATCAGGAATTTTCTTGCCCGGACACCAAAAAATTCTTGATTTTTAAAAACTATAAAAAGCACCATTTTTAAGGACGAAATTCAACCCCGAAACTAATTCTAGTGTCCATTTTTACATTTGGGTCAAAAAAAAATTTCACCCGCTGGGCACAAAAATCCCTGAACCCGGCAACAGGAATTTTCTTCCCCGGACACCAAAAATGCTTGATTTTTAAAAACTATAAAAAAAACCATTTTTAAGCGTGAAATTCAAACCCGAATGTAATTCTGGCGTCCGTTTTTACATTTGGGTCAAAAAAAAATTTCACTTCCTGGGCACAAAAATCCCTGACCCCGGCATCACGAATTTTCTTCCCCGGACACTAAAAAATTCTTGGTTTTTAAAAACTATGAAAAAAACCATTTTTAAGGATGAAATTCAACCCCGAATCTCATACTGGCCTCGGTTTTTACATTTGTGTCAAAAAAAAATTACCTCCTGGGCACAAAAATCCCTGACCCTAGCATCATGAATTTTCTTCCCCGGACACCAAAAAATGCTTGATTTTTAAAATCTATAATAAACACCATTTCTAAGGATGAAATTCAACCCCGAATCTCATACTGGCCTGGGTTTTTACATTTGTGTCAAAAAATCTTTTTCACCTCCTGGGCACAAAAATCCCTGACCCCGGCATCAGGAATTTCCTTCCCCGGACACTAAAAATATCTTCATTTACAAAAAGTATAAAAAACACCATTTTTAAGGATGCAATTAAACCTCGAATCTAATTCTGGTGTCTGTTTTTACATTTGGGTCAAAAAACAATTTACCTGCTGGGCACAAAAATCCCTGACACCGGCATCAGGAATTTTGTCCCCCGGACATTCCAAAAATGTTCATTTACAAAAACAATAAAAAACACCATTTTCAAGGATGAAATTCAACCCTGAATCTAATTCTGGTGTCAGTTTTTACATTTGGGTCAAAAAAAAAATTTTCACCCGCTGGGCACAAAAATCCCTGACCCCGGCATCAGGAATTTTCTTGCCCGGACACCAAAAAATTCTTGATTTTTAAAAACTATAAAAACCACCATTTTTAAGGACGAAATTCAACCCCGAAACTAATTCTAGTGTCCATTTTTACATTTGGGTCAAAAAAAAAATTTCACCCCCTGGGCACAAAAATCCCTGACCCCGGCATCACGAATTTTCTTCCCCGGACACTAAAAAATTCTTGGTTTTTAAAAAGTATGAAAAAAACAATTTTTAAGGATGAAATTCAACCCCGAATCTCATACTGGCCTCGGTTTTTACATTTGTGTCAAAACAAATTTACCTCCTGGGCACAAAAATCCCTGACCCCGGCATCACGAATTTTCTTCCCCGGACACCAAAAAATCTTGATTTTTAAAATCTATGAAAAAAACCATTTTTAAGGATGAAATTAAAACTCGAATCTAATTCTGGTGTCTGTTTTTACATTTGGGTCAAAAAAAAATATCTCCTGGGCACAAAAATCCCTGACCCCGGCATCACGAATTTTCTTCCCTGGACACAAAAAAATCTTGATTTTTAAAATCTATGAAAAACACCATTTTCAAGGATGAAATTCAACCCTGAATCTAATTCTGGCGTCAGTTTTTACATTTGGGTCAAAAAAAAATTTTTCACCCGCTGGGCACAAAAATCCCTGAACCCGGCAACAGGAATTTTGTTCCCCAGACACCAAAAATGCTTGATTTTTAAAAACTATAAAAAAACCATTTTTAAGTGTGAAATTCAACCCCGAATGTAATTCTGGCGTCCGTTTTTACATTTGGGTCAAAAAAAAAATTCACTTCCTGGGCAGAAATATCCCTGACCCCGGCATCAGGAATTTCCTTCCCCGGACACCAAAAATATCTTCATTTACAAAAAGTATAAAAAACACCATTTTTAAGGATGCAATTAAACCTCGAATCTAATTCTGGTGTCTGTTTTTACATTTGGGTAAAAAAAAAATTACCTGCTGGGCACAAAAATCCCTGGCATCACGAATTTTCTTCCCCGGACACAAAAAAATCTTGATTTTTAAAATCTATAAAAAACACCATTTCTAAGGATGAAATTCAACCCCGAATCTCATACTGGCCTCGGTTTTTACATTTGTGTCAAAAAAAAATTTCACCTCCTGGGCACAAAAATCCCTGACCCTAGCATCACGAATTTTCTTCCCCGGACACCAAAAAATGCTTGATTTTTAAAATCTATAAAAAACACCATTTCTAAGGATGAAATTCAACCCAGAATCTCATACTGGCCTGGGTTTTTACATTTGTGTCAAAAAATCTTTTTCACCTCCTGGGCACAAAAATCCCTGACCCCGGCATCAGGAATTTTCTTGCCCGGACACCAAAAAATTCTTGATTTATTAAAACTATAAAAAGCACCATTTTTAAGGACGAAATTCAACCCTGAAACTAATTCTGGTGTCCGTTTTTACATTTGGGTCAAAAAAAAAAAAATTCACCTCCTGGGCACAAAAATCCCTGACTCCGGCATCAGGAATTTTCTTCCCCGGACACAAAAAAATCGTGATTTTTAAAATCTATGAAAAACACCATTTTCAAGGATGAAATTCAACCCTGAATCTAATTCTGGTGTCCGTATTTACATTTGGGTCAAAAAAAAAATTTTCACCCGCTGGGCACAAAAATCCCTGACCCCGGCATCAGGAATTTTCTTGCCCGGACACCAAAAAATTCTTGATTTTTAAAAACTATAAAAAGCACCATTTTTAAGGACGAAATTCAACCCCGAAACTAATTCTAGTGTCCATTTTTACATTTGGGTCAAAAAAAAAATTTCACCCCCTGGGCACAAAAATCCCTGACCCCGGCATCACGAATTTTCTTCCCCGGACACTAAAAAATTCTTGGTTTTTAAAAACTATGAAAAAAACAATTTTTAAGGATGAAATTCAACCCCGAATCTCATACTGGCCTCGGTTTTTACATTTGTGTCAAAAAAAATTTACCTCCTAGGCACAAAAATCCCTGACCCCGGCATCACGAATTTTCTTCCCCGGTCACCAAAAAATGCTTGATTTTTAAAAACTATAAAAAACACCATTTGTAAGCGTGAAATTCAACCCCGAATGTAATTCTGGTGTCCGTTTTTACATTTGGGTCAAAAAAAAAAAATTGACCTCCTGGGCACAAAAATCCCTGACCCCGGCATCAGGAATTTCCTTCCCCAGACACTAAAAATATCTTCATTTACAAAAAGTATAAAAAACACCATTTTTAAGGATGCAATTAAACCTCGAATCTAATTCTGGTGTCTGTTTTTACATTTGGGTCAAAAAACAATTTACCTCCTGGGCAAAAAAATCCCTGACCTCGGCATCACGAATTTTCTTCCCCCGACAACAAAAAATCTTGATTTTTAAAATCTATGAAAAAAAACATTTTTAAGGATGAAATTAAAACTCGAATCTAATTCTGGTGTCTGTTTTTACATTTGGGTCAAAAAAAATTTACCTCCTGGGCACAAAAATCCCTGACCCCGGCATCACGAATTTTCTTCCCTGGACACAAAAAAATCTTGATTTTTAAAATCTATAAAAAACACCATTTCTAAGGATGAAATTCAACCCCGAATCTCATACTGGCCTCGGTTTTTACATTTGTGTCAAAAAACCTTTTTCACCTCCTGGGCACAAAAATCCCTGACCCCGGCATCAGGAATTTTCTTGCCCGGACACCAAAAAATTCTTGATTTTTAAAAACTATAAAAAGCACCATTTTTAAGGACGAAATTCAACCCCGAAACTAATTCTAGTGTCCATTTTTACATTTGGGTCAAAAAAAAAATTTCACCCCCTGGGCACAAAAATCCCTGACCCCGGCATCAGAAATTTACTTGCCCGGACACCAAAAAATGCTTGATTTTTAAAAACTATAAAAAACACCATTTGTGAGCGTGAAATTCAACCCCGAATGTAATTCTGGCATCCGTTTTTACATTTGGGTCAACAAAAAAAAATTCACCTCCTGGGCACAAAAATCCCTGACCCCGGTATCAGGAATTTTCTTCCCCGGACACTAAAAAATTCTTGGTTTTTAAAAACTATGAAAAAAAACATTTTTAAGGATGAAATTCAACCCCGAATCTCATACTGGCCTCGGTTTTTACATTTGGGTCAAAAAAAAAATTTCACCCCCTGGGCACAAAAATCCCTGACCCCAGCATCAGAAATTTACTTGCCCGGACACCAAAAAATGCTTGATTTTTAAAAACTATAAAAAACACCATTTGTATGCGTGAAATTCAATCCCGAATGTAATTCTGGCATCCGTTTTTACATTTGGGTCAAAAAAAAAAAATTCACCTCCTGGGCACAAAAATCCCTGGCCCCGGCATCAGGAATTTTCTTGCCCGGACACCAAAAAATTCTTGATTTTTAAAAACTATAAAAAGCACCATTTTTAAGGACGAAATTCAACCCCGAATCTAATTCTAGTGTCCATTTTTACATTTGGGTCAAAAAAGATTTTCACCCCCTGGGCACAAAAATCCCTGAACCCGGCAACAGGAAGTTTCTTCCCCGGACACAAAAAAAAATCTTGATTTTTAAAATCTATGAAAAACACCATTTATAAGGATGAAATTCAACCCCGAATCTAATTCTAGTGTCCGTTTTTACATTTGGGTCAAAAAAAAAAATCACCTCCTGGGCACAAAAATCCCTGAACCCGGCAACAGGAATTTTCTTCCCCAGACACCAGAAAATGCTTGATTTTTAAAAAGTATAAAAAACATCATTTTTAAGGATGAAATTCAACCCCGAATCTAATTCTGGCGTCCGTTTTTACATTTGGGTCAAAAAAAAAAAATTCACCTCCTGGGCACAAAAATCCCTGAACCCGGCAACAGGAATTTTCTTCCCCAGACACCAAAAAATGATTGATTTTTAAAAAGTATAAAAAACATCATTTTTAAGGATGAAATTCAACCCCGAATCTAATTCTGGCATCCGTTTTTACATTTGGGTCAAAAAAAAATTCACCTCCAGGGCACAAAAATCCCTGACACCGGCATCAGGAATTTTGTCCCCCGGACATTCCAAAAATGTTCATTTACAAAAACTATAAAAAACACCATTTTTAAGGATGAAATTCAACCCCGAACCTCATTCTGGAATCGGTTTTTACATTTGGGTCAAATAAAATTTTCACCTCCTGGGCACAAAAATCCCTGACCCCGGCATCAGGAATTTCCTTCCCCGGACACCAAAAATATCTTCATTTACAAAAAGTATAAAAAACACCATTTTTAAGGATGCAATTAAACCTCGAATCTAATTCTGGTGTCTGTTTTTACATTTGGGTCAAAAAACAATTTACCTGCTGGGCATAAAAATCCCTGGCATCACGAATTTTCTTCCCCGAACACAAAAAAATCTTGATTTTTAAATTCTATGAAAAACACCATTTTCAAGGATGAAATTCAACCCCAAATCTAATTCTGGAGTCCGTTTTTACATTTGGGTCAGAAAAAAATATTTCACCTCCTGGGCACAAAAATCCCTGACCCCAGCATCACGAATTTTCTTCCCTGGACACAAAAAAATGTTGATTTTTAAAATCTATAAAAAACACCATTTCTAAGGATGAAATTCAACCCCGAATCTCATACTGGCCTCGGTTTTTACATTTGTGTCAAAAAATCTTTTTCACCTCCTGGGCACAAAAATCCCTGACCCCGGCATCACGAATTTTCTTCCCTGGACACAAAAAAATCTTGATTTTTAAAATCTATGAAAAACACCATTTTCAAGGATGAAATTCAACCCTGAATCTAATTCTGGCGTCAGTTTTTACATTTGGGTCAAAAAAAAATTTTTCACCCGCTGGGCACAAAAATCCCTGAACCCGGCAACAGGAATTTTGTTCCCCAGACACCAAAAATGCTTGATTTTTAAAAACTATAAAAAAACCATTTTTAAGTGTGAAATTCAACCACGAATGTAATTCTGGCGTCCGTTTTTACATTTGGGTCAAAAAAAAAATTCACTTCCTGGGCAGAAATATCCCTGACCCCGGCATCAGGAATTTCCTTCCCCGGACACCAAAAATATCTTCATTTACAAAAAGTATAAAAAACACCATTTTTAAGGATGCAATTAAACCTCGAATCTAATTCTGGTGTCTGTTTTTACATTTGGGTAAAAAAAAAAATTACCTGCTGGGCACAAAAATCCCTGGCATCACGAATTTTCTTCCCCGGACACCAAAAAATCTTGATTTTTAAAATCTATAAAAAACACCATTTCTAAGGATGAAATTCAACCCCGAATCTCATACTGGCCTCGGTTTTTACATTTGTGTCAAAAAAAAATTTCACCTCGTGGGCACAAAAATCCCTGACCCTAGCATCACGAATTTTCTTCCCCGGACACCAAAAAATGCTTGATTTTTAAAATCTATAAAAAACTCCATTTCTAAGGATGAAATTCAACCCCGAATCTCATACTGGCCTGGGTTTTTACATTTGTGTCAAAAAATCTTTTTCACCTCCTGGGCACAAAAATCCCTGACCCCGGCATCACGAATTTTCTTGCCCGGACACCAAAAAATTCTTGATTTATTAAAACTATAAAAAGCACCATTATTAAGGACGAAATTCAACCCTGAAACTAATTCTAGTGTCCATTTTTACATTTGGGTCAAAAAAAAATTTTCACCCCCTGGGCACAAAAATCCCTGACCCCGGCATCACGAATTTTCTTCCCCGGACACTAAAAAATTCTTGGTTTTTAAAAACTATGAAAAAAACCATTTTTAAGGATGAAATTCAACCCCGAATCTCATACTGGCCTCGGTTTTTACATTTGTGTAAAAAAAAAATTACCTCCTGGGCACAAAAATCCCTGACCCCGGCATCACGAATTTTCTTCCCCGGGCACCAAAAAATGCTTGATTTTTAAAAACTATAAAAAACACCATTTGTAAGCGTGAAATTCAACCCCGAATGTAATTCTGGTGTCCGTTTTTACATTTGGGTCAAAAAAAAAAAATTCACCTCCTGGGCACAAAAATCCCTGACCCCGGCATCAGGAATTTCCTTCCCCGGACACTAAAAATATCTTCATTTACAAAAAGTATAAAAAACACCATTTTTAAGGATGCAATTAAACCTCGAATCTAATTCTGGTGTCTGTTTTTACATTTGGGTCAAAAAACAATTTACCTGCTGGGCATAAAAATCCCTGGCATCACGAATTTTCTTCCCCGGACACAAAAAAATCTTGATTTTTAAAATCTATAAAAAACACCATTTCTAAGGATGAAATTCAACCCCGAATCTCATACTGGCCTCGGTTTTTAAATTTGTGTCAAAAAATCTTTTTCACCCCCTGGGCACAAAAATCCCTGACCCCGGCATCAGAAATTTACTTGCCCGGACACCAAAAAATGCTTGATTTTTAAAAAGTATAAAAAACACCATTTTTAAACGTGAAATTAAACCCCGAATGTAATTCTGGTGTCCGTTTTTACATTTGGGTCAAAAAAAAAAAAATTCACCTCCTGGGCACAAAAATCCCTGACTCCGGCATCAGGAATTTTCTTCCCCGGACACAAAAAAATCTTGATTTTTAAAATCTATGAAAAACACCATTTTCAAGGATGAAATTCAACCCTGAATCTAATTCTGGTGTCAGTTTTTACATTTGGGTCAAAAAAAAAATTTTCACCCGCTGGGCACAAAAATCCCTGACCCCGGCATCAGGAATTTTCTTGCCCAAACACCAAGAAATTCTTGATTTTTAAAAACTATAAAAAGCACCATTTTTAAGGACGAAATTCAACCCCGAAACTAATTCTAGTGTCCATTTTTACATTTGGGTCAAAAAAAAAATTTCACCCCCTGGGCACAAAAATCCCTGACCCCGGCAACAGGAATTTTCTTCCCCGGACACCAAAAAATCTTGATTTTTAAAATCTATGAAAAACACCATTTTTAAGGACGAAATTCAACCCCGAAACTAATTCTAGTGTCCATTTTTACATTTGGGTCAAAAAAAAATTTCACCTCCTGGGCACAAAAATCCCTGACTCCGGCATCAGGAATTTTCTTCCCCGGACACCAAAAAATCTTGATTTTTAAAATCTATGAAAAACACCATTTTCAAGGATGAAATTCAACCCTGAATGTAATTCTGGTGTCCGTTTTTACATTTGGGTCAAAAAAAATTTACCTCCTGGGCACAAAAATCCCTGACCCCGGCATCACGAATTTTCTTCCCCGGACACCAAAAAATCTTGATTTTTAAAATCTATGAAAAAAACCATTTTTAAGGATGAAATTAAAACTCGAATCTAATTCTGGTGTCTGTTTTTACATTTGGGTCAAAAAAAATTTACCTGCTGGGCACAAAAATCCCTGACCCCGGCATCACGAATTTTCTTCCCCGGACACCAAAAAATGCTTGATTTTTAAAATCTATAAAAAACACCATTTCTAAGGATGAAATTCAACCCCGAATCTCATACTGGCCTGGGTTTTTACATTTGTGTCAAAAAATCTTTTTCACCTCCTGGGCACAAAAATCCCTGACCCCGGCATCAGGAATTTTCTTGCCCGGACACCAAAAAATTCTTGATTATTAAAAACTATAAAAAACACCATTTCTAAGGATGAAATTCAACCCCGAATCTCATACTGGCCTCGGTTTTTACATTTGTGTAAAAAAAATAATTTACCTCCTGGGCACAAAAATCCCTGACCCCGGCATCACGAATTTTCTTCCCCGGACACCAAAAAATCTTGATTTTTAAAATCTATGAAAAAAACCATTTTTAAGGATGAAATTAAAACTCGAAACTAATTCTGGTGTCTGTTTTTACATTTGGGTGAAAAAAAATTTACCTCCTGGGCACAAAAATCCCTGACCCCGGCATCACGAATTTTCTTCCCTGGACACAAAAAAATCTTGATTTTTAAAATCTATGAAAAACACCATTTTCAAGGATGAAATTCAACCCTGAATCTAATTCTGGCGTCAGTTTTTAAATTTGGGTCAAAAAAAAAATTTTCACCCACTGGGCGCAAAAATCCCTGAACCCGGCAACAGGAATTTTCTTCCCCGGACACCAAAAATGCTTGATTTTTAAAAACTATAAAAAAAACCATTTTTAAGCGTGAAATTCAACCCCGAATGTAATTCTGGCGTCCGTTTTTACATTTGGGTCAAAAAAAAAATTCACTTCCTGGGCAGAAATATCCCTGACCCCGGCATCAGGAATTTCCTTCCCCGGACACCAAAAATATCTTCATTTACAAAAAGTATAATAAACACCATTTTTAAGGATGCAATTAAACCTCGAATCTAATTCTGGTGTCTGTTTTTACATTTGGGTAAAAAAAAAATTACCTGCTGGGCACAAAAATCCCTGGCATCACGAATTTTCTTCCCCGGACACCAAAAAATCTTGATTTTTAAAATCTATAAAAAAACACCATTTCTAAGGATGAAATTCAACCCCGAATCTCATACTGGCCTCGGTTTTTACATTTGTGTCAAAAAAAAATTTCACCTCCTGGGCACAAAAATCCCTGACCCCGGCATCAGGAATTTTCTTGCCCGGACACCAAAAAATTCTTCATTTATTAAAACTATAAAAAGCACCATTTTTAAGGACGAAATTCAACCCTGAAACTAATTCTAGTGTCCATTTTTACATTTGGGTCAAAAAAAAAATTTCACCCCCTGGGCACAAAAATCCCTGACCCCGGCATCACGAATTTTCTTCCCCGGACACTAAAAAATTCTTGGTTTTTAAAAACTATGAAAAAAACCATTTTTAAGGATGAAATTCAACCCCGAATCTCATACTGGCCTCGGTTTTTACATTTGTGTCAAAAAAAATTACCTCCTGGGCACAAAAATCCCTGACCCCGGCATCACGAATTTTCTTCCCCGGACACCAAAAAATCTTGATTTTTAAAATCTATGAAAAACACCATTTTCAAGGATGAAATTCAACCCTGAATGTAATTCTGGTGTCCGTTTTTACATTTGGGTCAAAAAAAAATTTCACCTCCAGGGCACAAAAATCCCTGACACCGGCATCAGGAATTTTGTCCCCCGGACATTCCAAAAATGTTCATTTACAAAAACTATAAAAAACACCATTTTTAAGGATGAAATTCAACCCCGAACCTCATTCTGGAATCGGTTTTTACATTTGGGTCAAATAAAATTTTCACCTCCTGGGCACAAAAATCCCTGACCCCGGCATCAGGAATTTCCTTCCCCGGACACCAAAAATATCTTCATTTACAAAAAGTATAAAAAACACCATTTTTAAGGATGCAATTAAACCTCGAATCTAATTCTGGTGTCTGTTTTTACATTTGGGTCAAAAAACAATTTACCTGCTGGGCATAAAAATCCCTGGCATCACGAATTTTCTTCCCCGAACACAAAAAAATCTTGATTTTTAAATTCTATGAAAAACACCATTTTTAAGGATGAAATTCAACCCCAAATCTAATTCTAGAGTCCGTTTTTACATTTGGGTCAGAAAAAAATATTTCACCTCCTGGGCACAAAAATCCCTGACCCCAGCATCACGAATTTTCTTCCCTGGACACAAAAAAATGTTGATTTTTAAAATCTATAAAAAACACCATTTCTAAGGATGAAATTTAACCCCGAATCTCATACTGGCCTCGGTTTTTACATTTGTGTCAAAAAATCTTTTTCACCTCCTGGGCACAAAAATCCCTGACTCCGGCATCAGGAATTTTCTTGCCCGGACACCAAAAAATTCTTGATTTTTAAAAACTATAAAAAGCACCATTTTTAAGGACGAAATTCAACCCCGAAACTAATTCTAGTGTCCATTTTTACATTTGGGTCAAAAAAAAATTTCACCCGCTGGGCACAAAAATCCCTGAACCCGGCAACAGGAATTTTCTTCCCCGGACACCAAAAATGCTTGATTTTTAAAAACTATAAAAAAAACCATTTTTAAGCGTGAAATTCAAACCCGAATGTAATTCTGGCGTCCGTTTTTACATTTGGGTCAAAAAAAAATTTCACTTCCTGGGCACAAAAATCCCTGACCCCGGCATCACGAATTTTCTTCCCCGGACACTAAAAAATTCTTGGTTTTTAAAAACTATGAAAAAAACCATTTTTAAGGATGAAATTCAACCCCGAATCTCATACTGGCCTCGGTTTTTACATTTGTGTCAAAAAAAAATTACCTCCTGGGCACAAAAATCCCTGACCCTAGCATCATGAATTTTCTTCCCCGGACACCAAAAAATGCTTGATTTTTAAAATCTATAATAAACACCATTTCTAAGGATGAAATTCAACCCCGAATCTCATACTGGCCTGGGTTTTTACATTTGTGTCAAAAAATCTTTTTCACCTCCTGGGCACAAAAATCCCTGACCCCGGCATCAGGAATTTCCTTCCCCGGACACTAAAAATATCTTCATTTACAAAAAGTATAAAAAACACCATTTTTAAGGATGCAATTAAACCTCGAATCTAATTCTGGTGTCTGTTTTTACATTTGGGTCAAAAAACAATTTACCTGCTGGGCACAAAAATCCCTGACACCGGCATCAGGAATTTTGTCCCCCGGACATTCCAAAAATGTTCATTTACAAAAACAATAAAAAACACCATTTTCAAGGATGAAATTCAACCCTGAATCTAATTCTGGTGTCAGTTTTTACATTTGGGTCAAAAAAAAAATTTTCACCCGCTGGGCACAAAAATCCCTGACCCCGGCATCAGGAATTTTCTTGCCCGGACACCAAAAAATTCTTGATTTTTAAAAACTATAAAAACCACCATTTTTAAGGACGAAATTCAACCCCGAAACTAATTCTAGTGTCCATTTTTACATTTGGGTCAAAAAAAAAATTTCACCCCCTGGGCACAAAAATCCCTGACCCCGGCATCACGAATTTTCTTCCCCGGACACTAAAAAATTCTTGGTTTTTAAAAAGTATGAAAAAAACAATTTTTAAGGATGAAATTCAACCCCGAATCTCATACTGGCCTCGGTTTTTACATTTGTGTCAAAACAAATTTACCTCCTGGGCACAAAAATCCCTGACCCCGGCATCACGAATTTTCTTCCCCGGACACCAAAAAATCTTGATTTTTAAAATCTATGAAAAAAACCATTTTTAAGGATGAAATTAAAACTCGAATCTAATTCTGGTGTCTGTTTTTACATTTGGGTCAAAAAAAAAATATCTCCTGGGCACAAAAATCCCTGACCCCGGCATCACGAATTTTCTTCCCTGGACACAAAAAAATCTTGATTTTTAAAATCTATGAAAAACACCATTTTCAAGGATGAAATTCAACCCTGAATCTAATTCTGGCGTCAGTTTTTACATTTGGGTCAAAAAAAAATTTTTCACCCGCTGGGCACAAAAATCCCTGAACCCGGCAACAGGAATTTTGTTCCCCAGACACCAAAAATGCTTGATTTTTAAAAACTATAAAAAAACCATTTTTAAGTGTGAAATTCAACCCCGAATGTAATTCTGGCGTCCGTTTTTACATTTGGGTCAAAAAAAAAATTCACTTCCTGGGCAGAAATATCCCTGACCCCGGCATCAGGAATTTCCTTCCCCGGACACCAAAAATATCTTCATTTACAAAAAGTATAAAAAACACCATTTTTAAGGATGCAATTAAACCTCGAATCTAATTCTGGTGTCTGTTTTTACATTTGGGTAAAAAAAAAAATTACCTGCTGGGCACAAAAATCCCTGGCATCACGAATTTTCTTCCCCGGACACAAAAAAATCTTGATTTTTAAAATCTATAAAAAACACCATTTCTAAGGATGAAATTCAACCCCGAATCTCATACTGGCCTCGGTTTTTACATTTGTGTCAAAAAAAAATTTCACCTCCTGGGCACAAAAATCCCTGACCCTAGCATCACGAATTTTCTTCCCCGGACACCAAAAAATGCTTGATTTTTAAAATCTATAAAAAACACCATTTCTAAGGATGAAATTCAACCCAGAATCTCATACTGGCCTGGGTTTTTACATTTGTGTCAAAAAATCTTTTTCACCTCCTGGGCACAAAAATCCCTGACCCCGGCATCAGGAATTTTCTTGCCCGGACACCAAAAAATTCTTGATTTATTAAAACTATAAAAAGCACCATTTTTAAGGACGAAATTCAACCCTGAAACTAATTCTGGTGTCCGTTTTTACATTTGGGTCAAAAAAAAAAAAATTCACCTCCTGGGCACAAAAATCCCTGACTCCGGCATCAGGAATTTTCTTCCCCGGACACAAAAAAATCGTGATTTTTAAAATCTATGAAAAACACCATTTTCAAGGATGAAATTCAACCCTGAATCTAATTCTGGTGTCCGTATTTACATTTGGGTCAAAAAAAAAATTTTCACCCGCTGGGCACAAAAATCCCTGACCCCGGCATCAGGAATTTTCTTGCCCGGACACCAAAAAATTCTTGATTTTTAAAAACTATAAAAAGCACCATTTTTAAGGACGAAATTCAACCCCGAAACTAATTCTAGTGTCCATTTTTACATTTGGGTCAAAAAAAAAATTTCACCCCCTGGGCACAAAAATCCCTGACCCCGGCATCACGAATTTTCTTCCCCGGACACTAAAAAATTCTTGGTTTTTAAAAACTATGAAAAAAACAATTTTTAAGGATGAAATTCAACCCCGAATCTCATACTGGCCTCGGTTTTTACATTTGTGTCAAAAAAAATTTACCTCCTAGGCACAAAAATCCCTGACCCCGGCATCACGAATTTTCTTCCCCGGTCACCAAAAAATGCTTGATTTTTAAAAACTATAAAAAACACCATTTGTAAGCGTGAAATTCAACCCCGAATGTAATTCTGGTGTCCGTTTTTACATTTGGGTCAAAAAAAAAAAATTGACCTCCTGGGCACAAAAATCCCTGACCCCGGCATCAGGAATTTCCTTCCCCAGACACTAAAAATATCTTCATTTACAAAAAGTATAAAAAACACCATTTTTAAGGATGCAATTAAACCTCGAATCTAATTCTGGTGTCTGTTTTTACATTTGGGTCAAAAAACAATTTACCTGCTGGGCATAAAAATCCCTGGCATCACGAATTTTCTTCCCCGGACACAAAAAAATCTTGATTTTTAAAATCTATGAAAAACACCATTTGCAAGGATGAAATTCAACCCCGAATCTCATACTGGCCTCGGTTTTTACATTTGTGTAAAAAAAAAAATTTACCTCCTGGGCAAAAAAATCCCTGACCTCGGCATCACGAATTTTCTTCCCCGGACACCAAAAAATCTTGATTTTTAAAATCTATGAAAAAAAACATTTTTAAGGATGAAATTAAAACTCGAATCTAATTCTGGTGTCTGTTTTTACATTTGGGTCAAAAAAAATTTACCTCCTGGGCACAAAAATCCCTGACCCCGGCATCACGAATTTTCTTCCCTGGACACAAAAAAATCTTGATTTTTAAAATCTATAAAAAACACCATTTCTAAGGATGAAATTCAACCCCGAATCTCATACTGGCCTCGGTTTTTACATTTGTGTCAAAAAACCTTTTTCACCTCCTGGGCACAAAAATCCCTGACCCCGGCATCAGGAATTTTCTTGCCCGGACACCAAAAAATTCTTGATTTTTAAAAACTATAAAAAGCACCATTTTTAAGGACGAAATTCAACCCCGAAACTAATTCTAGTGTCCATTTTTACATTTGGGTCAAAAAAAAAATTTCACCCCCTGGGCACAAAAATCCCTGACCCCGGCATCAGAAATTTACTTGCCCGGACACCAAAAAATGCTTGATTTTTAAAAACTATAAAAAACACCATTTGTGAGCGTGAAATTCAACCCCGAATGTAATTCTGGCATCCGTTTTTACATTTGGGTCAACAAAAAAAAATTCACCTCCTGGGCACAAAAATCCCTGACCCCGGTATCAGGAATTTTCTTCCCCGGACACTAAAAAATTCTTGGTTTTTAAAAACTATGAAAAAAACATTTTTAAGGATGAAATTCAACCCCGAATCTCATACTGGCCTCGGTTTTTACATTTGGGTCAAAAAAAAAATTTCACCCCCTGGGCACAAAAATCCCTGACCCCGGCATCAGAAATTTACTTGCCCGGACACCAAAAAATGCTTGATTTTTAAAAACTATAAAAAACACCATTTGTAAGCGTGAAATTCAATCCCGAATGTAATTCTGGCATCCGTTTTTACATTTGGGTCAAAAAAAAAAAATTCACCTCCTGGGCACAAAAATCCCTGGCCCCGGCATCAGGAATTTTCTTGCCCGGACACCAAAAAATTCTTGATTTTTAAAAACTATAAAAAGCACCATTTTTAAGGACGAAATTCAACCCCGAATCTAATTCTAGTGTCCATTTTTACATTTGGGTCAAAAAAGATTTTCACCCCCTGGGCACAAAAATCCCTGAACCCGGCAACAGGAAGTTTCTTCCCCGGACACAAAAAAAAATCTTGATTTTTAAAATCTATGAAAAACACCATTTATAAGGATGAAATTCAACCCCGAATCTAATTCTGGCGTCCGTTTTTACATTTGGGTCAAAAAAAAAAAATTCACCTCCTGGGCACAAAAATCCCTGAACCCGGCAACAGGAATTTTCTTCCCCAGACACCAAAAAATGATTGATTTTTAAAAAGTATAAAAAACATCATTTTTAAGGATGAAATTCAACCCCGAATCTAATTCTGGCATCCGTTTTTACATTTGGGTCAAAAAAAAATTCACCTCCAGGGCACAAAAATCCCTGACACCGGCATCAGGAATTTTGTCCCCCGGACATTCCAAAAATGTTCATTTACAAAAACTATAAAAAACACCATTTTTAAGGATGAAATTCAACCCCGAACCTCATTCTGGAATCGGTTTTTACATTTGGGTCAAATAAAATTTTCACCTCCTGGGCACAAAAATCCCTGACCCCGGCATCAGGAATTTCCTTCCCCGGACACCAAAAATATCTTCATTTACAAAAAGTATAAAAAACACCATTTTTAAGGATGCAATTAAACCTCGAATCTAATTCTGGTGTCTGTTTTTACATTTGGGTCAAAAAACAATTTACCTGCTGGGCATAAAAATCCCTGGCATCACGAATTTTCTTCCCCGAACACAAAAAAATCTTGATTTTTAAATTCTATGAAAAACACCATTTTCAAGGATGAAATTCAACCCCAAATCTAATTCTAGAGTCCGTTTTTACATTTGGGTCAGAAAAAAATATTTCACCTCCTGGGCACAAAAATCCCTGACCCCAGCATCACGAATTTTCTTCCCTGGACACAAAAAAATGTTGATTTTTAAAATCTATAAAAAACACCATTTCTAAGGATGAAATTTAACCCCGAATCTCATACTGGCCTCGGTTTTTACATTTGTGTCAAAAAATCTTTTTCACCTCCTGGGCACAAAAATCCCTGACTCCGGCATCAGGAATTTTCTTGCCCGGACACCAAAAAATTCTTGATTTTTAAAAACTATAAAAAGCACCATTTTTAAGGACGAAATTCAACCCCGAAACTAATTCTAGTGTCCATTTTTACATTTGGGTCAAAAAAAAATTTCACCCGCTGGGCACAAAAATCCCTGAACCCGGCAACAGGAATTTTCTTCCCCGGACACCAAAAATGCTTGATTTTTAAAAACTATAAAAAAAACCATTTTTAAGCGTGAAATTCAACCCCGAATGTAATTCTGGCGTCCGTTTTTACATTTGGGTCAAAAAAAAATTTCACTTCCTGGGCACAAAAATCCCTGACCCCGGCATCACGAATTTTCTTCCCCGGACACTAAAAAATTCTTGGTTTTTAAAAACTATGAAAAAAACCATTTTTAAGGATGAAATTCAACCCCGAATCTCATACTGGCCTCGGTTTTTACATTTGTGTCAAAAAAAATTACCTCCTGGGCACAAAAATCCCTGACCCTAGCATCACGAATTTTCTTCCCCGGACACCAAAAAATGCTTGATTTTTAAAATCTATAAAAAACACCATTTCTAAGGATGAAATTCAACCCCGAATCTCATACTGGCCTCGGTTTTTACATTTGTGTCAAAAAATCTTTTTCACCTCCTGGGCACAAAAATCCCTGACCCCGGCATCAGGAATTTTCTTGCCCGGACACCAAAAAATTCTTGATTTTTAAAAACTATAAAAAGCACCCTTTTTAAGGACGAAATTCAACCCCGAAACTAATTCTAGTGTCCATTTTTACATTTGGGTCAAAAAAAAAATTTCACCCCCTGGGCACAAAAATCCCTGACCCCGGCATCAGAAATTTACTTGCCCGGACACCAAAAAATGCTTGATTTTTAAAAAGTATAAAAAACACCATTTTTAAGCGTGAAATTAAACCCCGAATGTAATTCTGGTGTCCGTTTTTACATTTGGGTCAAAAAAAAAAATTCACCTCCTGGGCACAAAAATCCCTGACTCCGGCATCAGGAATTTTCTTCCCCGGACACAAAAAAATCTTGATTTTTAAAATCTATGAAAAACACCATTTTCAAGGATGAAATTCAACCCTGAATCTAATTCTGGTGTCAGTTTTTACATTTGGGTCAAAAAAAAAATTTTCACCCGCTGGGCACAAAAATCCCTGACCCCGGCATCAGGAATTTTCTTGCCCGGACACCAAAAAATTCTTGATTTTTAAAAACTATAAAAAGCACCATTTTTAAGGACGAAATTCAACCCCGAAACTAATTCTAGTGTCCATTTTTACATTTGGGTCAAAAAAAAAATTTCACCCCCTGGGCACAAAAATCCCTGACCCCGGCATCACGAATTTTCTTCCCCGGACACTAAAAAATTCTTGGTTTTTAAAAAGTATGAAAAAAACAATTTTTAAGGATGAAATTCAACCCCGAATCTCATACTGGCCTCGGTTTTTACATTTGTGTCAAAAAAAATTTACCTCCTGGGCACAAAAATCCCTGACCCCGGCATCACGAATTTTCTTCCCCGGACACCAAAAAATCTTGATTTTTAAAATCTATGAAAAAAACCATTTTTAAGGATGAAATTAAAACTCGAATCTAATTCTGGTGTCTGTTTTTACATTTGGGTCAAAAAAAAATTACCTCCTGGGCACAAAAATCCCTGACCCCGGCATCACGAATTTTCTTCCCTGGACACAAAAAAATCTTGATTTTTAAAATCTATGAAAAACACCATTTTCAAGGATGAAATTCAACCCTGAATCTAATTCTGGCGTCAGTTTTTACATTTGGGTCAAAAAAAAAATTTTCACCCGCTGGGCACAAAAATCCCTGAACCCGGCAACAGGAATTTTGTTCCCCAGACACCAAAAATGCTTGATTTTTAAAAACTATAAAAAAACCATTTTTAAGTGTGAAATTCAACCCCGAATGTAATTCTGGCGTCCGTTTTTACATTTGGGTCAAAAAAAAAATTCACTTCCTGGGCAGAAATATCCCTGACCCCGGCATCAGGAATTTCCTTCCCCGGACACCAAAAATATCTTCATTTACAAAAAGTATAAAAAACACCATTTTTAAGGATGCAATTAAACCTCGAATCTAATTCTGGTGTCTGTTTTTACATTTGGGTAAAAAAAAAAATTACCTGCTGGGCACAAAAATCCCTGGCATCACGAATTTTCTTCCCCGGACACAAAAAAATCTTGATTTTTAAAATCTATAAAAAACACCATTTCTAAGGATGAAATTCAACCCCGAATCTCATACTGGCCTCGGTTTTTACATTTGTGTCAAAAAAAAATTTCACCTCCTGGGCACAAAAATCCCTGACCCTAGCATCACGAATTTTCTTCCCCGGACACCAAAAAATGCTTGATTTTTAAAATCTATATAAAACACCATTTCTAAGGATGAAATTCAACCCAGAATCTCATACTGGCCTGGGTTTTTACATTTGTGTCAAAAAATCTTTTTCACCTCCTGGGCACAAAAATCCCTGACCCCGGCATCAGGAATTTTCTTGCCCGGACACCAAAAAATTCTTGATTTATTAAAACTATAAAAAGCACCATTTTTAAGGATGAAATTCAACCCCGAATCTAATTCTGGCAGCCGTTTTTACATTTGGGTCAAAAAAAAAAAATTCACCTCCTGGGCACAAAAATCCCTGACTCCGGCATCAGGAATTTTCTTCCCCGGACACAAAAAAATCGTGATTTTTAAAATCTATGAAAAACACCATTTTCAAGGATGAAATTCAACCCTGAATCTAATTCTGGTGTCAGTTTTTACATTTGGGTCAAAAAAAAAATTTTCACCCCCTGGGCACAAAAATCCCTGACCCCGGCATCAGGAATTTTCTTGCCCGGACACCAAAAAATTCTTGATTTTTAAAAACTATAAAAAGCACCATTTTTAAGGACGAAATTCAACCCCGAAACTAATTCTAGTGTCCATTTTTACATTTGGGTCAAAAAAAAAAATTTCACCCCCTGGGCACAAAAATCCCTGACCCCGGCATCACGAATTTTCTTCCCCGGACACTAAAAAATTCTTGGTTTTTAAAAACTATGAAAAAAACAATTTTTAAGGATGAAATTCAACCCCGAATCTCATACTGGCCTCGGTTTTTACATTTGTGTCAAAAAAAATTTACCTCCTGGGCACAAAAATCCCTGACCCCGGCATCACGAATTTTCTTCCCCGGTCACCAAAAAATGCTTGATTTTTAAAAACTATAAAAAACACCATTTGTAAGCGTGAAATTCAACCCCGAATGTAATTCTGGTGTCCGTTTTTACATTTGGGTCAAAAAAAAAAATTCACCTCCTGGGCACAAAAATCCCTGACCTTCCCCAGACACTAAAAATATCTTCATTTACAAAAAGTATAAAAAACACCATTTTTAAGGATGCAATTAAACCTCGAATCTAATTCTGGTGTCTGTTTTTACATTTGGGTCAAAAAACAATTTACCTGCTGGGCATAAAAATCCCTGGCATCACGAATTTTCTTCCCCGGACACAAAAAAATCTTGATTTTTAAAATCTATGAAAAACACCATTTGCAAGGATGAAATTCAACCCCGAATCTCATACTGGCCTCGGTTTTTACATTTGTGTAAAAAAAAAAATTTACCTCCTGGGCAAAAAAATCCCTGACCCCGGCATCACGAATTTTCTTCCCCGGACACCAAAAAATCTTGATTTTTAAAATCTATGAAAAAAAACATTTTTAAGGATGAAATTAAAACTCGAATCTAATTCTGGTGTCTGTTTTTACATTTGGGTCAAAAAAAATTTACCTCCTGGGCACAAAAATCCCTGACCCCGGCATCACGAATTTTCTTCCCCGGACACCAAAAAATCTTGATTTTTAAAATCTATGAAAAACACCATTTTCAAGGATGAAATTCAACGCTGAATGTAATTCTGGTGTCCGTTTTTACATTTGGGTCAAAAAAAATTTACCTCCTGGTCACAAAAATCCCTGACCCCGGCATCACGAATTTTCTTCCCCGGACACCAAAAAAACTTGATTTTTAAAATCTATGAAAAAAACCATTTTTAAGGATGAAATTAAAACTCGAATCTAATTCTGGTGTCTGTTTTTACATTTGGGTCAAAAAAAATTTACCTGCTGGGCACAAAAATCCCTGACCCCGGCATCACGAATTTTCTTGCCCGGACACCAAAAAATTCTTGATTTTTAAAAACTATAAAAAACACCATTTCTAAGGATGAAATTCAACCCCGAATCTCATACTGGCCTCAGTTTTTACATTTGTGTAAAAAAAATAATTTACCTCCTGGGCACAAAAATCCCTGACCCCGGCATCACGAATTTTCTTCCCCGGACACCAAAAAATTCTTGATTTTTAAAAACTATAAAAAGCACCATTTTTAAGGACGAAATTCAACCCCGAAACTAATTCTAGTGTCCATTTTTACATTTGGGTCAAAAAAAAAATTTCACACCCTGGGCACAAAAATCCCTGACCCCGGCATCACGAATTTTCTTGCCCGGACACCAAAAAATCTTGATTTTTAAAATCTATGAAAAACACCATTTTCAAGGATGAAATTCAACCCTGAATGTAATTCTGGTGTCCGTTTTTACATTTGGGTCAAAAAAAAAATTCACCTCCAGGGCACAAAAATCCCTGACACCGGCATCAGGAATTTTGTCCCCCGGACATTCCAAAAATGTTCATTTACAAAAACAATAAAAAACACCATTTTTAAGGATGAAATTCAACCCCGAACCTCATTCTGGAATCGGTTTTTACATTTGGGTCAAATAAAATTTTCACCTCCTGGGCACAAAAATCCCTGACCCCGGCATCAGGAATTTCCTTCCCCAGACACCAAAAATATCTTCATTTACAAAAAGTATAAAAAACACCATTTTTAAGGATGCAATTAAACCTCGAATCTAATTCTGGTGTCTGTTTTTACATTTGGGTCAAAAAACAATTTACCTGCTGGGCATAAAAATCCCTGGCATCACGAATTTTCCTCCCCGAACACAAAAAAATCTTGATTTTTAAATTCTATGAAAAACACCATTTTCAAGGATGAAATTCAACCCCAAATCTAATTCTGGAGTCCGTTTTTACATTTGGGTCAGAAAAAAATATTTCACCTCCTGGGCACAAAAATCCCTGACCCCAGCATCACGAATTTTCTTCCCTGGACACAAAAAAATGTTGATTTTTAAAATCTATAAAAAACACCATTTCTAAGGATGAAATTCAACCCCGAATCTCATACTGGCCTCGGTTTTTACATTTGTGTCAAAAAATCTTTTTCACCTCCTGGGCACAAAAATCCCTGACCCCGGCATCACGAATTTTCTTCCCTGGACACAAAAAAATCTTGATTTTTAAAATCTATGAAAAACACCATTTTCAAGGATGAAATTCAACCCTGAATCTAATTCTGGCGTCAGTTTTTACATTTGGGTCAAAAAAAAAATTTTCACCCGCTGGGCACAAAAATCCCTGAACCCGGCAACAGGAATTTTGTTCCCCACACACCAAAAATGCTTGATTTTTAAAAACTATAAAAAAACCATTTTTAAGTGTGAAATTCAACCCCGAATGTAATTCTGGCGTCCGTTTTTACATTTGGGTCAAAAAAAAAATTCACTTCCTGGGCAGAAATATCCCTGACCCCGGCATCAGGAATTTCCTTCCCCAGACACCAAAAATATCTTCATTTACAAAAAGTATAAAAAACACCATTTTTAAGGATGCAATTAAACCTCGAATCTAATTCTGGTGTCTGTTTTTACATTTGGGTCAAAAAACAATTTACCTGCTGGGCATAAAAATCCCTGGCATCACGAATTTTCTTCCCCGAACACAAAAAAATCTTGATTTTTAAATTCTATGAAAAACACCATTTTCAAGGATGAAATTCAACCCCAAATCTAATTCTGGAGTCCGTTTTTACATTTGGGTCAGAAAAAAATATTTCACCTCCTGGGCACAAAAATCCCTGACCCCAGCATCACGAATTTTCTTCCCTGGACACAAAAAAATGTTGATTTTTAAAATCTATAAAAAACACCATTTCTAAGGATGAAATTCAACCCCGAATCTCATACTGGCCTCGGTTTTTACATTTGTGTCAAAAAATCTTTTTCACCTCCTGGGCACAAAAATCCCTGACCCCGGCATCACGAATTTTCTTCCCTGGACACAAAAAAATCTTGATTTTTAAAATCTATGAAAAACACCATTTTCAAGGATGAAATTCAACCCTGAATCTAATTCTGGCGTCAGTTTTTACATTTGGGTCAAAAAAAAAATTTTCACCCGCTGGGCACAAAAATCCCTGAACCCGGCAACAGGAATTTTGTTCCCCAGACACCAAAAATGCTTGATTTTTAAAAACTATAAAAAAACCATTTTTAAGTGTGAAATTCAACCCCGAATGTAATTCTGGCGTCCGTTTTTACATTTGGGTCAAAAAAAAAATTCACTTCCTGGGCAGAAATATCCCTGACCCCGGCATCAGGAATTTCCTTCCCCGGACACCAAAAATATCTTCATTTACAAAAAGTATAAAAAACACCATTTTTAAGGATGCAATTAAACCTCGAATCTAATTCTGGTGTCTGTTTTTACATTTGGGTAAAAAAAAAAATTACCTGCTGGGCACAAAAATACCTGGCATCACGAATTTTCTTCCCCGGACACCAAAAAATGCTTGATTTTTAAAATCTATAAAAAACACCATTTCTAAGGATGAAATTCAACCCCGAATCTCATACTGGCCTCGGTTTTTACATTTGTGTCAAAAAAAAATTTCACCTCCTGGGCACAAAAATCCCTGACCCCGGCATCACGAATTTTCTTGCCCGGACACCAAAAAATTCTTGATTTATTAAAACTATAAAAAGCACCATTTTTAAGGACGAAATTCAACCCTGAAACTAATTCTAGTGTCCATTTTTACATTTGGGTCAAAAAAAAAATTTCACCCCCTGGGCACAAAAATCCCTGACCCCGGCATCACGAATTTTCTTCCCCGGACACTAAAAAATTCTTGGTTTTTAAAAACTATGAAAAAAAACCATTTTTAAGGATGAAATTCAACCCCGAATCTCATACTGGCCTCGGTTTTTACATTTGTGTAAAAAAAAAATTACCTCCTGGGCACAAAAATCCCTGACCCCGGCATCACGAATTTTCTTCCCCGGACACCAAAAAATGCTTGATTTTTAAAAACTATAAAAAACACCATTTGTAAGCGTGAAATTCAACCCCGAATGTAATTCTGGTGTCCGTTTTTACATTTGGGTCAAAAAAAAAAAATTCACCTCCTGGGCACAAAAATCCCTGACCCCGGCATCAGGAATTTCCTTCCCCGGACACTAAAAATATCTTCATTTACAAAAAGTATAAAAAACACCATTTTTAAGGATGCAATTAAACCTCGAATCTAATTCTGGTGTCTGTTTTTACATTTGGGTCAAAAAACAATTTACCTGCTGGGCATAAAAATCCCTGGCATCACGAATTTTCTTCCCCGGACACAAAAAAATCTTGATTTTTAAAATCTATAAAAAACACCATTTCTAAGGATGAAATTCAACCCCGAATCTCATACTGGCCTCGGTTTTTAAATTTGTGTCAAAAAATCTTTTTCACCCCCTGGGCACAAAAATCCCTGACCCCGGCATCAGAAATTTACTTGCCCGGACACCAAAAAATGCTTGATTTTTAAAAAGTATAAAAAACACCATTTTTAAACGTGAAATTAAACCCCGAATGTAATTCTGGTGTCCGTTTTTACATTTGGGTCAAAAAAAAAATAATTCACCTCCTGGGCACAAAAATCCCTGACTCCGGCATCAGGAATTTTCTTCCCCGGACACAAAAAAATCTTGATTTTTAAAATCTATGAAAAACACCATTTTCAAGGATGAAATTCAACCCTGAATCTAATTCTGGTGTCAGTTTTTAGATTTGGGTCAAAAAAAAAATTTTCACCCGCTGGGCACAAAAATCCCTGACCCCGGCATCAGGAATTTTCTTGCCCGGACACCAAAAAATTTTTGATTTTTAAAAACTATAAAAAGCACCATTTTTAAGGACGAAATTCAACCCCGAAACTAATTCTAGTGTCCATTTTTACATTTGGGTCAAAAAAAAAATTTCACCCCCTGGGCACAAAAATCCCTGACCCCGGCAACAGGAATTTTCTTCCCCGGACACCAAAAAATCTTGATTTTTAAAATCTATGAAAAACACCATTTTCAAGGATGAAATTCAACCCTGAATCTAATTCTGGTGTCAGTTTTTACATTTGGGTCAAAAAAAAAATTTTCACCCGCTGGGCACAAAAATCCCTGACCCCGGCAACAGGAATTTTCTTCCCCGGACACCAAAAAATCTTGATTTTTAAAATCTATGAAAAACACCATTTTCAAGGATGAAATTCAACCCTGAATGTAATTCTGGTGTCCGTTTTTACATTTGGGTCAAAAAAAAATTTCACCTCCAGGGCACAAAAATCCCTGACCCCGGCATCAGGAATTTTCTTCCCCGGACACAAAAAAATCTTGATTTTTAAAATCTATGAAAAACACCATTTTTAAGGAAGAAATTCAACCCCGAATCCAATTCTGGTGTCCGTTTTTACATTTGGGTCAAAAAAAAATTTCACCTCCTGGGCACAAAAATCCCTGACACCGGCATCAGGAATTTTGTCCCCCGGACACCCCAAAAATGTTCATTTACAAAAACTATAAAAAACACCATTTTTAAGGATGAAATTCAACCCCGAACCTCATTCTGGAATCGGTTTTTACATTTGGGTCAAATAAAATTTTCACCTCCTGGGCACAAAAATCCCTGACCCCGGCATCAGGAATTTCCTTCCCCGTACACCAAAAATATTTTAATTTACAAAAAGTATAAAAAACACCATTTTTAAGGATGCAATTAAACCTCGAATCTAATTCTGGTGTCTGTTTTTACATTTGGGTCAAAAAACAATTTACCTGCTGGGCATAAAAATCCCTGGCATCACGAATTTTCTTCCCTGGACACAAAAAAATCTTGATTTTTAAAATCTATAAAAAACACCATTTCTAAGGATGAAATTCAACCCTGAATCTCATACTGGCCTCGGTTTTTACATTTGTGTCAAAAAATCTTTTTCACCTCCTGGGCACAAAAATCCCTGACTCCGGCATCAGGAATTTTCTTGCCCGGACACCAAAAAATTCTTGATTTTTAAAAACTATAAAAAGCACCATTTTTAAGGACGAAATTCAACCCCGAAACTAATTCTAGTGTCCATTTTTACATTTGGGTCAAAAAAAAATTTCACCTCCTGGGCACAAAAATCCCTGACTCCGGCATCAGGAATTTTCTTCCCCGGACACCAAAAAATCTTGATTTTTAAAATCTATGAAAAACACCATTTTCAAGGATGAAATTCAACCCTGAATGTAATTCTGGTGTCCGTTTTTACATTTGGGTCAAAAAAAATTTACCTCCTGGGCACAAAAATCCCTGACCCCGGCATCACGAATTTTCTTCCCCGGACACCAAAAAATCTTGATTTTTAAAATCTATGAAAAAAACCATTTTTAAGGATGAAATTAAAACTCGAATCTAATTCTGGTGTCTGTTTTTACATTTGGGTCAAAAAAAATTTACCTGCTGGGCACAAAAATCCCTGACCCCGGCATCACGAATTTTCTTCCCCGGACACCAAAAAATGCTTGATTTTTAAAATCTATAAAAAACACCATTTCTAAGGATGAAATTCAACCCCGAATCTCATACTGGCCTGGGTTTTTACATTTGTGTCAAAAAATCTTTTTCACCTCCTGGGAACAAAAATCCCTGACCCCGGCATCAGGAATTTTCTTGCCCGGACACCAAAAAATTCTTGATTTTTAAAAACTATAAAAAACACCATTTCTAAGGATGAAATTCAACCCCGAATCTCATACTGGCCTCGGTTTTTACATTTGTGTAAAAAAAATAATTTACCTCCTGGGCACAAAAATCCCTGACCCCGGCATCACGAATTTTCTTCCCCGGACACCAAAAAATCTTGATTTTTAAAATCTATGAAAAAAACCATTTTTAAGGATGAAATTAAAACTCGAATCTAATTCTGGTGTCTGTTTTTACATTTGGGTGAAAAAAAATTTACCTCCTGGGCACAAAAATCCCTGACCCCGGCATCACGAATTTTCTTCCCTGGACACAAAAAAATCTTGATTTTTAAAATCTATGAAATACACCATTTTCAAGGATGAAATTCAACCCTGAATCTAATTCTGGCGTCAGTTTTTACATTTGGGTCAAAAAAAAAATTTTCACCCGCTGGGCACAAAAATCCCTGAACCCGGCAACAGGAATTTTCTTCCCCGGACACCAAAAATGCTTGATTTTTAAAAACTATAAAAAAAACCATTTTTAAGCGTGAAATTCAACCCCGAATGTAATTCTGGCGTCCGTTTTTACATTTGGGTCAAAAAAAAAATTCACTTCCTGGGCAGAAATATCCCTGACCCCGGCATCAGGAATTTCCTTCCCCGGACACCAAAAATATCTTCATTTACAAAAAGTATAAAAAACACCATTTTTAAGGATGCAATTAAACCTCGAATCTAATTCTGGTGTCTGTTTTTACATTTGGGTAAAAAAAAAAATTACCTGCTGGGCACAAAAATCCCTGGCATCACGAATTTTCTTCCCCGGACACCAAAAAATCTTGATTTTTAAAATCTATAAAAAACACCATTTCTAAGGATGAAATTCAACCCCGAATCTCATACTGGCCTCGGTTTTTACATTTGTGTCAAAAAAAAAATTCACCTCCTGGGCACAAAAATCCCTGACCCTAGCATCACGAATTTTCTTCCCCGGACACCAAAAAATGCTTGATTTTTAAAATCTATAAAAAACACCATTTCTAAGGATGAAATTCAACCCCGAATCTCATACTGGCCTGGGTTTTTACATTTGTGTCAAAAAATCTTTTTCACCTCCTGGGCACAAAAATCCCTGACCCCGGCATCAGGAATTTTCTTGCCCGGACACCAAAAAATTCTTCATTTATTAAAACTATAAAAAGCACCATTTTTAAGGACGAAATTCAACCCTGAAACTAATTCTAGTGTCCATTTTTACATTTGGGTCAAAAAAAAAATTTCACCCCCTGGGCACAAAAATCCCTGACCCCGGCATCACGAATTTTCTTCCCCGGACACTAAAAAATTCTTGGTTTTTAAAAACTATGAAAAAAACCATTTTTAAGGATGAAATTCAACCCCGAATCTCATACTGGCCTCGGTTTTTACATTTGTGTCAAAAAAAATTACCTCCTGGGCACAAAAATCCCTGACCCCGGCATCACGAATTTTCTTCCCCGGACACCAAAAAATCTTGATTTTTAAAATATATGAAAAACACCATTTTCAAGGATGAAATTCAACCCTGAATGTAATTCTGGTGTCCGTTTTTACATTTGGGTCAAAAAAAAATTTCACCTCCAGGGCACAAAAATCCCTGACACTGGCATCAGGAATTTTGTCCCCCGGACATTCCAAAAATGTTCATTTACAAAAACAATAAAAAACACCATTTTTAAGGATGAAATTCAACCCCGAACCTCATTCTGGAATCGGTTTTTACATTTGGGTCAAATAAAATTTTCACCTCCTGGGCACAAAAATCCCTGACCCCGGCATCAGGAATTTCCTTCCCCGGACACCAAAAATATCTTCATTTACAAAAAGTATAAAAACCACCATTTTTAAGGATGCAATTAAACCTCGAATCTAATTCTGGTGTCTGTTTTTACATTTGGGTCAAAAAACAATTTACCTGCTGGGCATAAAAATCCCTGGCATCACGAATTTTCTTCCCCGAACACAAAAAAATCTTGATTTTTAAATTCTATGAAAAACACCATTTTCAAGGATGAAATTCAACCCCAAATCTAATTCTGGAGTCCGTTTTTACATTTGGGTCAGAAAAAAATATTTCACCTCCTGGGCACAAAAATCCCTGACCCCAGCATCACGAATTTTCTTCCCTGGACACAAAAAAATGTTGATTTTTAAAATCTATAAAAAACACCATTTCTAAGGATGAAATTCAACCCCGAATCTCATACTGGCCTCGGTTTTTACATTTGTGTCAAAAAATCTTTTTCACCTCCTGGGCACAAAAATCCCTGACCCCGGCATCACGAATTTTCTTCCCTGGACACAAAAAAATCTTGATTTTTAAAATCTATGAAAAACACCATTTTCAAGGATGAAATTCAACCCTGAATCTAATTCTGGCGTCAGTTTTTACATTTGGGTCAAAAAAAAATTTTTCACCCGCTGGGCACAAAAATCCCTGAACCCGGCAACAGGAATTTTGTTCCCCAGACACCAAAAATGCTTGATTTTTAAAAACTATAAAAAAACCATTTTTAAGTGTGAAATTCAACCCCGAATGTAATTCTGGCGTCCGTTTTTACATTTGGGTCAAAAAAAAAATTCACTTCCTGGGCAGAAATATCCCTGACCCCGGCATCAGGAATTTCCTTCCCCGGACACCAAAAATATCTTCATTTACAAAAAGTATAAAAAACACCATTTTTAAGGATGCAATTAAACCTCGAATCTAATTCTGGTGTCTGTTTTTACATTTGGGTAAAAAAAAAAATTACCTGCTGGGCACAAAAATCCCTGGCATCACGAATTTTCTTCCCCGGACACCAAAAAATCTTGATTTTTAAAATCTATAAAAAACACCATTTCTAAGGATGAAATTCAACCCCGAATCTCATACTGGCCTCGGTTTTTACATTTGTGTCAAAAAAAAATTTCACCTCCTGGGCACAAAAATCCCTGACCCTAGCATCACGAATTTTCTTCCCCGGACACCAAAAAATGCTTGATTTTTAAAATCTATAAAAAACTCCATTTCTAAGGATGAAATTCAACCCCGAATCTCATACTGGCCTGGGTTTTTACATTTGTGTCAAAAAATCTTTTTCACCTCCTGGGCACAAAAATCCCTGACCCCGGCATCACGAATTTTCTTGCCCGGACACCAAAAAATTCTTGATTTATTAAAACTATAAAAAGCACCATTTTTAAGGACGAAATTCAACCCTGAAACTAATTCTAGTGTCCATTTTTACATTTGGGTCAAAAAAAAAATTTCACCCCCTGGGCACAAAAATCCCTGACCCCGGCATCACGAATTTTCTTCCCCGGACACTAAAAAATTCTTGGTTTTTAAAAACTATGAAAAAAACCATTTTTAAGGATGAAATTCAACCCCGTATCTCATACTGGCCTCGGTTTTTACATTTGTGTAAAAAAAAAATTACCTCCTGGGCGCAAAAATCCCTGACCCCGGCATCACGAATTTTCTTCCCCGGACACCAAAAAATGCTTGATTTTTAAAAACTATAAAAAACACCATTTGTAAGCGTGAAATTCAACCCCGAATGTAATTCTGGTGTCCGTTTTTACATTTGGGTCAAAAAAAAAAAATCACCTCCTGGGCACAAAAATCCCTGACCCCGGCATCAGGAATTTCCTTCCCCGGACACTAAAAAGTATAAAAAACACCATTTTTAAGGATGCAATTAAACCTCAAATCTAATTCTGGTGTCTGTTTTTACATTTGGGTCAAAAAACAATTTACCTGCTGGGCATAAAAATCCCTGGCATCACGAATTTTCTTCCCCGGACACAAAAAAATCTTGATTTTTAAAATCTATAAAAAACACCATTTCTAAGGATGAAATTCAACCCCGAATCTCATACTGGCCTCTGTTTTTAAATTTGTGTCAAAAAATCTTTTTCACCCCCTGGGCACAAAAATCCCTGACCCCGGCATCAGAAATTTACTTGCCCGGACACCAAAAAATGCTTGATTTTTAAAAAGTATAAAAAACACCATTTTTAAACGTGAAATTAAACCCCGAATGTAATTCTGGTGTCCGTTTTTACATTTGGGTCAAAAAAAAAAAATTCACCTCCTGGGCACAAAAATCCCTGACTCCGGCATCAGGAATTTTCTTCCCCGGACACAAAAAAATCTTGATTTTTAAAATCTATGAAAAACACCATTTTCAAGGATGAAATTCAACCCTGAATCTAATTCTGGTGTCAGTTTTTACATTTGGGTCAAAAAAAAAATTTTCACCCGCTGGTCACAAAAATCCCTGACCCCGGCATCAGGAATTTTCTTGCCCAAACACCAAAAAATCTTGATTTTTAAAATCTATGAAAAACACCATTTTCAAGGATGAAATTCAACCCTGAATGTAATTCTGGTGTCCGTTTTTACATTTGGGTCAAAAAAAATTTACCTCCTGGGCACAAAAATCCCTGACCCCGGCATCACGAATTTTCTTCCCCGGACACCAAAAAATCTTGATTTTTAAAATCTATGAAAAAAACCATTTTTAAGGATGAAATTAAAACTCGAATCTAATTCTGGTGTCTGTTTTTACATTTGGGTCAAAAAAATTTACCTGCTGGGCACAAAAATCCCTGACCCCGGCATCACGAATTTTCTTCCCCGGACACCAAAAAATGCTTGATTTTTAAAATCTATAAAAAACACCATTTCTAAGGATGAAATTCAACCCCGAATCTCATACTGGCCTGGGTTTTTACATTTGTGTCAAAAAATCTTTTTCACCTCCTGGGCACAAAAATCCCTGACCCCGGCATCAGGAATTTTCTTGCCCGGACACCAAAAAATTCTTGATTTTTAAAAACTATAAAAAACACCATTTCTAAGGATGAAATTCAACCCCGAATCTCATACTGGCCTCGGTTTTTACATTTGTGTAAAAAAAATAATTTACCTCCTGGGCACAAAAATCCCTGACCCCGGCATCACGAATTTTCTTCCCCGGACACCAAAAAATCTTGATTTTTAAAATCTATGAAAAAAACCATTTTTAAGGATGAAATTAAAACTCGAAACTAATTCTGGTGTCTGTTTTTACATTTGGGTGAAAAAAAATTTACCTCCTGGGCACAAAAATCCCTGACCCCGGCATCACGAATTTTCTTCCCTGGACACAAAAAAATCTTGATTTTTAAAATCTATGAAAAACACCATTTTCAAGGATGAAATTCAACCCTGAATCTAATTCTGGCGTCAGTTTTTACATTTGGGTCAAAAAAAAAATTTTCACCCACTGGGCGCAAAAATCCCTGAACCCGGCAACAGGAATTTTCTTTCCCGGACACCAAAAATGCTTGATTTTTAAAAACTATAAAAAAAACCATTTTTAAGCGTGAAATTCAACCCCGAATGTAATTCTGGCGTCCGTTTTTACATTTGGGTCAAAAAAAAATTCACTTCCTGGGCAGAAATATCCCTGACCCCGGCATCAGGAATTTCCTTCCCCGGACACCAAAAATATCTTCATTTACAAAAAGTATAAAAAACACCATTTTTAAGGATGCAATTAAACCTCGAATCTAATTCTGGTGTCTGTTTTTACATTTGGGTAAAAAAAAAATTACCTGCTGGGCACAAAAATCCCTGGCATCACGAATTTTCTTCCCCGGACACCAAAAAATCTTGATTTTTAAAATCTATAAAAAAACACCATTTCTAAGGATGAAATTCAACCCCGAATCTCATACTGGCCTCGGTTTTTACATTTGTGTCAAAAAATCTTTTTCACCTCCTGGGCACAAAAATCCCTGACGCCGGCATCAGGAATTTTCTTGCCCGGACACCAAAAAATTCTTCATTTATTAAAACTATAAAAAGCACCATTTTTAAGGACGAAATTCAACCCTGAAACTAATTCTAGTGTCCATTTTTACATTTGGGTCAAAAAAAAAATTTCACCCCCTGGGCACAAAAATCCCTGACCCCGGCATCACGAATTTTCTTCCCCGGACACTAAAAAATTCTTGGTTTTTAAAAACTATGAAAAAAACCATTTTTAAGGATGAAATTCAACCCCGAATCTCATACTGGCCTCGGTTTTTACATTTGTGTCAAAAAAAATTACCTCCTGGGCACAAAAATCCCTGACCCCGGCATCACGAATTTTCTTCCCCGGACACCAAAAAATCTTGATTTTTAAAATCTATGAAAAACACCATTTTCAAGGATGAAATTCAACCCTGAATGTAATTCTGGTGTCCGTTTTTACATTTGGGTCAAAAAAAAATTTCACCTCCAGGGCACAAAAATCCCTGACACCGGCATCAGGAATTTTGTCCCCCGGACATTCCAAAAATGTTCATTTACAAAAACTATAAAAAACACCATTTTTAAGGATGAAATTCAACCCCGAACCTCATTCTGGAATCGGTTTTTACATTTGTGTCAAAAAAAATTACCTCCTGGGCACAAAAATCCCTGACCCCGGCATCACGAATTTTCTTCCCCGGACACCAAAAAATCTTGATTTTTAAAATCTATGAAAAACACCATTTTCAAGGATGAAATTCAACCCTGAATGTAATTCTGGTGTCCGTTTTTACATTTGGGTCAAAAAAAAATTTCACCTCCAGGGCACAAAAATCCCTGACACCGGCATCAGGAATTTTGTCCCCCGGACATTCCAAAAATGTTCATTTACAAAAACTATAAAAAACACCATTTTTAAGGATGAAATTCAACCCCGAACCTCATTCTGGAATCGGTTTTTACATTTGGGTCAAATAAAATTTTCACCTCCTGGGCACAAAAATCCCTGACCCCGGCATCAGGAATTTCCTTCCCCGGACACCAAAAATATCTTCATTTACAAAAAGTATAAAAAACACCATTTTTAAGGATGCAATTAAACCTCGAATCTAATTCTGGTGTCTGTTTTTACATTTGGGTCAAAAAACAATTTACCTGCTGGGCATAAAAATCCCTGGCATCACGAATTTTCTTCCCCGAACACAAAAAAATCTTGATTTTTAAATTCTATGAAAAACACCATTTTTAAGGATGAAATTCAACCCCAAATCTAATTCTAGAGTCCGTTTTTACATTTGGGTCAGAAAAAAATATTTCACCTCCTGGGCACAAAAATCCCTGACCCCAGCATCACGAATTTTCTTCCCTGGACACAAAAAAATGTTGATTTTTAAAATCTATAAAAAACACCATTTCTAAGGATGAAATTTAACCCCGAATCTCATACTGGCCTCGGTTTTTACATTTGTGTCAAAAAATCTTTTTCACCTCCTGGGCACAAAAATCCCTGACTCCGGCATCAGGAATTTTCTTGCCCGGACACCAAAAAATTCTTGATTTTTAAAAACTATAAAAAGCACCATTTTTAAGGACGAAATTCAACCCCGAAACTAATTCTAGTGTCCATTTTTACATTTGGGTCAAAAAAAAATTTCACCCGCTGGGCACAAAAATCCCTGAACCCGGCAACAGGAATTTTCTTCCCCGGACACCAAAAATGCTTGATTTTTAAAAACTATAAAAAAAACCATTTTTAAGCGTGAAATTCAAACCCGAATGTAATTCTGGCGTCCGTTTTTACATTTGGGTCAAAAAAAAATTTCACTTCCTGGGCACAAAAATCCCTGACCCCGGCATCACGAATTTTCTTCCCCGGACACTAAAAAATTCTTGGTTTTTAAAAACTATGAAAAAAACCATTTTTAAGGATGAAATTCAACCCCGAATCTCATACTGGCCTCGGTTTTTACATTTGTGTCAAAAAAAAATTACCTCCTGGGCACAAAAATCCCTGACCCTAGCATCATGAATTTTCTTCCCCGGACACCAAAAAATGCTTGATTTTTAAAATCTATAATAAACACCATTTCTAAGGATGAAATTCAACCCCGAATCTCATACTGGCCTGGGTTTTTACATTTGTGTCAAAAAATCTTTTTCACCTCCTGGGCACAAAAATCCCTGACCCCGGCATCAGGAATTTCCTTCCCCGGACACTAAAAATATCTTCATTTACAAAAAGTATAAAAAACACCATTTTTAAGGATGCAATTAAACCTCGAATCTAATTCTGGTGTCTGTTTTTACATTTGGGTCAAAAAACAATTTACCTGCTGGGCACAAAAATCCCTGACACCGGCATCAGGAATTTTGTCCCCCGGACATTCCAAAAATGTTCATTTACAAAAACAATAAAAAACACCATTTTCAAGGATGAAATTCAACCCTGAATCTAATTCTGGTGTCAGTTTTTACATTTGGGTCAAAAAAAAAATTTTCACCCGCTGGGCACAAAAATCCCTGACCCCGGCATCAGGAATTTTCTTGCCCGGACACCAAAAAATTCTTGATTTTTAAAAACTATAAAAACCACCATTTTTAAGGACGAAATTCAACCCCGAAACTAATTCTAGTGTCCATTTTTACATTTGGGTCAAAAAAAAAATTTCACCCCCTGGGCACAAAAATCCCTGACCCCGGCATCACGAATTTTCTTCCCCGGACACTAAAAAATTCTTGGTTTTTAAAAAGTATGAAAAAAACAATTTTTAAGGATGAAATTCAACCCCGAATCTCATACTGGCCTCGGTTTTTACATTTGTGTCAAAAAAAATTTACCTCCTGGGCACAAAAATCCCTGACCCCGGCATCACGAATTTTCTTCCCCGGACACCAAAAAATCTTGATTTTTAAAATCTATGAAAAAAACCATTTTTAAGGATGAAATTAAAACTCGAATCTAATTCTGGTGTCTGTTTTTACATTTGGGTCAAAAAAAAAATATCTCCTGGGCACAAAAATCCCTGACCCCGGCATCACGAATTTTCTTCCCTGGACACAAAAAAATCTTGATTTTTAAAATCTATGAAAAACACCATTTTCAAGGATGAAATTCAACCCTGAATCTAATTCTGGCGTCAGTTTTTACATTTGGGTCAAAAAAAAATTTTTCACCCGCTGGGCACAAAAATCCCTGAACCCGGCAACAGGAATTTTGTTCCCCAGACACCAAAAATGCTTGATTTTTAAAAACTATAAAAAAAACCATTTTTAAGTGTGAAATTCAACCCCGAATGTAATTCTGGCGTCCGTTTTTACATTTGGGTCAAAAAAAAAATTCACTTCCTGGGCAGAAATATCCCTGACCCCGGCATCAGGAATTTCCTTCCCCGGACACCAAAAATATCTTCATTTACAAAAAGTATAAAAACACCATTTTTAAGGATGCAATTAAACCTCGAATCTAATTCTGGTGTCTGTTTTTACATTTGGGTAAAAAAAAAAATTACCTGCTGGGCACAAAAATCCCTGGCATCACGAATTTTCTTCCCCGGACACAAAAAAATGTTGA